>NW_026542602.1:61611501-61768631 GCF_028750875.1 Macrosteles quadrilineatus | reverse complement strand
GTCAACAAGGGCACTTACCCCTCAAGGCCGCACGCAACCCTCACTGATCACATAAAATCAATAACCCGTATTTGAGATACTTCCACCTGACAAAAAATCTAACGATTTAAAACTATCGAATATATTATCTATTCGTTAGCTATAAATCTAACTGAGTAGAGGTTACTTCCAGCACTTTTAAAAAACTAACGAATAATATAGAACGAGCTAAATGACGTTCCTTTATATTAAAGCTTTAATGTGTATTTTGTTGGTTTGGTCAATTAAATGCTCATTAACTGTGTAAGCATAGCTTCCTCTAATACAAAGCCGAGGGCGGGGTTGGTTTGTGGCAACGTCACAACGTCATGCCTATTTGTAAATTAAAGCAACGCAACAGCTGTTTCGGTTTGACAGGACAGCATTGTCGCCACTTTTGTCTCGCCACGGCCTTGTATTAGAAGAGGATATGGCGTAAGTATGATTATGGAACAAATAAACTGACAGATTGTTATTTTTCAGAAAAATCCTCAAGGAGGTTGGTAAAAGTGGAGATGTAGAAGCGGAAACCATGGCTATACTGTTGGAAAACAATTTGGACCCAACCCCCCACGATCCGATACTGAACATTTTCTTCCCAAGACTGCCGTACACAATACCAGACGAAGAAATTGCAAAACGTGATGACCTCAGGTTTGGAATTACTCTTTTAGTGGATCTATTTTTCTTTATGTTTGGTGAATCATTTCGTTTTACTATACAAATATTTCAACCTAAAATTAATTAATTATGATCATATCATATAATCAGTAGTATTTTGATTGATATGTGAATGTGATGTTAATTTCTAGGAAAGAGTGCATTTTCACCATAGACCCGGCGACAGCTAAGGATCTTGACGATGCAGTTTCTGCCAAGAAGCTGGAAAATGGTAATTTCGAAGTCGGAGTTCACATTTCCGATGTCAGTCACTTTTTACAGCCCAAGACGATGTTGGACCACAAAGTGAGCAAGAGAGCTACGACTATATATCTAGTCCAGAGGGTAAGTCCATTAATTACTAGTGATAAGATAAGTGATTAGAGTTAGCCTGTGAAGCATTGCACTAGCTCAAACGTAATATGCAAATGTAAGAAAGTAGTGTGGCATATTCTAAAGTTTTCAATTGTTTTTCTGGAGTTAAAAAGTAACCAGAAAAATGAAAATTCAATAGAAGGATTAACTGTAAACTACACAAATGCACATTTGAAACTGTTTGTAGGGTAATACATTAGGCCTCACATTTATGGTAAATATAATCATAGACAAATTAAATAGAATAAATATAGACTGTCAAAGGAAAGTTCCACGATGTGCCACTAGAACATGCTCAGTGTTCGATTCGCTGCCGTCGTCGGCTCCTCGCTGAATAATACCAGCATACGCTGCAGCGCTGTGTGCCTTAAGTACACGGAACTCCTAGAGGTGGACACCAGAACATATGCTAACCGCAGCACTGTTTTCGGTCTATATTTAATTCTTTTTGTTAATGATATAATAAAAGTATAATTCAGTAGTGCAGAAACAGGGTGGAATGACATAATTGTGTTTTCAGGTTTACCACATGTTGCCATTAGAGCTGTGTCAACTGTGTTCGCTCACGTCTGGTGAAGATAAACTGGCGTTCTCCGTCTTTGTGGAGCTCACTCCGGACGCTCAAGTCGTCACTCACCGGTTCGCTCGCTCAGTTATCCATTCTTGCACCAAGTTAGCGTACGAGCACGCTCAGGTGGGTGCATTTCGCTTTTTAATGGCAAGGAAAACCTAGAGTTTTTCTCTACAAAGACATGTTATTTAACTTAATGAGCTTTTGTAGGCTATTCGTTGTTTGATAATGTTTTGGGATTCGTAGTTATTAAGTTTGGATTTAAAATTTTTAATTTGACATTAGAAAAGAAAAACTAACTAATGTAGTTTTACTGCTTGTTGCGCTATATACCTAAAATTAATTGCTGTTAAGTGGAATAAATATAAGTACATTTTTTTCGTCCGGGGAAGTTTATTTAAATATTTGAGCTTTTTTCTCTGAAAGGGATAGATTTTAGCTATCTTACCCCCTTGTCTTGAGGCTCATACACCTACAACAAGGTCACACAACTTAACTTTTGTTTATCTAATCTATTTTTCCCTTGACTTATTTGTGTTTGTAATTATTTTTAAGGTATCTTTTTGTAGCCTTAGTTCTTACTGAGGTTCTTATCCTAGTCTCCAATCGATTTTGCCAAAATATTTTTTTCTCTCCCTGAGGACTTTACTCGCCTGCAAAATGTATTTGACACTAGATTGAGAACCTGTGCAAGAACTAGGAACTTTAAAATACAAATATTCCTTTAGTAAGTTACTTGAATTTTTCTTTTCTGAAAAAATACATGAATCAACTATTGCCTTCTCGTTGAATACAATTTTGTTTATAATTCAGTATCAGAGTTTGTGTTTTTCTACAGTGTGCAAACTAAAAAAACTGAGATACCAGTCGTAACTGGATGACTTTTCTAGATGGTGATTGATGATCTAGACAAGACCTTTACGGCTGAAGATTTTCCGGAAGTGAGCAACGGATTCACTGCTGAAGACTGTGCAGAAAGGATCCGTATTCTGTACAAACTGTCGCAGATCATGCGTAAACGCAGATTTGACTCAGGAGCTCTGCGTATCGACCAACCTAAGCTGTGTTTTCATCTAGACGCAGAAACACAAACACCTCTAAGCAGCTTTATATATCAGAATAAAGAGTCGCATAGGTAGGTTGAAGAAAAATGCAATAATTGAATAAGTAGTTATAGAATCATCTTATAAAAAGATAGGGCATTTGCCAGGAATTATTAAGGAAATTGACAGGAAAGCAGGCTTACCTTTAAACAAGTCCATAGAGACACATAACACATCACAAAATTTTGTGATGTGTTATGTGTCTCTATGGACTTATTTAAAGGTAAGCCTGCTTTCCTGTCAATTTCCTTAATAGTTATAGAATCAGTTTGTTTCCCTGATGCACTAGAGTATTTTTATTTTATCATCAGAGTTTTTTCACAAAAACAATAAAATACGGCTTATTTGTTAGCTTCTATCACTCATTTTTTAAACTTATAAAAATGTATACAGTATGAACTATTTTTGTAAAAGAGATAACACAGTTCAAATTGTGATTAGGTTTTATTACTACACAAATAATATGAATTAAATCTTATTTCTTTCTGAAAAATATATACAATACAGTGCAACTGCCTTGTAAATAATAATGTCCATTAATTTATTAAATTAACTATACACAAAGTGCAGCAAAGTACCTTTTGGAAATTTTAACTGGCAGTTTCAGGGTTAAGCTGTTGACTTATCCTTTATTTTACTGTATCAAAAATTAAATAACGATAGAATTTGAAAAAGTGTTATCCAATTCCTTAAGAATAAACAAAATCAAGAATATGCCTTTGAAATCAACCCTTTAACCATGGGAAGTTAAATTTCATCATTCAACTCCAAGTTGTATAATAAATACTTTGATTGTGTCCAGGTTGATTGAAGAATTCATGTTGTTAGCCAACATGACAGTAGCGGAACACATATATACAGCGTATCCTGACCTGGCTTTCCTCCGCCATCACTTACCTCCTAAACTAAACATGATGTTGGAACTGCAGAAGAGGTTAGTGTATCTCCCAGTGTATTTTAACATTTTAAGTTTAAGGGAAACTAAAGGCCCTAAAGAGCTTTTCTGGAAGTGTTAAGTTGAGCAAGTTTACTTGGAGAATTAAGAGTCCAACATAACTTAACAATGAAATTTTAAAGTTTTTTTTTCACTTCCATGTTTAATTTGTTGCTAGTTATCAAATATTAAAGAGCATAAAGTAGTTAAATTGAGCTTACAGTAAAGTTAACTTCTTACATAATATAGTTTTATGTTTTTACATACATTTTTTATACATTTTTTGTAACCAACAAAACACCTGTAAATATCCTAGGGTGTTGTACTGTTCTCAACGAACATGTAAATAAAGTATATTTCCTATCAAGAATGAGTGTAGAATGGAATTAAATGATCTGTGAAGCTTCGTTGTGGCTGAAGACCAGCTGTTTCTCAGCCAGTACCTTTTATTGAACGGCAAGAAGTAAATGTTTCTAACAGGTGGATGCCTTTAACCGACTGATTTAGTATTTGATATGTTAAAGGTTGGAGACGTATGGCATTCACCTGGATATATCTGATGCCGGGACGCTACACTCGTCCATGCTGAAGTACGGCTCGCCTGTGGAGGGAGAAGACGAGACGATCAGCTGGGCGAGGTACATCGTACTCAATCAGATGTGTGCCAAGCCTATGCTGGTGAGAATTGTTGCTTTCTGCTATGGGAGGTTTGCAGTCATGTTGTAAAAACTGAACAAAAATAAAAAATGTTAAGAATGAAATTGGCCGTTACTCAATTGATGTAAGCTTAAACAAAGAATTAATCAAGTTTAACCCTTTTTTAATCAATTCAAACTGAAATTTTAAAATACTTTACCCCCTTTTCAGTTTTAGTTTGCATATATACTCGTAAAAGGCTATGAGTCTCGTCAATACATTGTGCTATGAGAATTTGTACTGGCCTTTGAATCTGAAGGTCACTGGTTCGTGTCCGAGTGAGATCGTTCCAGACCCAGATGCCCTTGTCATTGGGATATAAATTAATGATGCAATAATCTAATAAAAAAGAATTAGGTTAGATAGTAACAATACCAGGGTTTGGACCGTTCCTTTTCAAACCGTAAAAAATGCCATTGGTTCAGAAAATACACAAATTCACTTCAAAACATGGAGAAAAAATGGAAAGAAAAGTTTTCTATCTAATGCTTGTTTGTTGTCCACATCTGTATCAACTTTGACTATTGATTCAGTATCCAAAAGTCACAATTTGATGCTAACACACAAGTTTGATCTACACAACCCCCTCCCTCTCTGAAAGTTGCTCATTCGTGTTTTATATTGAAATCAATTTCCTCTGTTAATGTCAGCGTACTTTGTGTTTTTTTCTGAACATTTTCACAGGGATCCCAACTAGAGAACAATCTTAATAAGATTCAATTAATTCATTTCATAATTCGTTTTTACCTCAACTTACATAGTATAGTGTCACACCATGTAGTTCAATGATTTAATTATCTTTTTGAAAATATTTCCATCACAAATAATTTTTGGAAACAGAAGAGAATATGTTTTGTTTGAAACTAATTCTTTGTTAGGCCCAAGTGATGTGTGTTACAACTGAGAATGTTACAGAGAGCGAACTACTTTTGTCCGTCCAAGGAGATACCAGAGTTGCACCACTACGCTCTCAACGCTCCGTACTACACACACTTCACCTCGCCGATTCGTCGCTACGCGGACGTGATGGTTCACAGACTATTGGCCGCATCGCTAGAGCTCACGCCTCCGCCTACTTGGTCTCATCTGGATAGTAAGAGGTGTGTAAAGGAGTCTTCGGGAATTTTATTCTCAATGCCTTTAGGATTTTTGTGTCTAAAATATGTAGGGCCTAGTATTATTCAAAAGTGTTGACATTATGTTGAAATTTTGAATTGTTTTAGTAAGATTTCAATTACAATATAGAAAAGATTAGGCTACTTAATTCATTAGTATAGGTAAAAAAATGCACATCTACATGAATTATTGAATTAAGAAGACCCAATCAAACCTAAATGAATGTTTAGTAAATTTAAGTAAAAGCCAAGAGTTTTGAATAAATAGATAATTATTATTATGCATACCTACCAAATAGTTCATTTAACCTTAACCCAGTTCCTTTTCTAGTTGATGGAAAAATGGTATATAGTTGGTAAGCTTAGTGGTTGTAATGATCAGAAGGTCGCCGATTCGATCCTGAAAAAAGTCGTAGCTTTTTGATGGTTCCAAACCCTCAGCTAGACCTTTTATTTTTGGGATTTTAATCAATTATCCTGACTAATAAACCAGCTGATCTGACTAATGAAACAGCTGGTCTTAGTCAGCACCAAAGCTACACAAATCATTTAACTCCATTCTACACTTACCTTGCGTTCATATTTAGCTTAAAATACACACCCAAGTGTATACGGCCTCCAAGAATTGGTAGTTGATGACTCTTTTATTAACTCATTTTTGCTTAACAATTCCTCATAGATGTTTCTGTGTTGATAGAATCGCCACGATCTGCAACCGACAGAAGCTGGCGGCCAAGGTGGCTGGTGATCAGAGCTCCCTGCTGTTTCTGGCCCTGTACCTGCGGGAACCTGTCGAGAGTCTGGCGGCTGTCATTGACGTCAAGGACAGATCAGCTGATGTCATCGTCAGAGACTTCGGAATCGTATTGCGAGTCTACACTGATGTAAGTGATCGTATGTGACTCAGTAGAATCTTGGTATCAAGTCTCTCATGGGGGTTATCAAGTAAAACTCGTTATCAAGGTTAACTTCTTATTGGGGTTACAGTAAGATGAATTAAGGGTCTTAAGGGAAAATTGCACTTGTTATTGGTTTCACTGTATTTTACCGAGAGCTCCACTGTATGTGTAGGATTTATAAATTCAAATTCTTCGTTTTGAGTCAATAATAGATGGCTTGACAATTTGATTTAAGAAATTATGAAAATAACAAATCTTTACAGACGCCCTTCTTTTGAATCAAGCTTCTTAACTTTGCCTCGTGCAATTTATGGGGAATAAACTCAACCTAACAAGGAAATGCTCCAAATCTGTAAATTTTACAAAAAATTTGACCATTTTCCATTATCCCATTTTCCCTTATAACCACTTCCCCTTATAAGAGGACCATTTTCCCTTATAAGTATTTGTGATTCTTTCACTCAAAATTGCTGATGCAGAAATGGGAAAAAATATATATACAGCGTGTAAGATTATATGTATGAAGGATTTAAAGTGAATGTCAGCTACAGCTAATTTACTTGTGTATTTGATAAATCAAGCGCTTTTCTCTTATTTCAGCCCCTAAAAGCCGAGGTTGAACATGTGAGTGAAGCCAACAAGTCCCAATTGTACATACGATGGGAGGGGATAGAAAAAGTACAACTGATTCAACTTTTCAGCGTCGTCCGAGTTTTGGTGTCACGAGATAAAAACGGACTCAAGCTGGCAGCTACTCTACTGCCTTCTGTTTAAATCTTTGACGATTTTGATTAATCCTAGTAGATTTGTACAAATTTCAAAGCTGTAAATATCCTATGGATGTTTGAATAATTAGGTAAAATACGATAGGTTATGGTTTGTTTTTGTTTTCATAGAGTGAACATTTATTTTAAAAATTAGGGAAGTTTAAGTTTTTGTGTACTTAAATTTACCAACATTGTAGAATGAGGATAGTATCATATAATCATAGACTTAATATAATCATTTTATGTTTTCACAACCTCTGGAATTAGTTTAGTATATCTGACATACTCTTGCCCACTCTATTATTTTATTTTGTAGATGTGTAAAAAGTCGTAGTTCCACTTGTAATAGTGTTCTTTTAAGAGTGATAGTATTTTTTTTATGATGGTGTGTTTTATTTTAAATTTCTTAAACCATATTTTTTACGACAACTGCTTTCACTTGCTGTGTAACTAAGTAGATTTGTAAATATTAAAAATTGTATATCTTCTCTCTATATTTACGAGATTTTAACTGTAGGTGTGCATTGTTTTATTTAGTACAAAGAGACTTTAGTTATTGCTTCCAAAAGTTTGGAATTATGTAGTAGTCACTCATCTTTACTAATGTAGTGGGCTATTTGCAAGTGTTGTAGGCAGTGCTCGATTTGTGGGGGAACACGGTGGAACAGAGGGTTCCGGTACCTCTCTTTCGGAAAGATAAAAATATTACTACTAACCACATTAAATAGGTTACAGTTCCCGCACCTCATTTTTTACAAATCGAGCACTTGGCTGTAGGTGTTAAAATGTAAAGTTTTAAATTTTCTTCTTTATTTGCAAAATATAGAATTTTTTTATTTATTGATCCTCACAAACTAGTTATGGCTTACCCGTTTGAATGGGCGTTTACCTTGTGTTTTGTATTTTTCAATGAAAAATACAAAACAGCTGCAATGTATTATACTGTATCTTGCTAGTTTAGGTTTTAATCATTGTCAATTCCAAGGTAATTTCTGTCAAAAATTATTTGATCATTTGACTGTAAATAATGTAGTGAAAATGTGCAGTGCAGATTTTCTTTTGAGAATTATAATTAACTATAAAGATATCTTAGATTGTACATTGACATCCTGTATATTATAAAAGGTTACAATGTAATTATATGAAGTTTTTTGGTGAAGATTGTTTTAGGCCTGTGGTTTTTTAAATGATTGTGTAGTGGATAGGTTTATCAACAAGCTTATCTTGATGAGGAAAATGCATATATAACACATAAATGGATAGAATTTTCAGAGCTACTGGCTCCTTCAGTAAAAGTTTTGGTTTTCTTAGTTCATAGTTTTGTGGTTAAATGAAAACTAAGCCTCTACTACTGAAGGAGCTGGTCGCACTGAAAATTCTATGTGTTTATTTGGTAAGCCTGCTGTTAAACCTATCCATAACAAAATTCATGAATTTATAAAATACATGACCAATGAATATGTAACTCCGTGGTACAGTAATTTTAAGATTTACATACGATTATGTCTTCTTCTATTATATTCCTCCTTCATATCTCAATAAGGTTGTGGTTTAAGTACTTGTAGAAAATGCTCAAACTTATTGTAAATATGTATAAAGTGTAAAACTGTCTTTTTAAACATTATTTATCCATCAATGTTGTAATATCGGTTAAGTCTTGAATCTTGCTGGCATGGATTGTTTGTTGTATTTGTGTGATATTTGTCATGAAATTTATCTTACTTGGAATCATCAAATCCATGTATTGTTTAGTTTAGCTTTTGTTACCACTGATTTGTATCATTGAAATTCTTCGATATTCTTTCTATCAATATAATTTCCCTACAGTTCTACCTGACAAAGTGAATTTCCTTACACTGATTACAGCATGCAAAGTAGCTAATTGCTGCAATTACTTTTGCCGCTCTCCAGTATTCCAACCAAACAACACGAAACTGTGTGCTTTTATTAGGCAGGTAATTTGTGTACGCTTGAAAATAAGTTGACAACACTAAAGATACAACTACGATCAGCTTGTGCAGCACTTCCCCTTTCGCTCAATGCTTGGATTCAACTTAACCTAAAAACGTGTTGTATAGTGTGTTAAAATTAGTGTTGTTTAAGTGGAACTTTGCTGTACACAAGAGAAATGTTTATGGACCAGCCGTAGGCGAGTGTGGAAAGTTTCTCGAGTGCAGCAAAGACAGTTTCCACTCCTGTTATAGATATTTTTCCTACAGATACTATAAAGCATATAAATAATTAGTCTTTCAAACACAGTACAACAAGTTTTTAGGTTAGGTTAAATCCAAACATTGAACAAAATGGGAAACACTGAACAAGCTGTTCATTGTCGTAATATCTTTAAGTGTTATCAACTTATTTTCGTATTACATGCCTAATAAAAGCACGCTGTTTTGTGTTGTTTGGTTGGAATACTGGTGTGCAGGAAAAAAACTGAGGCAAAAGTAAGTAGAGGCAGCAATTAGCAACTTTCTTTGCTATAATCAGTGCAAGGAAGGCCACTTTGTCAGGTGACTGTAGGAAATAACTATTATGATGTGCTGGATTGCATTTATCTAAAACAGGTGTTAATAACCATTAGTGAAATTCTAAGTAATTTCAACTATATGTTCTTAGCAGAATGTTCTTGGCAATATGGAAGAACATTGTTTTTACACACCTGGAATTCAGGGGCACTCCTACATTGCTAAGGGTATCTATTTTATTAATTTGGCGATTCTTTGTTGGGCAGCTACGTTGGCATTTCGAAAAACCAAATACTATATCTTTACAAACCTGTTAATCAATCATATCCCCAAATTTGAAAAATTTTTTAAGGTTTATTACATTTCAATGTGCTTGTTATTTAATTTAAATAAGTTAATAATTATATTTATTGTCTTTGAAACATCTTTTTTAAATTAAAAATCCCCTTTTTGTTAGTTCTGTCTACTCATTTCCACCAGTGTTACCTCAACCAATTCTTGTACAAATGCACCACATAAGCGTGATATCCAAATATTTTAACAATTTAGAAGGAAAAATAAACGATGATTGGGTAAGATAAGTTTATAATCAATGTTTGTCATAGAAGAAAAAACTAGTATTTTAACATTTTAAGAGGGCAAAAACTCACGAAAGGCGAAGATAGGCTTTAAACAATTTACATTTTATAAGTAAGAGCTGTTCCTGTGTAAAACTCCATATAGCGCATAAGCCGCAACAAAGGCCTACGCCCTACTAGGCCTCAGAGCTGCAAATGGTACAACTATGTTTAGCAAGTTGGGAGCTGCCTTGTTACAGCTTTTGCAAAAACTAAGGAGCTACATGCATAAATGGGCCTTATTTAAAAAACGCTCCTAGTACTTTTCAAGAAAAAAATCTTGGCAGTAAAATTATTTTGAAATAATTAAAGATTGTGTGTACCATTAAAAAATCAATTACTTAGAGAAAACACTACCATTAAAGCGGTTTGATAGAGCGAAGAAATTACAGTACCTAATTAAGGCGTACTTTATTTTATTTCTTTCCAGAGAGGACCAGATCAAAGTTACTGGACCACGCAATGTTTACTATCCACTAACTAAATTTCCTTTGACATTTTATTGTTAACCGGCAATTTAAAAAAAGTATGTTTACTTCTACAAGGACATAAAAAATAACTACCAGTATCTCAAATAATTTTTTTATTCTCAACAAAAAAATTATTATAAATAGAATTAAAGTATCACAATTGAGTAATAATAAGTGTACATTTTAGTCCAGCGATAGATTTTCATTATCTTTACAAAATTTTATAGGTATTGTTTGAGTAAAGATTGCAAAATTATTTCCATTAATTACTCACTCACTTTTTATTTACTATGTTCATAATGAATGGGTAATAACATAATTGCAATTTTGAAAAAATAGTAGAATTTTGTGCATAACCAGACCAAATATACGATACATTTACACTATGAGGCCTTAATTATAAAACCCTTATCACCATATTAATATCTAATATATACAAACAAAACAAACATATACGTTATAGGAATATTTAAAAAACATTACAAAACAGCAGTATAAATATCTTAAATAATAAGGCTATAATTGAGAAATATACATTTCCAAGTAAAAGAACAATCAATGTATTCTAAGCTTTTAGCTACAAAATAATTATGAAAAATACAAACTAAGTAAAAAGACATTAAAATGTATATCAAATAATTTTTAAATATAAAATTAATCTTTCCAGGTTACAGCCTCAAGAACGGTTTTATTAAAATTGCATGAGAAATGCACAGAGATGGCAAAATTTTTCTTGCACATTGTGAATTAATTTGCTACTTAAATTTAATTTAACTAACATTGTTATTTCCATCTAATATCCAAAAGCTATACTTCCCACTTTGCACTTTTAGCTTTAATTTTCTTAGGAACATCAGTTTTATTTATTAGTTACACCGGGAATGCCGTAAAACTTAAATAGAACCATAATGAACCAATTTTATAAACACATAGTTAATGGAAAAACATAAAATAATGTAAAAGTTCTCAAATTGAGTGTTACTGAACTAATTTTGAGCATAAGTGGCCAAGACCAATTTCTGCTCTGAGGAAGATATTACTTTCCCATTTCATGATATGAAATTTTTATGGGGGAGTGAGCTGGTCTAGCTGTAGAACTAGAGCATAGAACTTTATTCCCCGAGGTCCCGGGTTCAAATCCCACCAATTGCCAACAAATGTTATCTTGGAGATAAAAGCTGCAACCTCTAGGCCTAGTCTGAAGTAATGTGAAAAACAATTTCGGCCTATAGCCTAGTAAAAAAAAAAAAAAAACATTTTTACCTTTCATAGATCATTGCTCGTTGACTCACAATGTGTTGATAAGTTGATAATAATCAATCACAACTTCCTTTTCAAAGCTTTTTGACAAATAAAATTTTAAAACTTATAGTTATATCCATTACAATATCCTTAACAATATATCGTACAGAAATACCTAACTTTGTACATATGCAACAATTACAACTGATAAACAAGTTTTGTGATGTATAAATATATTTTACATACACTAATCAAATTTAATAAAATATTTTCCTACTCAAGAATCTTTTGAATAGTGATTTTGAAGCCCAGTATAAAAAGTTGTTCAAACTATATGAAAGATCAAGAACAAAAATCATTGTTAACGAATCATACCAAGAGTCATCTACTCTTGATTACACTTGAGTTCTTATCACATCTGTTAGCACTTACAGTTGATTAAACCTAACAGAACTGTACAAACATTTGATGCCTTTCAGACTAGTTGATAAACGAATACTGAGGTTGAAAAACAACTCAACAAAATCTTAAAACTCAAGCCTTCAAACAGCAAATCAATAGTAAAAAATAGTCGATCCCTTCACCACCACTGGAAGGGTGCTTGAAATAATGTCTTGATTTTCTATAGGTTTCTAATGAAGTAAGGTTAAAGCAGATTTTTGTTTTCTTTATTAAATCACTTTAGTTATATCTGTTGTTCGTCCACCTTTTTATTGACTAAATAAAGACCAAAATGTGTTATTCCCATTAATTTATCTGTTTTTATAAGATTGTATATTTTTAAAACCTGGCAGTGTTTAAAACCGTAGTGTGAACTTGTCACTGCTAACACATTTCTTCACTTGCTCCTCCATTCACATTTCACAACAAAATTATCACAGCCGCTAATGGTGATGTCCTTGAGTTAGGATCACAGGAAGAATCGTTCCCACTATAAGAGCAAACAGCTGATTGGGTTTGAAGGTCCCGTCTACGCGTGACGTCAGCTCGGGTAGGACGTGAACAGTCGCGACATACAAGAACGTCCCAGCACTGAAGAGCATTGCAATGCCCGTCGCATTCACCGAGTGCAGCGTTTCCTTACCTTCCTGTAAAATTAAGGTTATGTAAGTTGGGATTAGGGTTTAACTCTCTTTTTTAAGCATCATTTAACTATTAACTGTCATGCTTGTATATTTGTAGCTATTTTTAGCAAGCTGACAAATTATCCTGGTAAAATAATTCAAGAATAAACATTTGCATTAACTTATTTTACAATAAAATATGATAGAGGGGGAAAAAATTTCCCCTTCACGAAGCTAAATCCAATTATTGATCCGCACTTACCTGACCGATGCCAAAGTATGTGACGAGCGCTAGAAGTGGAGCCGCCAACGAGAAGACCAGCAAATGTCGACGGATCCGCTTGCGATCGATACCTTCGTGCATCAGGAAAGTGACCAGCCCGAAAGCAGCTGGTGCCTTGAAAAATTTGTTATGTTTTTAAATTTCTCTAGTATATATTAATGCAAGAGGTAATAAATCATGACCTCGAAACAAATTTAATAACAAATTAAAACATTTCAGTCATTAGCTGCAAACCTCAATTATCTACATTTATAAACAGTCTACCTTGTGAAGCATGATGGCGATAAAGACGATCATCTCAACATCGGTCTGCGTAGTAGTCGCCGCTGCGCCGAGAGCTACACCGTCCACCGCTGCGTGCACCACTAGACCAACTGTTGCCGTCACACTAGCCCGGTGTCCGTGACCCAGCGGTCCTGCGCCACTACCACCCACCTCGACGTCTACAAAGATACACTTGTAATTTACTGGTCTAATGTGAATGAGGATTAACTTTTTAGTAAAAAAAAATAAACATATAAATCTCATGGATGGAAAATAATTCCTAGAAATGAGTTGAGATTCTATCGTATGGTCAGATTAAATGAAAACAATAAAAAAATAATAGAGCAAAAGTTCTTTTACTCCTTTTCACCTAGTCTCTTCAAAGAATAATATCCATCAACATGAAGTCAAGTCTGTATTCATAGTATGATTGGCACATCATTCAAATTTTTTTAGAAGAATAAGAATCCTCTAATGTCATTAGACACGAGAAGTTGCAAAGCTAAAACTAAAAAAATAACAGGAATCTTGGGGTCGTGAATATTTTCAGTTAAACTGTATGTAGGCCTATCACAGAACAAATAAAACTTGACATATATCACAGTGGGCTTTAGCCACCTAAATTTTTACAAGGTATCACCACCTTCTACCAAGTTTCGAGCTTTAAAGCTTGACAGCTCTGGAATTAGAAACAAATGGCCCCAAAAGTAAGACACGTTTTCTACCCTTACGAATTATCAATTCTCACTGAATGTTCAATATTAGAACAGTGTGTCAACTTCACTAGGGCCACCTAATCCATATCAAATATCCACAGACAATAGTCATTACTAACTCAATAACACATAGTAAAGAATACTAACCTCTGGAGTAGGCAGAAGAACATTGGTCGATAAGTAGCATCAGTATGAACCCAGCCACCAGGGAGAGACCTATCAGAGTGTGTAGATCGGCAATCTCCGTAGCCTCGGACATAGTGACCCCTTCTCCTGGTGCTGTGTGGGCTGGGGAAATAACACATAGATAATTAGAGCGCTACGGAACATACAATGTAGGCCTACTTTGTTTCACAGTGAATAATCCAAACCATACTATCAACGGTTTCACTTTAGAGAAGTGACTACATCTCTCTATAACAAAACAGTTACACAAGCGAGAATTGAATACAATATTGTGGTTTTCGAGACTGTGTTCTTACAGAATATTGTTTACCTTCAAGACAATCATGTAGTTAAGGGTGACCATGGACGCCCAACTACAAAGCAAGAATTTTGGAATCTACATCCAATGTTAATGATATGACAACACAGTATTGATTGTACTGTTGTTTTTACAACCATAAATATTTTAAAATTTCATTGTTTTGTTTAAAATGTGGTGTATGAAACGCAGGGCGGATTTCCCAAGAAAATGTTTTGTAAAGTCAAACATCTAATTATTTACGAACTAATAGCCTACAGTTATTACTTGGGCTGTATTTATTGTTATGATTGCTGCGATATTGTTATGAGTTATGTGTTATGTTAATATTATTTAACTGTTAATAGACGAGGGTTGTTTGTAAATTAAGATCTCCATCAAGCTACCGTCACAATTATGTAACCTAGGTTAACGTTGTGATTCTTTCTTCATCCACTACTGTTTTATCGGTTTCCACACCTCTGGCAAAATTAGTTTTGACTCAGTATTTGGAAACGTACTAAAAGAAAATTGAGAAGTATGAATAGCTTGATGGGTTTATTATAGAAACATCCCCCATTAGATCGACAATCTCTCTTTTGGTACTGTGTTCTGCAGGCAAAATTTCCTTAACTTTAACCTCTGCTTTAAACCTCCAAATTCCATTCCACTCCTTGCACACATTTACTCACTCCAAACGCAATTCTTCATCCACGTCCGTTAACTGGCGATAGACTTCAATAGAGGTTGACTAGCGAGATCACAGAAATAAAATTTAAGTTTATGGTTTATGCTTGACAGGTGTGTAAATTTTATTCACAACGTTCACAAATAGTAGACAAAACTAATTGTCCACAGGGGTGTGGACCAACTAGAATAGTACCAACTAGAATAGTAGTGGATTAAATAGTAGTGGATTAAATAAGGAATACAGCATTGGTGTCATATTCTAGCTTGGATGCGACGGGAGTTGATAGAGACTATAATTATACTATAAACAAGACAACCCTCCCATTACCCACAACATTGCAATATTGTCTGATTAAAAGAAAATTAAATGAGAGTTTACAATTAGTTAAGGCCTAAATCATAAAGTTAGGATAAAGTTAGGTTCAGGTATTCAGCAATGGCTATGTCATTTATCACTAGCCTATATATTTTAAACATCAGGATCATAAATCATTGATAATATTAGTTGGAAATAAAGTTATTATTAGTTTCTATGGGTAAAACTCATATTTAACAAAGTATTTTTCATTTTTCGTCATTAAGGCATCTTTTAAATACAACAATAACATTAATTACCATGTGATGCTTGACCAGAAGTGAAAAGAGAACGAATGCCTTCTGGTATGATAACAGCCAAAGCGGTGCCAACAAGAAGGCCAGCTCCAAAAACAGAAATCAGGTGTAGCTTTGCCTGGGAGGAAAAACAAATTATGGTTACAACAAAATATTTTAGAGCAAAAGAAACAACTCGTAGGATCATGTCAGAAAGTAGAAGGATTGTTATGATTATCATAACCACGGGTCACACTTGGTTGGCATCAGTGACGAATTAAAAGAAGCTACTACTATTAGCTTAATGTGATCACAACATTTGCAGCTGGCACCACCAGTCTGCGAGTATTTGTCAGCGGCTTGCGAAGTCGGACATGCTGACAGTTGATAATTCAACTTTTGGTAGCAAGGTAGCGGCGACTAGAAATCACATGATCACTCACACTCGCTGGTGCTAGCCAGCAGCATAGTGTGACCACCTCTAGAAGCATGCCGGCGGCTACCAAAGCAGCACATGGTTTCTTGTGAACTTCTTTAGCCTAGGGTTCCCTTTTAAAAGGTAAAAAAACGCCTCTGGCGTAGAAATCACACAAAAGAGATCGATACCTAAGTATGATGACTTGCTAAATAGTGAAAGAGAAACTCCCAATCTAGAATAACTAACTTGTAGAAGGCTAACTATCTCTGTCATTAAGCTGAGGCAGAAAGCAGGCAAAAAGCTTTAAATTAACTTAAGTTTAGAGAAAAATTGATTCTTGATGCTTTTTGCCCTCAAAATATTGATGATTTTGTGATGAAGCTATCGAGTGTGCATCGATGTTTGATATCGATGTTACGATCAGCGGTGAACATCTATGATTCTCATTCCCTATCGATATCGATGGTGATATATAGATGCTCATCCCTATTTACTGATTTAGGCCTAGGCCTACTTATGGTTCGCCAGCTTTAAACTTATTGTTAAGAAATAAGGAAGAATCGTATCTGTAATTTATATTCATACACAAAATTAATTTGGATCTAGAATACTTAGTTTTTAATTTATATGTTAAAATTGAGATAAAATGTAAATATAACCTTACCTCAGAGAGTGTCATAACCAAAGGAATAGATCCTGCGAAATAGCTTCCAGCTAACATGACGAAAGCAAGTAATACCAAAAATGGTGTTTCATCCATGATGATAAAAAACTTAAAAAGGTATGCTTAAAGTAACTAAAATCTAGCTAATTAAACCAATATTACGTGTACATCATTAACAACAGACAACAGTGGTCGTGGACGCAGCCATTTTTACGCACCATCGCTCAACTTTTGACATTTCTAAACATAGAGTATCGTACATCGAAAGTCATTTCTTTGGTATATGTATTAAACATATATCTACATTAAATTTGTACATCTTACAAAATAGCTTTTGTATATCATAAATGAAATAAAATGAAAATACCATAAGACCAATTAACGCTATCTGGATTGATAATATACTCAAAATATTTCTGTACACAAATAGATACCTAAAGCTGTAAAAAGTACACTTACCACCTGAGAGGTGAGAGACCTAAATATAAATTAATTGATTTCAATTTAGAAAAATGTCAGTACTTCCGTACGAACCGGGCACGGGCACCCCTATTGGTGCTACTACCGTTCTAAACATTGGTACCCCTATATTGCCATAGGTGGTACTACCTGACGATACGGCTACTTTTCGTTCGTGGCATCTGGGGCAGTGGTGAGCAAAGCAATTTGATGTGACCGTCTAGCTAGGGAGCTCTTCTCTTCCTTTGGGAGATCAATCTCATGGGACAACCCATGCAACTGTCGGTGCTGTCGGTAAGGTTGTGGGCGATTCAGACTTTCTGTAATAGTATATTTCCTAAGACCTGGTTACGGAGGGTAGTTATTACAAACCTTTAAGCTCAAGAATTAAGGCAATCAAAGGTCGAATATCTTTGAACAAGTTGGAAGGATGGATAAATATAGGCAGTATGATCAAAATTATCCTCAACTAGTAAGTACTATTATTTATTACCTATCATTGGCAGGTTTTTTTATTATTTTAATCATCACTATCTGTAGAAATGTCCACCGTGTATTCTCTTGTAGTAAATCGTCTATGCCGTTGGGAAGTATATAATAATAATTAAAAAATACTGAATGCACATCGTTGACGTCACCATGACCTATGCATGTCCCTTTCCCTTATCGTAAAATTATTCCAGGTACTGTGCGTGGTTGGTTGGTGTGTTGTCGCACTCTGGTTCGTATATTTTTTCTGTCGTGTGTTGTGTCAGTGTGTGTGTTGTTTTGAGTTTTGATTTGCCGACGCCTCTGAAGCCGAACCGTAATCAATAAAATGGCCTCCAAGCAGTCAAGTTTATGTGTTTTCAATTTGGTTTTGTTCAGTGTTTTTTATTTAGCAAATTGTGAGGGAGAGACGCTAGTCCTTCTTGATAATTTAGCAATCAAGGAAACGCACTCCATATTCTTCAAGTCTCTAAAGGGTAAACGCATTTCGCTTTTAGGTTAGGTATATCTTGGGTCTAGCTAGACTTAAGCCGGCCAATTTGTCATAAAATTTCAATGATGTATTAAATTTAGGCAGTGGTTTCAACTGGACTCAGTTGCATGCTAATGTAGAGAAGGCATCTGCCCGCCCAAATATATTGCTTAGTATTTTCAGGGAAGGAAACTATTATTTTAGGTCGGTGCCCTCTAAGTTGCTATTTATGATATTTCTCATCCCAAAAAAAATTGGATACAGTTCCGCAGAGAACCTCTTGATATATTATTCGATTTAAATACCGGATATTATCAATTTTAATACGGATAAATATACAGGGTGTCCCAAAATAAGTTAGTCCCCCCTTGGTTGATTTTTGAATGGCTGCATGGCCTATTTAACGAGTTTTGATACACGTTACTAGGGTAATGTTAAGTACTTTTTGGGGGTATTTTGAAATTTACCCCCACCACCTAATACGGGCTGCTGGGGATAGGTCTAACTCACAATTTTTAAATAGCAACCACTAGGCTATCAAGTTAGCACATCAAAAAGTTAAACTTAAAGGCCATTAGTTTGTAAGAATATCAGTGAAAACCAGAGGTCTCTATCTCAACCCATTACAGAATGGTGTCCATTTTTATTTTTCATCAGCCTGAGAAAGCCCATGTAAAAATATACACCAATATCCCTATTAGCATATTTATGGGTTGTAGGTGTACCAGGGAAACTAACTTAGACTCATTATGATTGTAGCCTAACAAGAACTTTTTGATCAGTTAATTTTGCCTGTGACCTCAAAATGAGGTACGGTATTTTGAGGGCAGCTCAAATTTGTTCAATATAAAGCCCCATCAAGTGACACCTCATTTTGAAGGTCTTCAGTTTAAAAGAATCTCAGCAAAAACCTGTATTGTGTAGTAACTTATGGCCTAGAGTTTAGGCCTTGCTTTTTTGTTTTTAAAATATTTAGACTTCTAGGCTATAGCTTTAATTTTATCTTTGATTTCAGATCGTGGTTACACTTTGACATTCAAATCTGCCGATGACGCAAATCTTGTACTGTCAAAATATGGAGAGTATTTGTACGACAATTTGATAATCTTCGCTCCCTCAGTTGAAGAGTTCGGAGGATCAGTCAGTGTTGAGGCCATCGCCGACTTCATTGATGGAGGAGGTAGGCCTAATTTCAGTTTGACAAATTGACAAATTTTTTGATAATGGTTATGCCACAATTTATTGATCAAATATCTGTCACGGATAAAACTTTGTGAAGAATGTTACCTAATTCTTTTGTAAATCTAGTTTTAAGCTGTTTTTTTATTCAATTTGACCATTTCACCTGTTTACAGCTATGCTGGTTCAATTGTAAACATTTATGTGAAAATAAATCATTGACTTGATGTGACTTTTATTTACTTAACTATATATAAAAAAATGTGTCCATGTGCATTTAGCTTAACAAAATCCCCTTTACAGGAAATCTGCTGGTTGCTGGTAACTCACTTTCTGGTGATATTTTGAGAGAATTGGCGTCCGAGTGTGGCTTTGAAATAGACGAGGAAGGCTCATCAGTCATCGATCATCTGAATTATGACATCAATGATGACGGAAAGGTTAGTTATTTTATATATTAGGCCTACTTAATGAACCTCTAAACAAATATTATAGCCACTGATAAGAGAACGCAACCTTATAGTCGATAAAATGTCTGATAAGTTATATGATTGTTACAGCACACACTGATCGTAGCGGAGCCGAAGAACTTGATAGACGCACCAGTGATCGTAGGTTCCCGTGACATCCCCCCGTTGCTGTACAAGGGTACAGGTCTGATCACGGACCAACGTAACCCTTTAGTCCTTCAACTGTTGACTGCGGACAGTACTGCATACTCTTATCCTGTGGACAAACCTATCAAACAGGTACTTATAATCTTAGACATTTTACAAAACCACAAATAATGAGAATTAACAGTGATGTTGATTGAGATATGTAATCTATACTTATTTAATACGCAAGCAAGTTTTTTGTGACAATTACTCCTCCGAAACTACTGAACCGATTGACATGACTTTGGTGTCGTTGGAAAGAGCGTAACGTGAAGTTGTGCAGGAAACTTTCTTTTTAGCTAAATAATTAGAGAATGAGGCCCTGGGGCCCTTTAAAGTTTCATATTTCTCCATAAGATTAACATGGGAAACAAACATTGTTATGAAACTCCAGCTGTTGTCTGAAATGCTGTTCTGCTATTTAATTTAATTTGTTTACAAGGAGAATTGTTTCTTGGTGCCATGTGGTTAATGAATTATACTTTAGCATATATATTTTAAATGCTATACACTATATAAAATGATAGTATTGTAATACATTGAGAGATCTTCATTTGAATAATCAATAAGCACGATTGAGCCTTTGCCTATATGTTTCCTGGTAAGTGTGTTATAACTGTTTCTTATAGTATATTATAGTATCTCAAAGTAAAACCGAATTATTCTTTTCTGTATTCTCACCCCGTAGCGAAGCACGGGTAGAGCAACTAGTAATATGTAAAAGTAGCCAACATTCAAGGACATTGTTTGTAAATTGTTTTATTGATGTAATTTTAGGTTTCCCCTTAAAAGCCATAACAGGCCTTTTCTTATGTATTAGGTACCAATATTGGGTTTCAGGATTCTAGATTGCTAGTAACATAAAATGAAAATTCCCAAAGTTTGTGAGAGGTTTATGACTAAGAATGAGTACAATCTTTACAAGTCATACTCAAGTCAAATTTGACCGAAGACACAGGTGGAATTTTGAATAAAGACATACAAACACTTTGAAGCAAAAGAGTTCCAATTTTGATGAATATGAAGAGAATTGAACCCGTTTCTCTCGCAGAAGTCAAGAGACGCTAACCACTAGGCTATCAATACAATCTTGAGTGTTAATGTTATTCATATCCTTCAATATTACAATATTAAAGCTAACATTTATCATTCCTGTCTCTGTTGCATGCAGTACCCTCATGCCGTTGGAAAGGACACACTCCTCATTGCTGCTCTTCAGGCTCGTAACAACGCCAGAGTCGTTTTCTCAGGTTCTCTCTACTTCTTTTCAGATGAAGCTTTCACATCTCCAGTACAGAAGGCACAGGTAAGCTTTCAATCTTAAGTTATCAAAGATTATCTATTACTTAGCAATACAGAACATTACATCAGTTAGTTTAGTATTCAAAATATTTAACAAGATACATTTTTTATTCTGTTTTGGTTATTATCAAGTCTTTATGTTAACTAAGTCTCTGCATCTTTTCCTATTCCTCTTCGGTTACTCTTCTTACACCATCACACTTCTCCACTGCCTTCTTCACCTTATTTGTCCTTTTAATTCTTCCTTTCGTTTTCCTTCCCACTCAGTTAGTTTTCTTGAAATTATAACTTCTCTCACTCTTTTGACGTCCAAAGCATCTGTGCCTTGCCTTCCATCCATCTTACGCCCCCCAATAACCTCTTTTGTGATCTAGGCCTATATATACGTAACTCTATTGTATCTTGTTAACTACCGTATCCTATTAATAGCTTTGGAAAATCTTTTTCCTTGGAAACTCTTCATTTCATACTCCCCCCTGTAACTATTAACCTATACGTCTTACACCCATGGATATTTTTGCTTTTATCAGTATCTCCCCATGCTACAACCAGCTGTTTACTATATTATTTAATTGGTTGTTTGCTAGTGATGTCTGTTTGTTCAGGGCGGTGGTAAAGCCTGGGAAGTATCTGGTAACAGACAAGTGGCGGAAGCTCTCAGCCGTTGGTTATTGAAGGAGAACGGAGTTTTGAGAGTCAAGTCCGTAGCACATCGGCCCGTCGGAGAAAAGACTCCTCCCCCTGCCTACACCATACTGGACGATGTGGTGAGATCTACTGTCTTATGAACTCCAGCTAATGTTTGTTTAAGATTAGTCAATCCCATGATTTTTTTTTAATCAATGAAAGAAAAACTACATAGTTATTTTGTAATTCTCTTTAATTTTTTAGCACAAGTTTTCAAAAAAGATATTTTTACTTTCTAATGGGATAGAGTCCCAGCTTGATTACCTGAGAAAGTTAGAGACAGATCTTAATTAGATAAACAAAATTTTGTCAAAATATAACACTTACATTTTTTTCCTTAAAAGCTATATTTGGGACCTGTTATTGCCTATCTATTTAATTTTTCCATGGACTCTAATTTTCTCATGTAAGCTAGCTAAACTCTATCTCTTCCCTATAAAAATACTGATTGGCTGTTAGGCTTTGCGTTTGAATACAAATATTTTGTGACATTTGAATGGTTTGAGTCTTATTTAAGATTTCATTAAAAAACTCAAATGATCCTGACCTTTCACTAAATTGTAGATAATGAATTCCATCAACTACCACCAACCAAGGAGTTCAAATGAATGAAAGATTCAAATTAATTATAGGTTTGAAATTCCATCTTTAGTTGTCAGATTAAGTTTTGTTGTATACAATCTAATCACTATCCATTTCCTTTCTTATCACAGTTTGTGATACTGGATAAACTTTATCCAGTTACTTTGTTCTAAACATAGTTTTTCTATAGTTACATTGTTATTACTAGGTTTCTTTTTGTACGTTTCTAATTACTTTCATAATCTGCTAGCATTTATGAGATCATTAATCTAATCTGTACCACTTCCCACTCCCAGTTTGTGGTAGGCTACTGGATAGTATTTATTAAGTAACTTTGTTCCAAATATAATTTTTAATATTGTACATTTAGTTATATGGTAAACATTAAGTTTAGTTGTATCAAGGAATCCATCCCTCTGATCTTAGCGCTATTATTGTGTAAACTATGTTGGTGTTAGAACCTAGGTTTTCTGCTCCCTTGCTTACTAGGGATGAGCATCGATAATCAATCTTTATAAAACATCGATGTTATTCGTGTTGTATTAGTTAAATGTACTGAATTGGAATTGTATTAGTTTCAGTGAATATTTCAATGATGGTCTGAACAAGAATTTTTGTATTCATTCCATTGAAAGTGTGGTGGGAAATCAAATCCAAAACTATTAAAAAACTAAACTAGACTTAGGCAAGCGTAGGGTGAAAGAGAAATGTGCAAGTGCTTTTCCTAAATGATGCCAAAAATCAAATCTTTTGTAATAAATTTCAATAGCAGAATTTGTACTCCTGCATAATCAATTAAGACTGATATTCTTGTAATGTTATAGAGAAACTGTCCATCTAGAATTTATAGCTAGTAGTTGGGTTAATTAGTTGAGGTAAAAAGCAGACGAAATTGATGTTTTCGCAACAATGTTATCCATACATTGATGGGTGACCTACTTTATTCCTAGTGAGTACGATACGTCTCAAAATTATTCAGCATTTGCTATCCAACCACTGAAAATTTGTCAGTTTCAACTAGGCCCTATTTACATTAGGCTATAGCTATTCCAAGTAGGGCCTACCAGTATTATCAACATTACCAATATAATTCCAGAAGCTTTAGGCACAATTTTATCCAAAATATGAATGAGGGATGAGCGTGAAATGCCTTGTTTACCTTTGTTACTAACTAAGACAAGTTAGTGATGTTTTGTGGGCTTCACTCATTTTAATTTTTTCCTGGTGACTCCTGAAGAGTCTTCAGATTCAATGAAAACTCACTCACATACACACAATCGTCCTAGAAAATCAAGTTAAATCTTCCAAGTTCTTTTTTTAGCCAGGGACATTTATTAAAATCCTGATGACTTTACGCCAGCATGGCCCAGTTTCAAACCAAAGTCACCGACCTTCTCGCAGGATTGAACTGGCAAGCACTGTAACCACTCAGTTATCCAGCATCTGTCGTCTGCAGGTATTCTCCCTGGAGCTGGAGAAGAAGCAAGGAAAGGTGTGGGTGCCTCACGATGCCAACGACGTCCAGCTGGAGTTTGTCCGCATTGACCCGTTTGTCCGCACTACGATGGTCCGCAAGGCTCCTGGCAAGTACGAGGCTGTGTTCAAGATCCCGGACGTCTACGGAGTGTATCAGTTCAAGATCAACTACCACCGCATCGGTTACACCTCGTTGTATAGCTCGACTCAGGTGCGTTTAAATTGTATTTGATTTTCATGGGTCCATTTAAAATTAAGGTAGGCCTAGTTATCCTCACCAACCATTTTCTCCATTCTTTTCTATTTGCTGCATTTTCTGTTGCCCCTAGATGATGATTCTCATTCTTCTATCCCCATACTTTGTGCTCTAAATAGAAAACTCCTTCCCAGCAAGGATAGGTTAACCAATATACTACTGGAGCTATCAACTGATCGGAGTGAACACAGATGTAAACAAATAATCTTAAATCTTAGTTCTAAATGATTGCGTCATGACAAACTTTTAACAATCTATATCATATCATACTCCCTACAATACTATACATACTATAGGCCTACAATACTTCATCATATTATGAGAACCTAATTCATTTTAAACCAGCCGTTCAAAGCAATCTTCTTGTGTCTTTCTTTATCCTTGATTTGATTTGAACAAGCTCTGGACTCTCTGTAAAAAATGTCTAAG
Organism: Macrosteles quadrilineatus; assembly: GCF_028750875.1. Classification (NCBI taxonomy): domain Eukaryota; kingdom Metazoa; phylum Arthropoda; class Insecta; order Hemiptera; family Cicadellidae; genus Macrosteles; species Macrosteles quadrilineatus. The sequence continues at coordinate 61,743,556 of NW_026542602.1, read as the reverse complement.
AGGAAATCAATTTCTAAATACTTCAATCTACAGGATGTTCAACTATTCTCTTTGTGTAAAGAAGTGTCTCTAGTTATTTCATATAGATGGGATGTTTGCTTCAGTTTCCAACAGTCAATGCTTATATTATGTATTTAAAAAAAAATGCTGTTGACTTGTGTGTTCAGGTCTCTGTGCGTCCTCTGGAACACACTCAGTACGAGAGGTTCATTGCCAGTGCGTACCCGTACTACGCTAGTGCGTTCTCTATGATGGGTGGAGTGTTCTTGTTTAGCATCGTCTTCCTTCACTACAGAGAAGACACTAAGACAAAGAGCGAGTGAAGACTGACTCTTACCAAGATTGTTTGATGTGGTTATTGTGTACGGTAGTTAAATAAAGACATTTTTTGTATTGAGGTTGTGTTTTTTGTATTTTAGGGTTGTATACCACGAATAATGAAAAATATATAACACTTTCTTTAAATAAAAAGGATTTTTAGGGAGGATAACAATTTTATCTGATTAGAAATTAATCCCAACACGCAACATTACAATATTTTATTGTCGCTAACAGTATTTTCCTCCTTAATACTCTATTTTGTTTATAGTGTTCAAGTTTTGGATTGGTTGTGCCAGTTTAGACTTTACCATTTAGGTAAGCCCGCTATGCTCACTAAAAGTCCTAAAACCCTAGGCCTTTGTGCTCTATGTTACATCCTTATACAAGGTCGACATTAGGGTTTGGATCATTCCCATACAAAATAATTACAGTGCATTTATTTCCCTGCAGTGCCACCAGTATCAGTGCTATCTACGCCAGGGTTATGTGAAACATATCTGTTGTGGGTTAAGCCTCTCAAAGTAAATAATGGGTGTGCGACAAAAAAATGGGTAGAACACATATTTCTCCAGCACTTGCTCGTTGATCCTTGTTGCTGACGTTTTACGTTAACGAACAACCTTAACCACAATATAAACTTGTGGAAGAGACACCCAAAAAATATGTTAATCAAAATTTCTCCCAAAATGCCATAGGCCTCTTATTTGAAATTGTTTAAGAAAATTCTTTATGCGAGGACTTAGAATGAAGGGATAGCAGCTAGCTATCCTTAGTATAATAAACACGGATATCAGTAGGGTCTTTGTTATTGTAGGTTGTGATTCCTTCCACCTTTGGTGTTAACTTTTTCAAGCATATTTTTCCTCCTTCCATAACCTATAAGGACTAATACTGATGAAGAACTCCAAAAATTATGTGTTTATTCGTGTTTTGTAAGCAAGGTAAGCCTAATTATTACACAATTCAAAAACCCTTTACAAAATTGGCATAACCTTAAAAAAGTTTAGATAGGCCTCAAAAAAAAAAACCATAGTAACTATTACTCTTGGATACAAACCTTTTGTGCAGGCTGACAAAGTCCTACAGAAGACAAAATTAAAACAGCGCTTTGTGCCTTCCATGTGTATGGACTACATACCTAAACCTTTTCTGTGAGCCAGCTAAAAGCAGCTATACCTTAATTCTCTATTCTAAAATCACACCTCTTCCAAATAGGGGTGTATTTGTATACGAATACGTCTATTTTTTAGTTGTTTGACCTATGGAATGAATAAAAATATAGGATTGAGGTTGGGTTCACATTGCATCGGGTTGGTACGGTCAAGGAAAAGTCAGGGAATCATGAAAAAAATCTGGAATTTCTCCTGAAAGACTACCTTTTTACAAATATGCTAGATTTTTATCTAAACATGTTTTTGTCAGGGTGATGACTAATGTCAAGAAGATCGACGACATAAGCACTGATGCACATTTTTATTCTATAGTTATCGGTACAGGGGAGGTATCGATTTGTATATAGTTTGAAACAAGTTTAGTATTTGGGAGTGATTAAATAAGTTAAATATTTACACTTTTTCTAATATTTCTTGATTTTGAATAGTCGATATCGACTTGCAAAAAGTAGCTTGGAAGTAGTTAGTATTTGGAAAGTAGCTTAAGTACTTGGAAAAAATATAATTTCTGTCTGGAAAAGTCAGGGGATTTTATTTTCCAAATTCAGCACCAACCCTGATCAAGTTAAGAAAGTGTGGGAAGGTTAGGGTTAGGAAGAAAACAAGTCAATCATTTTGAAGTATATATTTAGGCCTACGAATTTAGCCATATTGAAGTGCTCTATGTAACAATCTGTTGAACTATCATCAATTCAAACACGTTTCATACAGTGGCTAAGTTTTGTGTCAAGAATACCGGTACTGAGAGTAAGTACAACATAAACTAAATATTTTTCTAACTATAGATTATTTGTACACATAATAAATAGTCACATTTCTTATTACTGCATTACTCCCTATTAGCTATGTAAAGATTTTATACTGGAATCTAAATCTTTTGGAATCTACTTGTCATACAACACCGTCAATATTTTTAAGGAGATGAAGCTTTTTTCTATAACGATTTTAAACTAAATTCAGAAGTATGATTACTGTCGGGGTAAAAGTTTAGACACTTGAGTTTGGAGCTCTACAGAAAAGTAACCAAACTAACTTAGAAAAACACCTTGTATATATAAATTTTCGTTGTTTCATTCTACGTATTCCTGTGAAAACAAAATTTTTTTAGCTCATTTAGAATGAAACAACGAAAATTTATATATAATACGTGTTTTTCTAAGTTAGTTTGGTTACTTTTCTGTAGAGCTCCAAACTCGAGTGTCTAAACTTTTTTCCCCGACAGTAGGCCTATATTTAAGAGCTCCTCAACTCATGTTAGATTGAATTTGTACTGGTTTTTAGCTTTACACAATATTCGGATCATTGTACATGCTAGACAGTAGAACTTATATGATAACATAAACACTAGGCCTAAATATAATATTTTATAGGTACTCTGTTCAATTTATAGACAAAACTAATAACACAAAAATGTAGAGAATAATCTTTATAAAATACAAATAATATTTTGTTTAGAGACAAATAAGTAACCTAGAATGCTGTACCCAATCATTTACGTAGCTTCTTTTGAATATAAAAAATATATTTTTCATCTCTTGACTTGTAAACAAACACAACAAATTTAATCTTTTTTTAAACTTAGGAGTTCACCTTATCTACAAAAAGTGCACAGTAATACAAAATATAATAACAATAATATAGTTTTTAACTATGATCATATGAGATTTCATTTTATGTACAAAACGTTCAACATTATGTAAAACAATAAGGGTAAAACACAGACAGCTAATCGTAAAAAATAAGCGCCATGCAATGCTGTGTGTATTTTTAAACCCTAAAACAAGGAACAATATATTTCTCTTGAAGTTATTAACATGTAACAGGAGTATAAAATTATATATTATAGTATTATAACCGGAATAACATAGCAATGAATAAAAAACTTCCTCATTTCAAACACCATAATAGCAAAATTAATATGCATATAAGCTAAAAAGAACAATTGATTCCCGCAAATAAACTAAATATTAAAAGTATGATATTCCTTAAGCTTTTTTAAGTTGAAAAATACATATATTGCATTCAGGTATTCTAAATTACATCATATTTAGTGTGCCAGCTTGTAAATTTAATTTTTGTACACCAATATCTACGTAAGTAAAGATTTAAGTCATATTTTGAATGATTGATAAAAACTTGAACAACAAATAACAAAGCATTGATTACTTTAAGCATAGTTTATTCACTCTTAAACATCAGGGATAATCCAAACGGAAAAAATACACAGTTAAAATTTTACTCCACACATTAAGTAGGCCTACAAAACAAAAGATAAATCTTTCTACCTTAGTAAATATGAAATCAGTAATTTAATTCCTAAGTATTAGTAAAATAATCCCTATTGCTACAACATGGAATGATGAAATTCAAGTGCAAAATCCAAAAAGAGATCACGATAAAATTTGGTAAAATAAAATTTAATGGAAAACAAAATTGTATGGTTTCAAAAAATCCTATAAGGCTTTTCACATTACACACATGATTTTGGGTCAGGAAAGGTTACGTTTCCATTGATTTTGAAATTATTAACCCTACTACTAACCCATGATACTATCAATGCACGGAACTTAAGACAATACTCATATCATTAATTTCATATCAGGAAAAAATCAAAAAGTATTTCCTCTAGTGAATAAAATAATATTTTATATAAAAAATAAAAATACTTAAATCTTGATTACACCTTGTAAAATCTTTAGACCAATCACCAACATGCGCTTAAAAACCAAACAGACGTTATAAAAAGAAGCCTAATTAAAACTAAAGTAGTAACTCTTCAAAATATCTATGGATTACAGTTATAAAAAATCAACAAAACATGACAAAGCTTTTAATATGATAGTAAGTAGATATCTAGAAATCCTCATCATACACGATTTCTAATATGCTACATACACTTAATGCGATTCTCCACTATGTAATGATAAACTTTTAACATTTCAATACATATTATACAACAAGATAGCGCCAACATATCTACAATATGGGGCTGGTAGGCTAAATGAGGTTTAGAACTGTACCCAACTGGGGTTGCTTGGTGTAACTGGAGCCCTGGAAAAACACAAAGTGATTAATTCAAAATGATTTTTCTACAAATACATATTTTTACTTTCTCTCCCTATACATAGTAGGCTATATGGATAAAGTATTGATTGAGTTTTGGATGGAAATATCCGTTTTGGGTCCCCCCTGAACCCAAAAAAGTTGACCTGGAAGTTTTCATCAAGAGTAAGTCTGTATTGTGTGGATGTGTACAGAGAGCTACAGACCGGTATGGTCCGATTTTAATAAAATTTGGTAATGTGATTTTTAATGATTTTCCCATAAAATAACAAACAGATTTTATGTAAATCTAAAAAATATCAGATGATAAACAGATTGAATGATTTTAATAAAAATGTTGTATGTTACAGCCCTTTTGACTCGTTAAAACATTGTATAACCCCCATTACTGAAAACATTATGGTTCAATAGTTATTACAACTTTTGTGATTTTCCCAACAAAAAATCCTAGTTACTCCCACCGCTTATCCATGATAAGGGTCGTTGACAAGCTAACAGGTGAAAGTACGATTGTTGACTAATGCATAATGTGTTATCTTGAACAAAAGGATATGCAGACTTGTAAAATCTAACAATACTTACGCTGATGTTGAATTGCCAGCGCTGGCGAATTCGCCCCAAGACTCAGGTTTGGCCGAGGCAGGTTGGTGACAGGGGGAAGAGTTGACGGAGGGTGCGGGAGGTGGAGCAATCTTAACCCCTCCTGGGGGAGGCGGCAATATACCAGCTGATGTCGGCCGTGTCTTTGGTTTGCTGGATACTTCACTCCCGTCCTTTTTCTAAACAAACATACAGTAAAGTGGTTATTAAAACAGGGATATAACTAGTAGGGTTTTTATTATGCCAGACTTCTATTCAAACTGTTAAGGATTATGACTAGAAAAAATTTACTAAAATGTACTTTTCTGGGAAATCTTTCGAAGAGGGTTTCAGCTGGCGTAGGCCTACTTGAGAAAATTAGAGTCCAGGGCTAACAAGTACACAAATAAAAGAGCGCTGATATTTGGTCTTAACAAATACCATTTTCAGAGAATGGATTTTATCAACCCCTGGATTTTTCCAATAGCCTAGTACTATAAAAGGTGACCCTATATTATGAAAAGGTGAGCCTATATATTGAACCTATATGTTGAAGGTGAGCCTTCCCACATTGGACATTTTACGACTAAACCACTGCATGTTTAAGGTATATTTTCTGTACATTTTACTCAAGTATATACAACCACCTTCATCACGCCATACCATGATAGCCTCTTTTCATACTATAACGGAAGTACTGGGATATTTGTCTAATAGATTGAAATTTTCAAATTGCAGAAAAAAGTTAGCACTACTCAACGGTCATCACCTAGCCTACAAGATATCAACCATTACTCTCCATGCCCATTGACAAAATCTATTGTAATTTGTGTAAACTACTGAATGATGAATACATTGCTAAATTGTCTCATAAGAAAACAATAGGCCTAATGTCTAGCTCTGCAATAACTGCATCTTCTGAAGCAGTAATCATCCATCCAAAATTCATAAAGCTATAAATCACCTTTGCTCTTAGAAATTTGAGGCCAAATAACGTTCCTTAAAGGTGTGTTCATTAGAAATTAGATCTAATAGACTGAGCTAAAAATATCAATAACTCACAGTAATCTTCATATTGATTTTTATCGTCTCTCCTTCCTTAAAACGCAAATCTAATTCAGGTTTTGGCGTTTCTTTTTCTTTCTCAATTTCTTCCTCTTTCTTGACCCATTTAAAGTGATCTTGAAGGGCAACATTCAGGTCAAAACTGTCAGATCTGTCAGAAAATCCAACCCCAATAAATGCAGTTCGGCCTGAAAATAAACATTTGAGAATCTCTGATTAAAAAAACAACAAGTTCTCCTGAAATCGATAAGCATATGATCTATTTTTGACATTCAACTAAGTTAAGTTATTAGGACTTTGTGAGATGAAGATGCTAAAAACTAACCACTAGGTATGCTAACTTAGGCCTACATGCGTCCGGCAGTGACAACACCAGGTTGTGGGGGCCCGGAACACTATTAACACAACGATACGGTGGAATGCCGTCGGTGTTTGTGGTGTAAGTTAGTGGATAGTGTTCGGTTCGAAAACTTCATTCGATTTCTTCATTATAAGCAAATTTGGTTACCGTACTTAGGTTATGACAGTAACTGGCGGACGCCTAATCCACGTCTGGTAACCGGACGCGTATCCTCTGCCTAAGTTAATACAATACTCAGCCTAGGCCCTGCCTTAGTTCCTACTTGATGGAAAACATGTTTTTAAAATATGCTAGGTAGAATGGGAAATTAAAAAACCAAGTAGGCAATAAAAAGAATTGGAAAGAACCATTACATTTTTAGGCTAGCTTAATAGAGGAAACATTTTCTGATAGCCTAATTCTTGTTTATAAAATCCAAAAATGAATGAAGGAACGCACCATTATTGTCATCCACAATGCGAAGAACGAAGTAGCGCGATGAGTCTGATACTGCTTCAACTGCAAGGCCTGGATACTTGTCTATTGGGCACTTTGCAAATAACTCTCCAGAAGTCTTATCTTCCAGTTTCAATATGCAATCTGTGCCTTTTGTTACCAAACGCATTCTTCCTGTCCACTGAGGCTCAGCTAAATTCCAATCAGCAGCTCTGTACGCTCTGTTGGTGGCCCTGGGTGGGAGTTTAAAAACAAAAACTTCATTTTTTACTAAGAGAACACTTTCGTATGCATCCATTCTTCAACGAATGTTTATAATATTAAATAAATCTGAAATGGGCAAATGGCAAGTCCAGGCAATCTCAATTGAAATTTGACATCGACTGTCGACTCACTCTGCTGACTGATCAACTCACTGACAAATGACAGTGACAAGAACAAGACAACTCAACTGACAAGCTGACGCTGGCTGGCTGGCAAAATGACATTGGCAGCTGCACACAGACCACATAGCAGCACAGCTGATAACAAGATTTCGTTGCAGAGAGGTGTAAAGAAAGTGCTTTATATAAACATGTATAAAATAAATATTGATTTTTGATCGTAGATTGACTAATTCTTCAAAGAGCCTACTAATTCTTCAAAGAGCCTACTAATCCACGAGAGAGTATTTTGATGACAAATGGTAGAGTGCACATCATCTCCGTAGTCACCCGCCAAGTTTATTTTTTTTTTTTTATTAATGAAACTTTAAAAAATGTTCCCTTGAAAGATAAAAGTTTTAATTTGTTGTTGTAAATAATTGATATTTATATTTAGAAATTGACGCAGTTTATCCAGCTATGCTGGTCATTACGCAGCTTTGGTAATGACTTTGGATATTGCAGGCAGTTCTTGCATTCAATAAATAATTGCGAAATCTAATACACATATGAATGTGAATTTCAAAATTTGAAAACTGATTTAATTAGTTTCGGTTCCATTTCAGTGCGTTGATGTGAAATAAGTGTTTCACCATGGTTTCACCCTGTTTTAGAGAACTTTTTATGACGGATAAAACATACATATTTCTACATTGGATTTTTTATATAATGTTTTATTATTATGTATTAAAAAATATATCGTAACCTTACCAATACATTTTGTTGTTTTAATGCGATTAAAATTTAAGTAATTTAATTGATATGAATCTGTAGCGTCAATTCTTTTGTTAGAATTGAATCGTGTAATTAATAAAAATGTGTCGTATAAAAATTACACACTCGCATTCTTCAATCTTCCACATGATTTTTTTTTTTAGATAGAGAAAGCCAAAATAAAAAACGTCATACATAATATACTTATTTTCTCCTCCCTCCCTGTGCCTGGGAGCTAAAGCTAAATAGGTGTGTAAGAATGTGAGTGAGAGTGAATAAATCACTTCACTTAAATTTCATGTGGCATTTTTGAAACATATGAGTGTCAGATAGAAAGTTTTGTTTACTTTTGGAATTTGTACGAGTACGAGTTCATTTCTCGTGGTGGGCTAAATTTGAAACTCAGTCTTGTGATTTAATCGTTTGTAGGCCTACAAACGTAAGTTATTTGCCAGTTCTTGAATTTAAGTAGTTGCAAATTATTATTTGTTTAGTAACTTGGTTCTAAACTTATTTTCAATCTTTTGTAAGCTAAGTTAGGGCCTGCCTACTTAAATGACCCTGTCTTGGTCTATTATTTATTGTTGCTAGGCCTAGTTGAGATGTTAGGCCTAGGTATACCTTTTACCAAATCCTACATTATAGAAGTAAAGGTCTAATAATAATATTATAGGCTACTAAAATACAGCAATGATCAAGTAGCCTAACATAGCAACGTAGGTGGTCATTTCAAAATATTTAGGCTAGATTATTCCTAGGCTTTCTAATTGTTTTTAATTTACTTAGTGGTTAACTACATCCTAGTTGAGATTCTTTGTGATGCTTATTTACTATGCCTAACTCACTGCAAACATTCTAAAATTACATTTAGGCTAAACTATTAGGTACTTTTCTCAGCACTCGTCATCAAAAGCCTATGGTAAGTTAAGCCATAATCAGGTATAAGTTAACTCGTTTACTTGTTGGCCTAATTGTGTTTGCGGACTCACAGACATGTATAAATGTGTTTTTGGCCTATAGGGACACCAAAATTGAAAAATAAATCCCTTCTGGGCCTAGGTCTTACTGTGCTAACTTACCTAAGGTATATGATAATTAGTTTCTTCTTTAGCTAGGCCTACAGGAAAAATTTGCTACCGGTAATGATACTGTGGGGACTATATTTTTGGACCTTTTAAAATAAATTATGTTGAAAGCTAAACTTTTTTAATGGCTCTAGATCTAACTGTGAAGTGTCAAGAAATTATCTATGACGAAGAAAAAAGAGAGAGAGTTAAAGTCGTGTTTACACCTGAGCTAGGAACACATTCCTAAAAACCAAGAAACACAACTTTTTTAACAGAAACATTTTGTGTCCCACAGGAAGTTGGTAAAGATCAAAGGGTTGGAATAAATGTTTCTGTACTTCAACGCTGTTTACAACACTTCCTCGCTACCCCCCGCGCCTACTGGCCACCACGTGACTACACCCCGTGCCCCCCCCCCCAACGAGGACTAACCTGACCTGTTCTCGGGAACGGTGATTAAATTGTTTCCCAAAGATCAAAGAAAAGTACTGTCTGTTGTAAACTTTTCTTTTAGAAACGAGAGTTTCGACAAAAAGTTTCAAACAGTTTGTTCAAAACTCCAGTGTAAACACGGCTAACAGAAACATCTATAGACTAAAAGAAAAAAGTATTAGTATACACACCCATATATATTGAGTGTGTATAAGTAGGCCTATGTATAAAGCATATTAATTTAAGTTATAAGTTAAAAAGGTTAACCTAAAATATAGGTTAATTTGTCCATTAGGTATATAATTTTCACGTCAATACGTAAATCAATTATTACACAAACATTGAGTTAGGCGACTCAATGTTTGTACACTTAAGTTATTTGATAAATTATTACGTTCTGATTAAATTAGATTAAATAATATTCTTTTGATTAAAAAAGGTACAGTATATAGTAACTTGAAATAATCAATTATTGAAATGTGTTATTGATGTTATAGTTTTATGAAATGTGTAAACCATCTAAGCTTTGTTGTTTTCAACAGGTGAGGACTGTTTTTAGATATATTATGGAACAGAAATCGATCAACCATGCATGAGCTATTTACTCAAGTTCTAAGCAAGAAAGATCTGTCTAAGGTAGGTAGGCATTATTTAGTCTAAGGTTTAAGGTTTAAATTGTCAAGAATTTTAAGACGAATAATCTGTTAAATCCTATTTAAATTAGGTTTACCTTATTGTTTTTATGAGATAAAGAAACTACTTATATACTTATCTGTTCCAGAGTTGTAGAAAGGGATGATAATGGTTTGATGACTATCCTGTTGTAAAATTATGTTGTAAATTAGATTGTTTTTATGTATAATTTTTTTTTCCAGTTACGTTTGAGTGTGCTTAATAAATTACATTACAGGCTGGAGATCTGTTTTCCTTGGCTGACCAATCTATAGTCAATGATTTGACGGAGGTAATCAATGCCATCGCTGAGATAACCAGTCTTCCAGACTACGTCAACAACAACAACGATCAGAGCGTCGTGGAGATCTGTATTACAAAGGCTACTTCAGCCATCAGGTGGGTGTATGTCCGTCGAATATAAATAGTTCGGCGAATCCTTACAGTATTTGAGAAAAAGGTTTCTATTAAATTTCTTAACGGTAAGAGTTAAAAACAATATACCAGAGTCTCGGCAATCTAAATCCCACTGGTCCGAAAATCCTCCTAAACCTTACCACCTGGGGCTAGGGTAAAAAGGCTAATAGGTTTATTTGTAAACTAAGCTATGTTCTGAAATAATAACCAGGGTGACCAGGCAATTGAGAAAACTGGGAATTGTAAGTTAATTTTGAACAGAATAATTTGTCTTTATTATTATCATCAATTGAGATGGGGACGCCGCTTAGGTGTGTATTTTAACCCATGAATTATAAGAATGAGTGTAGAATATAGCGAGATGATCTGTGTAGCTCTGTTACTAACTAAGATCAGCATATGGCCGAGGATCAGCTTTCTGTTAATTTGAACAATTTAGTAATCCATACAGCGTCTGGTCCCGACCAGTGATCACTAGCAGGACTCTGGTGAAAAGCTTAACTAATCGTACTAGAATTATATAGGGCAAAAAAAAAAACACTCCATCACAAAATTTTTACTAGGTAGTAGGCTAATTCAAACAGTGTTTCACTTGACATTACTGTGTATATTCATTAGGCCTACTTAAATCTTGACAAAATTTGTTTTTGAAAAAAGTTAGTGATCAGTTGTATTGTACCTACGGTACTACAGTATAATACAGTAGAGTCCCGTTAGTCCGAAATGGTTGGGACCGGGCCCATTTCGGATTACCGAATATTTCGGATTAAACGTTTTTTTTTATTTTGAAAAAACTTTTTTTTTAATTTTTTTTGTCTTAAAAAAAAGACCCAAGCAGGCACGAGCTCGGGATTGTTTTTCACATTACTTAAGGCTAGACCTAGTGGCTGCAGTATTATCATTTACAGTAATAAAATCCATTTGTGATTTGGCGGACGAATATGAAAATTGTTACAGTAATAACAAAAATGGTGAAATACTAAAATACTCTACAAAAAAGTCTATCTCGCCCGGCCGCTACAGAATACGTTGACAAGGTACAGCTAACTGTGTTAAAAGTTTAATAAAAAAAACTTAAAAAAAACTCAAAAAATTTCAAAAAATTTTAATTTTTTTTAATAAAAAAAAATTTTAAAAATATATTTTATTTGGTATCGGATTAAGCGGACTTTCGGATTACCGAAGTTCGGATTATCGGGACTCCACTGTAATTTAATTGGATTTATTAATTACTTAATGTAATTTATTTCTCTAGGGAGACAGGCTCCATTGAGCAACATGCGGATGCTTTGGTAGCTTTGTTAGAGTCATGCCTGAACTACAATTTGAAGCCATCAGCCAAAGACGAAGATCCACCTCATGCAAAAATCTCATCGGACATCATATCATGTATATTTTTAGTAAGTTCATTTTGCATTTCTTAAGTGTGGAGTAAATGATAAATTAAACTGAAACACATTTTAAAGCTGCATATTATCTATTAAGGTACTTAACGTATAACACAAGGTTTTAAAATAGGTAGAATTGCACACTTAATCGGGTGGGCTACTTTATAGGTTCACCCAAAATTTTACTTTGAACACCTATCCCAGAAATTATACTCAAGACTTTCTTAAAAAAACAAATTAGGCTATTCACAAGATTTAAACGAAAATAAAAATATTAATTTTGAAAAACAAAAGTAGCTAGGAGCTTGGAGATATTGAATCATTTCTTTTGATACAAACCCCAACTTGGAAAACACCTTATAGTTCTACTTAGCGCACCTCACCAATTTTACCGAGATCAAATACTCTGACGTAGGTAGCCTACTTACAGTAACAGCGTTTTGTAGGTCAGAACAACCAATCAGTGTTTAACAACATTGCTCAATATAGCAAAACACTTTCTTTTTACAATATAAACAAAGGCTTTTAACCTTTCTCAATTTTTACAAAGGTAGAGTTACTTGGGCATAAATGGCCATGGGAGTAAGTAAGATTTACAAAGTTTCCAGAACATTCAGTACACATTCAGTATATTTGCTGGTAAAAATGTGTTTTGCAGCATTGACACTTCTTTTAAGAAAGTCAGAAGTCGAGCCTTGTATTCATTGTCACCAAGCTTGAATAGACAAATCAAAGTAAATATGTATGTCAAAGTGTAAACAGTTGTTCTTCAACCACATAAAATTTTACATAACTTTGAATGTTAACAGAACTACAACAAGAAAGAGGTGATGAAGAGGGCATTGCCAGTCGCAGTCAAGTTCTTGCACAAAGGCAACCGTGAGTTGTCCCGCAACATGGCTCCTTACCTTTCACTGGCAGCCATTGACAATGCTGACCTTCTGTCCAAACACATTCAGCTGATCATCGACTCCATCATATCAGGTCAGTTGGACATCCCAACTATATGGATTAGCGTAGAAAGTAGAAAGACTTGGCGTAGCCAATTTTGTATGAAAATAGAACAATTAAAATAATTTAATACTTTCTTATTAAATGGCGACCATACAAAGTAGGTATTTTAAGCCAAGTATGAATGGAAATGAATGTATGAGTGGCGCGATCTTGTAGTCTTGTTAGTGACTAAGGCAGACATTCCTTAGACACAGCAGCTGTTAATTAATAGCCCATACAGCTAATGGCAACTAAGGGACCTACAGTTTATAGTGGAATCCGAACCGAGTTGGTCTAATTATCAGGATAGTACTGCGGATAGTTGTAGTACTCACTTGTGCGAACGTTAATCCACACCAGAGAGTATCGCATCCACAGTGCATGCCTATAATTAAATATCCACAATTCGTGACCTCCTAGTAGCTGGATTACGGAACGACGCCAAAAAGGTATAAGTTACCTGCTATTGCCTTGTGGTCCAAAAAAGTCTTGTCCTTAATATATTATGCACGTAAATGGATGATTTTGGCGTGAACGCTTTGTCCAGGATCACCACAAACACAAAAATGAAGTAAAATAGAACAGCTGAATGAGTCCCCCAAGCAGTGTGTCATGTCAAGGTTCTATTTTCTCCCTTTGTTGTTTACTGTAATTGAAGTGACATAAAATATGCTTTTTTTTAGTGGGTTGTCCTTTCAATTTTGCAGGGTCTTAAATTTTGCGTACTCAACAGATATCAGTAATTTATCAGGAAACTGTGGGTGGCTTAATCAAACTATGTTTTTTTACTAGCAAAAGATTTTAGATGGGATGAGATGTACTTTACTAGTCAAAGGTTGTGGTCATGTAATGATGACCTCATGTAATGAATGTCATGTAGCTGATAAATATAGGGTATTTACTCAGGGGAGGTATAGAAGAGGCTACGATGACAGCTGTGGGCTTCTTTTTAGCTGAGGGAACGCCTTTACCGTAACAAAACGGTCGATTGCCATCGGCCTCGGTGGTCTAATGGTTAGCGTGCCGGGCTGATATACTGTAGGTCCCGGGTTCGAATCCCGCTGGTAACGTTAAACTTTTTGTCCAAGATTTTTTTATTATCAGCAAGTTTGGTTGGTTTGGTTCGGTTATTATAGTTTAATTTTATTATTAAGTCATTATAAAATTTTATTTGAGCAATTTCTAGTTTTATTTAATAAACAGAATTATTTTTTCTATTACTAAACTTTTGTTATATTATTTAATTATCAGCAAGTTTGGTTAGGTTATGATAGTTTAATTTTATAATTAAAAAATAATAAAATTGAATTTGAGGCATTTATAATTTTACTTTATGAACAGAACTATTTTTGCGATTAGTTAACCTTCATTGCCAAAGTGCTCTCTACTACAGCGCTGTTCACGGAGGAATTTTGAACTAATGCCTCATTCGTACCTCCCCTAAGTCAGACCCTAAATATAGACAGAGCCATTCTGCAAAAGGTTGTTCAATATGCTCCTGACATGCTGTTGTAATAGTTTCTGGTTTGTAACTGTTATCATTCCTTTCATTTGCTCATGACATTTTCCTCACATTGTTGCTGATACTGGTTGCAGGTAACTACCCACTATGCCGTGTGTTGCCTCAGATCTACGCTGTTGCCAAGGAGCCTATCCACGATCACGCGATGGCTCTTGTCTCACTCTTGCCGCAGTGTGATCTCTCTGATAAGTTGGCGCTTCTGCAACTCTTTGCGCACATAGCGGACAACAAGCCTTCGGTGAGTAAACCCCACAGTGTCCCTTTAGGTTTTGATTCCTCTATACCACTGAAGTTGAAAATTTTTATTTGATTTGTTAGTTTAATATAAATTAAAGTACAAGGTCTGCACATTTCAAAATTATGTTTCATAGCTTGATAAAGTTGAATCGAGTCTTATCTCAATGTCTGTCACATCTTAGGCAATGATTTTTTCTTAGATTAGGGCCTACTTTAGGTAAAGCTAGAGCATCAATCAAGGTTAAACATTTTCCCTTCATTCAATAAATTTTTGAAAATGCCTTTGGCTAAACCTTGGCCTAACTTATTTGCAAATAGCCCTTTAACTTAGAGTTGTCCATACCCTTTGAATTTCAAGCTGAACCGAGCCTAGCCTAAAAGCTGGAGTGATTGAGCACCAAGTGAGAAAATCAATCTTGATCCAAGCTTTTCTATCAAGACCGCAGAATTTGTCTATCAATATGAAGAACTCATCTTAAAAAAGAATGAAAAAATAATGCTTTTGGCATCGATTCAGAATTGATGGCGGTTTTGGGGGAAAATTCACTTTCAGTAGTCAAGACTTACGGCAGACTATGATGATGTCCACACAACTGTAGGAGATGTTCAGAATTTTACCACATTCACAGAAAACAATCATGATCTTTGTGTTAACACGAGAGATGTCCAGGGTAAAGCAACTCGTCTTTAATATAGCAGCCTAAGTTGATGCTGTGTTGTTGTATTCAATTTTTCAAAATTTCCAAACATATCGTCCGACAAAGGGGTGTAAGCTACATATTATATGGACTTACGCTCTTCATCTTGCAAGTGACGATATATAGTCTATCCTAAACAACATGTATAGTTTATTTTAACAAAGTTTATACATTCTGATCATGTTATCAGCTGCTAGAGGCTTCTCTACCTCAGCTGTGCGAATACCTGAGTCCGAGCACTACAGTGACAGCCACTCTAACAGTTCTACTACACCTGGCTAACAAGAGGGCACAGATGTTGGTGGACTACGTACCCAAGGTGAAGCAGGCGGCCGAGTGTCACACCAACGCTCTGTGTCTAGCCGCTCAAGTAATCTCGGCCGTCGGGAAACTTAGCAAGGTAAGCGCCAGTGTGAGCTCATATAACTTTGCTCAAGATGTTTTGTAAAGGAAAAGTTCTAGGTCGGGATTGTAGTTTTGAGACTAAAGAGATCAGCTAGTTGACCTAGTATGAGTCCAGATAGGCAGTCCACACAGACACAGACACAATATTTTGTCTCTTGAGAGAATTTGTGAAGTAATTTTTAACGATAACCCACTCACACTCTTAGATTAGGTTCGTTAAGCTTGCATATCTTAAATACTTTGTAAAGTTAAATTGCTGGCAGCCATGAAATTATTTGTTAGCAGCTTCCCGCTTCTCAACTAGCTGGAGGCTGGATCCATTTATTCTTATTCTTCAGACTTCCTCAGATAGTAGATTGAGCTATCTTATCTCGATCACTCTACTATACCTATACATAACATTCCATTCATCGTTAGGTGAAAAAAAAAGTATTTGTCATTTTCAAGAACTATTCTTGTTTGTTTATGAGTTTTGGGGATTTCCAGGAAAGAGCGGAGGACGCGTTGAACTTTGTGCTGGAACATCTGTCCAAAGCCGACCGCACGCATCAGAGTATGTTGTTGAAGGAAGCAACGCTATTGTGTTCCAGCTACCCCGTGTTGTTCACTGAGAAAATGCTCGCTCAGGTCTACAAAAACAAGAACACCTCCAGGTAAGTCGAATATGACTTAATGTTTTGGTGTTTCAGGATGTCCCATTTATACATAAAGACCCTAGGCCCTAGTCTGGAACTGTTTAACAAATAACTTCAGGTTAAGCCCAGAGGCTTGTGGCATTATTACTTAAGCCTAGATAAAATCAATACAACTCAAGACTTAGGGAACAGAAGTTCTATCAATAAATCAGCTTGCTCCCCGTTGTTGCCATGGTACAGCTCCTAAAATTTACCATCTTTTAGTAAAATCCTCGACATTTCAGTTTAGTTTGAAAAATATTCCTAAAAATCTATATAAATGTTAAACGTACCTCAGATTTTTCATAACTTTATCCTTTATGGTAAAAAAGGATACTATAGCCCTGATCGAATATGTCACTGAACACGAATTGTTTCGAATATGTCACATATGTTATATCATTCTTCATGTTTAAAAAAATCTAAAAAATATTCAGGATCAAGATTTATTCATTATTTAGAACAACTACTCATAATTTCAACTAATTTAATACAAAGTGGTGGATGCCAACAGTTGGATTAGCCACTTTCGAAGTGAGTTAGTGAGTTAAGAGATTCACTAGCGCAAGCGCTGACTTGCTAGCTTATTATTTGTCAACTAGTATCTTTTAACTGGCCCAGTGTAATTGAGTAAGAAGGCCTACTAATGGAAATCTAATTATTTACAATACATCCGTAGAAGCAATATCTTTCTTTTTCTTTAGGTAAATGATAATCTTTTGGCATTACATACTCTGACATTGTATTGGTTAGTTCTCAGGTGAACCAGACATCTGCAGGAGTGACCATCGTTAAGGTCGGCGGCCAAACTACTAACAATAACAACAACAGTAACACCAACAACAACAACCTCATCAACAACAATGTATTCTCATTGACAATGGTTAAACCCAGCCTT
This sequence comes from Macrosteles quadrilineatus, assembly GCF_028750875.1. Lineage (NCBI taxonomy): Eukaryota > Metazoa > Arthropoda > Insecta > Hemiptera > Cicadellidae > Macrosteles > Macrosteles quadrilineatus. The sequence goes on along the minus strand of NW_026542602.1, from coordinate 61,726,021 downwards.
ACATCTACAGCACACCACCATCTCAACATGACAAGGTATAATAATCATGTATTGTGTAGTTTTGCTTTAGACATATTTTAATTTTTTCCGTAGATTCACTAACACTCATAATCTGGAGTCTACTGAACTAATATTCATTCTTAGGACTTCTTCAAAGGTGAGTAAAGAGCTATCTTTCGTTATGAGAGATTTTTTCCACTCGTGTGATTTAGAAACACTAAATTCGAACATATGGTGTGTTGCAGAGACTCGGGTGGAAGACAAGAGACCAGCAGGATAGTTATCACTCCCAGACCTAGGCTGGGTCCAGACAGCCGCAGCACCAGTAGGCTACACTCTGCAGCTCACCGCAGCATGACTCGGCTCAACATTGGTATGTCACTACTCTTCCACATCTGACGGCTCTAGCCCCGAACTGTGTATACATTCAGGCTAGTTCTAGTGGGTCGCGGCAGTATTACTTAGATAAATTTCCTTGCTGATTGGCGGGATTTGTTCCCAGGAACTCTGGGATTGAAGTGACACACTCCTCCACTAGAAAAGCTTACTACACCATTATACTGTTAGTAATTTTTTTCTTAGAAACAAAATATGCAGAGCGCCTAAGAGTGTTTTTGAAGCTGTACTCGGGCATCTTTTGAAATTGATAGTACCTTTTCAAGAATAGTTTGGGAGAGGTTTGCCTGTCCTACATCAGTCACCAACCTTTGATTATGTGAACAAGCTAATTTTGCTCTAAAAGTTTAAATAAATGGTATCAGCAAACTGACACATGCTTTATTCCATTGGGCTGGTACAGTTGTACCATTTTGTTTCAAGTTCAAAGGCCCATAACACACTAAATTTTAATAAAAATCTCAATCAAGCTGTTTTAGTAAAAATCTGATCTGGCCGTCTTTTTATGGGTTTTTGTGGAAAAATCACCCTTGAAAATAAAAATTTCAAAATAGTGCACCTAATTTTATCAAAATCGGACCACAGGTGAAGTCTGTAGCTCTCTACACAGCCACATTCCCACACACACAGACATCACTTCAAAAACCACGATTTTGGTTCAGGAGGACCCAAGCGGATATTTCCGTCAAAACACAAACTCGAAAATGTTGACAAAAACAATATTTTTCCACATACTTTGTATAGAAGATGAATGTACAAAATATGTTTTTTGGCTTTTAAAAAATGTTTTAAAATGTGTTTGTTACAGTAAATAACAGCAGGATCGGTCTTCACAAGAGTATGACCAGATTGAGTTCCAGTCAGCAGATCAATCAACCTTCTCATCAGGTTACTACAGGTGTGTAATACGTCAAACTATTTTTGTATTGGCCATGTCAAAAGTAATAAGGCATAAACAAGTGTAATAGCTGGGTTTCTAAATATTTGCAGCAATCGCAGCAAATTAGGTTATCAATTTGTTTAGATAACTCAGCACATTTTTGATGGTTCAGCACAGCTGCCCTTCATTGGGTTTTTAAATAGGATTTGGTTAATGAAACAGCTGATCTTAGATAGTAAAAATACTAAGCTATCGTCTCGATTATTCAACACTAGTTTTTCACTCATATTCACCTTATGTGGACCTACTTTTTAACTTGGGGGTGTCAGCATTGTATAGATGTAGTATTCTCTAATAAATTAGACATCTCCAATAGGTCAGGAGTACATAGCATAATACTAAATAGTTGATTACTTTCATTGTGTAGTAGGTGATCCTGGAATTAAAATCATTAATACGAATTCTTACCTTGAATCCAAGTAAAACTGTTTATAAACACTAGATAGAATCTACTGTGAAAATCTATTCTGTTATTTCCTCTTTGAATGAGTTCTAAAATTTATAGCCTAACTGATTTTCACAACGGTTGATGTAGCTTAAGTTTGTTTAGTCCTAGCACGCTAACCTCTAGCCCTTGATCGTTTTTCATATTACTTTAGGCTAGATCTAAGGGGTTGCAGCATTATCAAAAAGGCAGGATTTGAACCCAGGACCCCAGGGACCGAAGTCCCAAGATACAAGTGTTTACCAAGATATTAATATTGTGTTTCAGTGACTACAATCAACGGAGCAAGGCATTACAGTCTGGCCCCAAACAAAGTGTCTAGCGGAGGTGTCTCGGTTACCACCAAGGCAGCTAGGTAATTCATGGCTCATGTTAATTACCCCTTGTTGGTAGAAGCTTCACGGTGCTTGACATTTGGGTTATGAAACAATCAGCCACTTTTTGGTTGTATTTTCTTGATGATCTCTGGAAAGGTCGAAAAGGCCTTGGATATTTTCTTCCCTGTCGGTTTAGGTCTGTTTTATCAACTATAAGCTTACAAATTCCACTAAGATAGGCCCTAGGCCCACATAGACTTTAAAGCTGATTTGGAAGACTTCACTTGGTAGATTAGTGGTTTGCATATTAAAACATTTTGCCTAATGATTAGAAGACAGCTGATTCGATCCCAGTAAAGGTCAGTAGATTTTTTATGGTTCACATCTGGAAGTAATAAATTGTCCTGCCTAAATGAACAGCTGATCTTAGCAACAATCCACGCTGTACAATTCATCCTAAAGTACATACACAAATTACGTAATCGTCTTCGACAAGTGAATCAGGTATCCTCTGCTTGGACATTTGTATAACGTTCTCTTCTTCTTAAATAAAAAAATTATGATAGATTCACCAAATACTGCTGATACTGTTTACTACCACTATTGTTGTAGTGCTATGATACTTCTGAAAATTAGTCTCAACTGATAGGCCTTCTCGTAAATTATGCAATATAATCACCTAATCGGACCAATTTGTTTCTGTTGTTGCAGCAATAACGTATCAGACTCCACAGTGACGGTTAGTACTGCACCGCCTCTTCATACTACGTCAGGTTTGTATTTTGTTAGGCCTATGTTGCTTGCATAATCACCCAAGTAGATAAACGTTGGCTGTATGAAGTACCTATTTATGTAATAAATGTAGTTGTAAAACTACATTCTCAAAGAAGTGGGTTTCCCTAATGAATGTAATATTGAAATCCCTTTTAGTTATGTGATCTTTCTAATCCCTTACTATAGTCCGTTCAAAAAATTTAGGCGGTTTGAGGTGAAGTTCCCCACTACTTTTTTGCTTAATATAATGTTTAGGCAAACCTCAGCTGTTATTATAGAGGTAGGATCAAGTGGAGGCAATAGATTATTATGATAGATTATAGATGTTATGATATTTTGTCACAGTAACATAATATTCCATAGTCCAAGTATCACTATTCCCAAATTTTGTCGACCTTAAATTTTTGGCTTGGTAAGCTAATCCTGAATGTACATTTTTCCCTAACCCAAAGGAAAAAGGAAAGGAAATGGAAACTTAACTTTACCTGTAGCAGTCAAAAAACTTTGTCCTGAGGGAATTCACAAGGAAAACGTTATATCCATGGTACGATTGTTTCAGTGAGTACGACCCACACGCATCCGCACAGCTCCAGTAGTTCACCTTTGTCTCAATCTGTAGTGTCTACTCTCCCCTCCACCAACGCTCTGCACTCCTTAGTAGGTGAGGTTTCATTGTTAACGCTTACTTGTCGAAACTTATACAATGTACAGCCCTATAATTGTATCAGTTAAACAAATTTTTGTTTTACACTTAATAACAACTGATATTTGTTTGTTTGACAGCTTCTACGACAGGAGCCGTGTCAGTAACACAAACTCTACCTGTGACGGTGATGAGTCATGTGGTCTGTCCGAGGAGAACCAACACTAGTGTGACGCTCATCAACCAATCACAACACTCCATCACACAGGTCAGAATAACCATTTAGAGGGTCTGTATGGACGAGCTCTATCCTTGTGGGTTAAATAAACATTGTCAGCAAACTGACATATTTTCTCCCATTAGCTTGACATCAGAATTGTGTGCGGATGTCTACAGGATTATTACCTACACCTGTGATCTGATTTTGATTTAATTTGGTATCTGGGTACTATTCCGAGGTAACTTTTCATTCCCTAATAAGTGGCTCAATTCTAATATGCTCATTTTATTCAATAATTGGTTATGACATTGACATTGAAATGGAATGTCTTATCCATTTTCTCCTGATCGCGGAGACAATGATGATGTCCACATGAAGCGGGAGATGGTTATGATATCTACAATAGTGAAAAATGTTCAGGATTTTGCCCAGTTCGCAAGAGACGATAATGATGTCCACAGGACCACGGGAAATATTTAAGATTTTGCTACAATCGTGGAGAATAGTGTTAACATTTCATTGAATGCGGCTTAAAAAAACCTCAAGGCCGGGTCAACAAATAATCTCAGGGTCCCACACCTCTGATAATTATTAATTATCTGACATAATAACAATATTTAAATGACCTCGTTGACACCGAGGTTGACTTTTGTTGGTTTCTTTTACAGAGAATCAGTGTGTTTGAGCCCTACCCCATGCGAGACACTGTTCAGCATTTCTGTGAGAAACACCTGGACAAGATTAAAGCCTACATGGAGAAAGTATCAGTCAGGATACCACCCCCTGCCAAGTGCACTATTGAAGGTAAACTTCTGCAAGTTTTACTTGTGATTTTATTTATCACCAATGGTTGAAACATAACCTTTGCAAATTCTTGACTTTCCGTTTATTTGTAAAGATCATGTTGAATTTTTGTCAGCTAACATTAAAATGTGACTCAAGTTTTGGAGCTTGGAGTATTAACTAACAGTGGGTGGTAAATTTAAATGCTCACATTTTTTTCAGTCCTTGTAGATGACCAACTTTGGAATTACCACATTTCCAAGGACATGGTTTTTTGATGTTGAAGCACCAGGTTGGAATGTGGCAGTTTCTAATCCTGCATTGTGTTTTGTTGTGTTTTCATATAAACGTGATTTGTTTTCTTGAACAACGCCCAGTACAACAACAGTTTTTGTGTATAACAACACTGTGACCAAACAGGCTGCTTGAGACAATCGCTATTTTCCCATATCTACAGATAAACTTATGAATCCGTGGTTTTTGCATCAACCAATTCGTCAGTTGAAGACTGCTATGAATTCTAATGACACCAGAACATTAGAATTATCGTAGGCAAAAGCCTACAAAGATTACTGATAGGTTGTTAAAATGCTACTACACTTTTACTCCACTCAAGAACAAATTTCCATTGAAATAACTAATTTATTTACAGAGAGACGAGCCAAGAAGCTAGCCAAGCTACATTTCGCCTGTCAGGGTCGTGGAGAGCATTGTCTGTACAGCAGGACTTTCTTCACCATGAGGACACGCAACCCTCGTGTGTGGATACATCTCATGTTCCTCGCACTCCAGGCTCGGTCCCCCTCCGCGCTCAGCTCCAGGGACAGCTCCGTCTCCAGCCTCAAGAACTGCTGGGACATCCTCAAATGTGAGAATAAGACGTTCCTTACGCTTGTCACCTCTGCGTTCCCCTGCGCCAAGGTAGGTTCTTTAGTCTCCTGATCTGTCAGTTTGACAAAAAATTCCATCTTAATATTGGTTTTTATAATCTAAATCGACTGTTTTTATTGTTGTATAATCAAACTGCAAACAGAAAGATGCACAATTGCGTTGTGATGAAAAGTATCTTTCATAACTTGTACCAAAGAGCGTGCACTGGATAATGCAACTTTCATTACTTTTATTATAATATACTATTAAACAATTCATTGTGTTAACCATCTGTCTTTTTCAGGACCAGGAAGCAGTACTGAATGAGCTTAGACACACAGGGTTTTGTGACGTGTTCTCACACATCGTCCGCACCAACGCGGCCGGGGAGTCCACCAATGTCTGGGGCTGCTTTCTCTGCAACCATCCGGAGAGAGCGGTCGGCTTCCTACAGGACTCCCAGCCGGTCATTGAGGGACAGCTCAAGGAGAAAAAGGGACGGTGGAAGATCTTCCGAAGATGGCGGACTCGCTACTTTACTCTCAGCGGTGCTCATCTGTCCTACAAGGGCTCGGTGAGTGGGCTTCTAGGTTAAAGGTTATACTCAAATCCTTGTTCACCGTGCAGTATGGAGTTTCCATAAGCCATGTATTTCAAATGGGAGTTTAAGTGATATTAACTGTCCTAAAAATATCAGGATCTGCTAAAGGTTTCTATCCTTTTTTAATATTTTCCTACACTTTTTATTGCTAAGTTTTGCTATATACCAGAGTCAAAATACAAGTAAATCTCGATAATTATTGCTTTAACAAGGGTCGCTACGGCAGTAGACTCAACCCACATGACGATTAACATAATGTTTCCAGTAAAGTCGATAGCATGGATATCCCCCTTAAGACCTGTACTGCATGGAATGTACTAGACTATTAGGTTAAATGAAATCTTTCAGCCTTATATACTTGCATGGTGTTTTCCATCAGAGAAGATTCTCCGTAGCTGTATAATCCTAACTTGAAGTGGAATGTCTTCTTCACACTAGAATTAGGAGGTCTTACACACACAATACTTAAGTTAAAGTGCTTTCACAGATACTGGGCATTCTCTGACATTCAGAGAGGAGGAGATTAGGCAGTTTTGATTCTCCTTCTAACCATAATTCCACTTGTATTATGTCTAAACTGAACAAGTGATCTTATCTTGTCCAAAGCAAAACCTGTTATCAAGAGGGTTTGTAGAGTAGCATTTACTTAAAGTAGAAACAGTTAAACAGCTAAACTATACTTTGTGGCCAGGATGAAAGTATTTTTCAGGCCAAGAGTAAAGATTTGTGTGTCAGTTTCCTTATTAACATATTTATCTCTGTATTGGCTCACTGTTAAACATCTACTGTGCCCCACAGAAGGACGATAAAGAGGTGACGCCTATCGACGTTCACCAGATCAGGTCTGTCAAAGTGAGTCGAGGAGCTCGCAACATACCCAAGGCCTTCGAGATCTTCACTGGCGACCACTCGCTCATACTCAAGCCGAAGGGCGGCAAGAACGCGGAGGAGTGGGTACAATGTCTGTCTGTTGTGGTGGCGCACTCGCAAGCTAAAGACGTTCCGACTAGAGGCTCGAGTCTGGTGCGAACATCCGTCTGATAAAGGTGGAATGAGTGTTCAGTTGATTCGTAGTAGTGGTGTTTTGTTGTTTCTGGACCAATGTAGGAAACGATCAGGTGAATTGAAAAAGAAACTATATTACTAGGTAAAATTTTTTGTTTGTAGTGTAACGTTTGTTCAAATAACAAAGGCTGTCGGGGATAGGGCCTTCCTGTTGCGAAAGGTTTGTATTCATTAACCGCAGGTAGGCCCTATCCCCAACCGCCTTCAATGTTTGAACAAACTATAGTTTATGATATTAATTGTCTCTCGCTTTGGTTCAGAAGTGGAAAAACCCCATTACTCTTAGTGTTGGTCATTGTGAACAAAGAGAATCCCTTTGTAGTCCCTCCATTTGCCTTGGTTGACATAGGTACGATGTTTATGAAATTAAATCAATCCAATAAGTATTAGCGTTAGGTACCAGACACAAACACTATTCGTTCCCTTGAAATGACACATTGTATTGTGTTAAGTCTTTTGATATAGGCTAAGAATTATAGTGGTTCAATATTATGAATAATTGGGTTGTAAAATCTTATTTATTAAACGTATAACATTTTAGGACTGAGTATGGCACATCTAGAATTTGGTGTTAATTGACAAGTCAATAGATAAATTGTTAGTATTATACATATTACCTTACTTAATATTCAAACCAAACTAAAATAAATTTATGGAATGTTTTATTATTGATTTAACAGTAAATTACGACTTTTGTTGTTTGTGCCTTATCCATGTGTGTTGCTATTCCATGTGACATTTTTTTAGATTGTTAACTAATTATTGTTACCTGTTTTTTTCTGATGTGTGACGTATGAAAAATTGTTATTGTATTAGTGCATTTTGTACAACCCCAGGCTGCTAAAATATTTATATTCAATGGAGAAAAAATACCAAGACTGGTGTAAATCAAGCCTTACGTATTTAAAATTAACTGTTGTTGTACATAAACATTAAATATTTATACACCAATAGTATCTTTGTTTCTATTACGGTACAGTTAGAATATCCCTGCTGCAGCAAACCTACAGACTAAACAAAGTTTGATTTGCCTGATTGGATTTTCACTTAAATATTACCTTAAACGTGTCAGATTTATTCGCTGTTTGGATGATATTAATTTTAACGTGTTCTTAGGTTTTATACTACAGAGAAGGTAATGTAGTGTTTTTCACAAAATTTTAATACAAATTTTCACCCCATAAAAACCTGTTCCCATAGTTCGATTATGCTGGTTTGCGAACTTGTTTAAATAAATGCATGTTTGCACCTTTGTACCAAATTTAATGAAAATCTCATAATTTTTCTCATATTTGTACAAATTTAAACAGATTGTGTCTTTGGCCTCTGAGCACATCAAAACAAAAATAAATCCATCCCTGGTCTAGGTCTTACCATGAGACTTGTGGTAATAGGTAGCTTATTCCCTATATGGGAAATTCGGTAAAAATCAAGCCTTAATTCAGTAAGTTTATTTACAAGGCTGAAAACCAAAAGAATACAGTGTTACCAAAAGAAACATTTACATTCCAGGATTCCAGAAAGGGTTTTTATTAAGTCTTGTCAATTTATATCAATATAGTGCTTCCACAATAATAGCCAATTGCAAAGTCATTAACTTAAATTTATAATTATGGTAGTACGTAAAATTTGTATTGCTACTAACAAATACTTGACAAATGAAGGCCTGTAAAAAATGTGATAATCTTTAGTAGACGTAGGTAATTTTTTGAAGTGAATAGACATTTTTTATAGTAATTGAATTGATGTACGTGTGTGATATTTTTGTTTCATAAAGTGGAAGCTAAACAAGCTTTGAGGTAGTGTTAAAAAGTTAACAGAGATTTTCTAACATCAGGAGTCATGGAAAGGAAATATTTAAAGTTTTTACTCTACCTCATGTATTGTATTATAATTATATAGGTACTTGTAATTTTTATACAATAACCAGGGTTTTCTATATGTATTAGTACCGTAATATCTAAAAAACAAAATTAATAGTTTTTTTGTAGATATAAATACTTTCTATACAATAAATTAATAGTTTAAATTTAGCGATGCTTTTTCATAAGCAAAGAACAGAGGTTTTATTCTCATGAATAGTAAATATGACAAGCATTTTTGTTTACTTCCAAAGAGTGTTAGACCAAAGTATCTTATTTCATTATTTCACATTGCTTTCCCATCATAATGTTCTTTCTTCAATCAATACCATTCAAAAAATGATCCATCATCATCTTGATTTATAAACAGATACATGGTCAGTTTTATCTGTTTATTTCAATTGTAAATATTTGTGATATGTAAAGATTATATTAGAATTTAGCGATTTTGTAGTGTTAAATTTAATTATCTAGTACTTTTAGAAGGAATACAGTTCCGTAGTTATTTTTGTATGACGAACGTTTGAAAATATATCATAAATAACTTTCATACAATCATAAAATTTAAAATGTTGATTTTTATTTTGAAACTTTGTAATTTAAAGTTTTTTAAACACTATTGAAATTCGGTTTTCAAACAAATTTCACTGTCAGACGTCACACTCCATTATGAAATGGCATCCTTAGCTAGGGTGTAGTTGGGATTGGTTTTTCAATTTACTTTAGGATAGACCTAGGGGTCGCGGCATTATCACTTGATAAAACCCATTGGTGATTGGCGGGATTTGAACCCGGAACCTCAGGGACCGAAACCTGTCTTCTACCACTAGACCAGCTCGTTCCTCTTTGCCAGGTACTGGAATGCTGATGATAGAAAAACTTTTGTATTAGCTCCCAGGGCAGCTCGTATTTCTGCATTGCAGCTTACCAATAATATCACTCCCTCCCTACCTTAAATGGACTAGTAGATTTAGTCTCACCCTAGGTGTTGAGGATGCCACTAGAGTAAAAAATCTGGCAGTGAATTTTATCTAGAAATTCTGTTGATACAAAAAAACAACGTAACATCAGCCGTAAAAGCCTATGTATGGAGATTAAATACCATGTAATCAGTACTTCTGGTACCTACTAACCTTATTTAGTGCTTTCTTCTCATTTACCATATTACATATCATTACGATTAACGTAGTTTGTACTCATATTAATCCATGGGGTGAATATGGTGATATTGCATACTTAACACTATTGATTATAATTATGGTTGTAGTACATATTAAATTAATTTACTCATACACTTTTAAACATTTACTTGCGCTCAATTATGTACTATGTGTATTTTGTAAATATTTTTTTCTTAAGTTTTATACGTTGTGTTGGTAAATTTAAATTGTGTATGTCCTTCTTTCTGTTTTTGTTTGAAGATTTTATTTTTTGCAGCTATTAGTACAAAGTATTATATTTAGGATTTTTTTGTAAGGATAGCAGGCTTACCTTAAAGGAAAATAGTCCAAATTGGCACAATAAACACGAAACTTTACTCTACAGCCTATACACAAAACTTGAAAATTTCACTGTCGCTGAAATCATTTTCCAACTAAGTAAGAGAGAGTTTTTTTTTAGGTTTAATAATGGCCAGGGAGTTTAAACAGTATTGCCAACTGAAACTATGTTTTTAATGTGTACATATTGGCAATACTGTTCGAAGAACTCCCTGGCCACCATTAGACCTAAAAAAACTCTCTTTTCTTTAGTTAAAAAACGCTCTCAGTGACAGTGAAATATTCTAAGTTTTGTGTTTCTTGGACCAGTTTGGACTCTTTCCCATTCAGATAAGCCTGCTACCTATCAAAAGAATCCTAAAAACCTAGGCCCTTGTGCTCTATGTTGCATCCTTAAAGTATTATATTTAGTTAGGCTATCACTCCAAAAAAGAGTGATTTGAATGTAAAAAATAAGTAGGGTTTCTCATAACAACTATTATTTATATATCTAAATTTCTGATATCCAAAAATTTAATTACATATAATATTTCCCAAATAGCATATTAGTTGTCAAACCCTTTGAGATTTTTGATCTTGGAATAATAGTATATTTCATAGCAAGAGTAGAATGTGAATCATCGTTAATTGAGAAATCTCGCCCTTTAAAGATGATCAAGAAAGAATATGTAATGACCCACTAACACTCGTGTTTAGAACATTACTTTTCGCTACACTACAAAAACTACTGTAATAATTTTCAATTAAAACAAGACATTGGGATAATTCTTTATTAAAATTAGGGACTTTTAAAAACTTAATAGCATTTTTTTAGTTTAGGCCTTTTATTTAAATTGACATTGATTGTACAGTTTTGGTTGTTGCAAATTGAAACAGTTGATGTAACAATAACGTTTGTTTGTTATGTAGGAAAAAAATGGTAAACATTACTTTTGCATAACATTCTTTTTACGTATGAAAGAATGTAATGATGAATTTTTACAGGTGATAAACATATGACGAAAACAGGGAATTAAACCGTAGTGTAGCGAAAAATTGTGAAATCAGGCAACCTTAAGTAAATAAATGCATATCTTCGATAGATTTAGTTTATTTACAAATCATACGTAGATAACTATTTTTTGTTCTCAAGCGTGGTTTTACAATAGAATCTATTTTTGAATATTTGTAACTGTCTTGGATTGTTGTGAATGTGTTAACTCATCTTAGTAGATTACCCTAAATACAAATATCATCTAAGTACTATTTGGATAGTTGTTTTGGATTGTTTCTTTCCTTTTGTGATTGAATTTAAGATTTCAAAATCGTTATACAATAGCCTTGTTATACAATTTAGGCTTATAATATTACTGTCTAATAAATATATATTTTTATACAACATGTCTATTAGATTCATTTTCACACTTATCAACTCTTTCATTATTTCATCACTTTATTGTCTCTTTACTGGGCTTGTTTAAGCTTTTAATTTTTGAGAAATAGTTTGTAGTAATTTTTATCACAAAAATGATAAAACAGATAGTCTCCAGATATAGTTTTGTAATTCCAAACTTGAGAAAGTGTACTGTTGGTAAGTGATTTTGAAACGTTTATTACACAACAATAGGTGTCAAAACATACATATTTAATTCTACTTAATTTTTTTCCAAGCTCTAATTCAAACTTTGCAGCTTAAAATCAAATTTATAATATTTTGTCAAAGTTGTTCTGTTTTTCAGTGAGTTTGTAAAACTATTGTCGGTAAATAATTAACCTGATGATGAATGATTAATTAAATAGAAAAGTTGAAAAACTAAAATAGCCAAAACTGATTTATAACTTTAAATATGTATTAGTCAACAAAAAATTACTTATACTAAAAATATTTACATACATTTTTATAAAACACAAATGGCTTAAGTGTATCAGTTAGTTTTCTTCTGCTCAGGTTTGCTAGGAAACACCAAAAACAGACTCAGTTCAAACAAACACACGAGAAACCCAAAACCTGTCTGAATCTGAAACAAAATGAAGAAAAATGCTGATTAGAGTAGAATATCGAGAAGTGAATCCATGAATTTAAATACCATATGCTCAAAATGCATACTCATGATTTCAAATTTGAGCTAATATAAGTAAAATAAACAAATAGAAGTTACACAAACAATTTTTTACCTGAATAAACGGTTTGTTGATGGCTGTTCCGTAAAGTGTCCACAAAAATGTCACCAGCGCTGCTGCCACAAGGATTGGAAAGGGCAGATCCTTGGTGTCCTTAGTTTTGAACACGTGTTTCTGAAACATTTTGGAAAAGTGAAAAAATGTTTGGTAAAAATCTGTACTACTGGAAAAATTAGGTGTAATTCTTATATTATTGTATTATTAAATAGTTCATGTATTTGTTCCTTACATACTAAAAATGTCTGAAACAGCTGTTATATTTACAATGTTATTGTTATAAAACATATGTTATTGTTTCCAATGTTTATATTCCAGTTATGTTATGAGAAATTCGTAAGGTGCAAAAGTTAAGCTTGTATAATTAACTATCTGCAAATCTAACGCTTCAAAGAACAACTATCCTCTCTTTATGTTATCTTCCCTTGATTGCTAAGAACAGGTAAAAATGTACTTGTGTGTAGAACATTATAATTTATTGCGAGTTAAATTAAAATTCTAAATTTATTGTCTAATTAATATAATAAGTTAAAAATCCCAACTATTAGCATAGCAGATACTTGCTACCTAAAGCTAAGGAAATTTCTAAATTAATTTAGCACTTATCCCTCCAGTACACGCTCCACGGACTCAGAGTCCGCACATTTGAAAAAGCGTGCCGAAATAAGGATATCCGTGAGCGAATTCCCTTCACTACCTTTCCAAGGACAATGGCGGTGTTTTGACCATCTTAGCGTCAGTTGGCCCTGAGCTACGAGGGTGTAAAGTTAGGCGTGTCATGTTTCAAGAGGATGAAGAACAGGCCAGCAATTGACTGATTGGTTTTCAACAGGACATTTTCAATTTGAAATATTTGTAATTATCTTGAAATTTATCTGTATCTATTTACCTATATTTGGGTATTTGAAATTTTGATGCTATATGAACTTTATTAGGTATATAAAAGAGCGTTTCCAGTAAGAAGTAACACGGACTGTCAGTCCATGCGCGTGTACTGGTGTCACTATTAGCCGCGCGTGTTCTGGAGGGTTAAATTGCTTATATAAAGGCATTTACAAAAATCGAAAACACCAATGTTCCCTGCAGTTTCTACGTGATCATTTATCATCCTATATTTTAGTGAACATCCAAATGATATGTTTAAACTGGCAAGTTTGTAAACACTTTAAACTTTTTAAATACTTAATGATTTACTTACAAGGTGATACAGATGATAAAACATCAACAAAATTGTCAACGTTGTTGTGATATTTCCGAACCTGTATTCAACCAAAGCTTTGTCTTCATAGTGAGCGTAGGCTACTAGAGGTGCAAGGAAAGCCACCAGTCGCCAAAGGCTCTTTTTTACATCCCTCTGAAAAAAGGTTATGTGTTAAAACTGAATATGAGTGTAAAATGGCATGAGATGATCTGTTTTTTTTAGCTTTGTTACTGACTAACATCAGCTGTTTCTTTTACCAGGATCATTCATAGCGAATAAGTTTTCTCGAGACGTAGGAATTGGCTAACTCAGGAACTCGCTAACTCGGTCGTGTGTCGGAACTGGCTAACCGTCTCAGTCAGGAATTGGCTAACTCCGGAACCCGCTAACTCGATTTTGTCTCGCGGCGGAATTCGCTAACTCTGGAAGTCGCTAACCCGGCCGCGCCCACTGCACGGAGCGTTGCCAACCTTGTACGACAAAATAATCGTACACTGCCGTATTTCAAAATGTCAGTGTCAATAAAGATACAGTAAATGTTATTGTTTTTTGTTATCAATTCCACTTTTAACAGATAACTAGCCCAAAGTAATTCAAAAGACAATTAAAAAATCATGAAAAAGTGTTTTTTTTATTAAACTGTACAATGGCCAGTTAAATGTTTATGATTTCGATCTTAAATATAAATGCCATCAGTATAAAAGAAAATAATAGGATATGAAAAATATTGAAATTTCAGTTTAATTGGTACTAAATAATCCTCTACGAAACTAAGCTAAAATACACGCAAGTTCTTAAACACGGAAACAGATGTATGTTACATGTTATAAAACCGTTTTTAGATTGTACACCTAAGCACCACTAGTAAAAAATAGTAGAAGATATAATATTCATATAATAAAACGTTACACGGTAATTTTAATTCACGATTCTTAATAAACGAATTGACGGATTTTCCTGATTTGAGTGTTGGGTTTCCTTTATATTGCTTTCACAATCGATATAAACTATACCAAGCCATTGCTCGGTTCACCGTTGCCCAGTCCTGAGCTTCACAATAGACAATAGCTTTGTTTTTGGATAAGATTAAGTAATTTTAGCTATGGCCACCAATTCATAGAATAGAATTGTAACAAACAAGAACGCCTGCGTCCATTTAGAATCAGCCTAGAGACAAACTCCAGACTTTTAAAAAGTAGGCCTACTGAAAGACGTAATTCAACAAAATTAAGAGGATGACTCCGGGTCTACACTAATAGCCTACGATAAAAAAAAATTTACAAGTTGTATTTATGCATAGACTAACTTTTAATGCAATCCATGAATACATTAGGCCTACCACTTTATAATGTATTGATAAATATTTATTTAAATTCAATAGCTCTATTTAAAAATACATTATCACTACAATGTAATTCTTTAGTGACGTTTAACGTGTAAATTTTATTATGATTTATGATTCAAGGTTACAAGCCTAGTATATAAAATACGAACTCAATAATTTTATTTGCAGAAATTTACAAAATGGTATTTATTCGAATAAAAGAAACAAATGGTGGACTACAAAAATAGATATTTCATAACATGTAATAGATCCAAATTAAATGTGCATTTTTATCTTTTTGCATACCAATAAGCTACTATTTAAGTAAGAAACCCACATATAAAACATACTCCCTTATATTAGTACATTTCTCATCCTTATGGATCAGCTGAAGACACTTTTATTGTTAGTTCTGTCCGGTGCACTGTCTTTAGAGGTCGTGTTTTGTTTACAATTGTTTCTTGTTTTCAGTAATTTAAAACCTCGTTTAACCAAATAAAACGTTCTAATCACAACCAATAACACGTCCCCTAGTTATATAACCAAACAGTAATGAACAAATCATGAAGTTAACCATAAAATAATAGAAACAAAATTTTGTCGACACTAGCGATCAGTGTCACCGGACATGAACTAGACACGAAAAACGAGCTTCAAAGTTTACAATGGGATGTCAAGTTTACTTGTGTTGGTTAGTCTATGGTAAGACTATAATGCATTTTCCACAATAATAATCATAGGAATAATGTTAAACATACTTCTAAATATATTTATTTTATCGACTACGTTGCTCTTACTCCTAATTAATCGTAGGATATGACATTATGGTACCGATACGATATAGGTACTACACTTTCGGCAACACTGGCCAAAAATATTCGTGCTTGGCTCCCATTGGACGGCTCGCGAGGCTTCTGATTGGGAGTTAGCGAGTTCCGCCGAGGGACCGAGTTAGCGACTTCCGTGCGAGGACGGAATTCGCTAACCCGGCTCTAGAGCGGGTTAGCGGGTTCCGGAGTTAGCCAATTCCGAAACCGAACAAGTTAGCGAGTTCCTCTCATCGACCAAATTTGAAGATAGGGCATTTAACATGGGGTTAGCGAGTTCCAGAGTTAGCCAATTCCGCGGACCCGTTTTCTCCACACAGTCGGAAAATTCTCTGAACAATTGCCTATTATTGGGAGATCCATTAATGGAAAATATTTGTGTTGCTTAGTACAATACAGGCTTGAAGACTTGTGGTCGACAATGGTGATGTGTATAGTGCAGGACTTGACCTGTTGTCTTAACTGTCTAAGCCTGCGTTCTCCTAATTGCCTAGTGTCTAATCTGTACGAAGGTTAAAAATGAGGATATTAAAATAATTAGGTGAGTCTGTTGCTCAGTTGGTAGCAATACAGACTTCGGGCCCAATGCAGTGATATCGTGGGTTCGGATCTTGGTACCCTCACTTTTCATCACTACAGTTAACCCTTGTACTGTACCGGCTCACTCCTTGCTTTGCTGGACGTTTCTCTCACAGGACTCTTTGGCCCATGTAGACAGGCAAATTCAAGATAAATGGTCCCTCCAACAACTTTAAAAAAATTATCTTCAAACATACCTTATCCTTCGTGAAGGCGACATATACAGTGATGTACACCAGGTTGAGCATAATTCCGATTGAATGAGTGAAAACCATCGGCTTGACCTTCATCAACAGACCTTGCTGGACTAGTAGAACACTCCTGCAATAAACTAGGTATAAAATATGACAAATTTCCAATGTTTATCCAAGGTTACATTCATAAAATAACATTTGATTGATATCTTAAAGTAGTACTGAGGTAGGAATAAACTTGATTCATAGAGTTCAAGAAAATTTACAACTCTTATGATACCTGTTTTTCCGACAATTGTTTCAAAATTCTTGTGACAGTAGATGGGATTGTCTCCCTGCATTAACAAACTATGCAATCCCCTTTTACCTAAAGATTAATTCGTTGCTGAAAAAATGTAATATACAATACCTACATTTACTTAACTACAATATTATTATGTTGATTGTGGATCCATGCAAAAAGAGTGATTTACCTACATCAAAGAGGTAAAATAAGTATGCTTTCCTTTCCAAAGCTAATTAAAAACTACTAATTTAATTTTTCCAAGAAGAAGACAACAAAATAAAGTGATTACTTATTACCATAGACAAATAGAATGAATATAGACCGGCAGCAGTGCTGCGATTAGCATATGTTCCGGCGCCCACCGCCAGGAGTGTCATGTAGTTACGGCACACACCACTGCAGCGTCTGCTGGTAGCATACGGCTCCTGTGCTCCTTGCCTGCAGCGGTGTGCGCCGTAACTACATGGCACTCCTAGCGGTGGGCGCCGGAAGCTTCCTTTGACAGTATATTTATTCTATTTGTCTATGTTATTACTAACCTTGCCATCATCTCCATGAGAGGAAAGAATGGAATTCCTTGAGAGGATTTGTTCTTCCATATCTTCAAGCAAAGAAACCTGAAATCATAGAAACTATTATGTTTATTCAGTAAAACAATACAGAATGAAAAAAAAAAACAACCAAGACAGTTATTTTCAAAGACAAAGATATAGATTTCTCAAAGATGAATGGTATCACAATATTTGAGTTTTTGGTAGTTTTGGGCTGAATTAAAAATTAAGGATAGCTTTAAAGTGTTTGTATTGTGTATTAGTTGAAAAAAACCAGAACTCAACTACTTAAGCTTACTACGAACCAAAGGGGATAAAAACAAAAAATCTTATAAAATAATAACATTTCAAATACAGTAGTGTTATGTGTTTCTTTTGTTTTTTTTTATATGCCTTAATAGTCAATGATAGATAATACATCTTTATATACCACCTTAAAGATACCTGAGAAGAAATGTACCTTAACACTAATAATCAGAAACTTAAACTTAAAAAATGAATTCTGTAACCTCCTAAATAAATAAAGCTGAATCTTAAAATTAATTTTCAAACTTACACTGGAGATAATAAGAGAACAAAAGATGAAGCACTGGCAGCAGTCCCAATAGCATCTTTATAGTCTGCTAATCCCATCTTTCTATAAGATTTAAACCAGTTTAGAAACCAAAAACATAAAAACAAGTGGATAATTGCACCTATATAACAATTAATTGAAAATTGTATTTCCTAGTTAAAACTCAGGTTGGCAATACTGTGATTGTTACTTACATGTAGCCTAGTATTTAACGAAAGTACTTCTGCTCTTACAGCTAGCTTGAGTTTGCTGCGTGTTCCAATTGCTTTATGAATTTTCATGTGGAGATTTTATACCATCCTTACTTGAAGCCATTATACAGGAAGGCCGAACAGTCAATGTAATAAATATTTATAATATTAATTTCAGGGAAAGAATCAAACTCTGCATTATTTCTTAGCACCCGACCTCCCTTTTAGATAAAATGGACAAAACAGAATCTAAGTTAAGTTCAATGACCTCCTAGTCACTAGTTTTATTGTTATCAGACAAAATATTTTGCTGGTTCTTTTATAGTCTGTATCATCAAACATGTCTCCTAACCTCCGTCTGCCTAAAACCACTGGCCATAGTCCCCAGGTAGATGGAGTATCAGGAGACAGGTTCCATCATACAGACTATAGCACAATTACAGATAATTTAATTATTGATATATGTCCTCATTATACTGACAAATAATGTCTTTTGGGATGGAAAATCATCAGCAATTATTATATTTTGAATTTTCCATTGCAATTATTGGTACTTTTTTATTTTAGTCACATTCACAACATAAATTACCTACTTTTATACATAATAAATATATTCTTCATGAAAAATAATTACAATTCTTTGAATAAAAACGTAATATTTTAATTTGATTTCAAATAATTTGTTTATGGATTCACAACTTTTACATAAATTACAGAGAAATTACAATACTAACCCAGCAATAAATAAAATCAGAATAACTTATGTAAGAAATCTAGTAAAAAATGAAAACATACATACCAGGTTTTTTTGAGTATGGAATAGTAAAGCCCTTGGTGGTTGTATCCCAATGAAACTCTCTGTAAATTCAGTAATCTCTCCCTTCTTTCAATGCTATCTTATCTAATTTTGCTTGTTAACTAAATGCCAGTCATGATCCCATTGGATATTTACTTTAAAAGTTTATAATTTCCTGCAATTTGTTTTATTCTGTACAGTTTATTGTGTTTTTTAAAAGTAATATTTTGGCTATTCATGCAACATAACTATTCAAGAAGAGAATACTTCCTACTTCAGGGTTCCAGTGTTTTATACTAATCTTTAAAACACAAGACTTACCCAACGCTATTCTTCATTCATGTCAACTATTTTGTAGTGAGTTTATCATAAGTTTATCATCGCTGACCTTCCAACAATTTAATTGTCGGTTCAAGTTTAGGAAGACAAGATATTATCAAACTCTTCACTAATGTTGTGTAGTTTTGTTGATGCTAGTAGTAGCTATCTCATTTGTAAAAAAAAATGTATATTTATATTTGACTCACCTAAACTTAAATGTTCATTTAACGTTAAATAAGGACTTGTGTGATCAATATGTAATGTAACACTTTGTTTCACTTTTTTGAGTGCAGCAAAGATATTTTGCGCACCAATTACATATAAGATCCCTTTCTTGAAAAATAACAACTTTTTAGTTTTTATGAATTTTCTACAGTTGACACTTACGTTAATATTTTAGTTTGGATTTTCTCTAGTAGATTTAACAAAACATTCTTGGTAATTTCTGCAAAATCTTTGGGCGCATAGCTGTAATCACGTAGGTATCTTGTATCATTAATACCTTTTTAAATTGACACGACTTTTAGGTTAGGTTTACAACAATAGGCAATACAGTATTATATTGATCAATATTGAACAATTAGGTAATGCATTCAAAGCGTAGAAAAACATAAAAAAAACTTATCTACTAGTATTATAATTATCAAAAATTGTAATTAAACAGCCAATAGGAAAAAAGCAGAATAAAACTTTTACATAAACTGGAGGATTGCGTTTACAAATAGTAATATTTTAGCACAAAGGGATATAATCTTAAATTTTAAAAAGAAAAATTTGCAAAGTTATAAGATTAAGATAGCGGGGCATAGTTAGGAAAATTGTTCTATTGTTTTAGGTAAAAGTTTTTACCAGAGATAAAGTTAGAATACAAAAACTGCCACAAACCTGTTTGGACTATGCATTCATGAGCATGAGAGTAAAATGATCTTCAAGGAAAAGTGCGAGTAAAGGGGGGGGAGGTATAGATTGTATACCTCAGGTCAAGATTGCAGACCACAACACCTGAGAATTAAATATTCAGTCCAGCTGATGATAAGTTGATAATACAAACAATTTGAACAGTGGAATAAATTAGGCTATGTTTGGAGAAGAGCGTCCAGATTCTTCGAGACACAAAGGAAATGCATTTATATTTTCATTTTGTTAAAGCTCTCACAGTATTTAGAGTATTAAACTGAACATCCAAAAAGTAATTTAACCTGATACCAAAATTTATAAACCTGATAGAGATATATTATTGAAAGTAAAAGCACATGCAAACATTCCAAAACATGAAGGGTTTTGGATATCTAGAACACTATTGACAAAAATAAAAAAATATGTTTTATTTCAGGTTTAAAAAAATTATAATTAGAAGAATATAGTAGATGAACGAAGTTACATTTTAATTTTTGGGCTTTGGTAGTACCGGTACTATTGAATAGAAAAAATATATATTCATAGTAAAGCAAAAAATAAATCCTTTAAATAATTATGCACTCTCGATTTAAGCGATAGCTTGAACCTTATTCTTAAACAGTATTATGAGTTGATTCCATATGTGACATAGTTAATTATATATTCTGATAGTTTTTTGTTGTAATTCATTTGTGATAGCTCGTGATATTTGTTTGATATCACCCCGAAGACCAAGACTGTGTGATATTTGTTTTTAATATTTCAATACCTTTTTTCACAAGGTCTTATGCCCTGTTATATTCTATTATTATATTATATTCTTGACTAATAAATAAATCCCTGTCACATATTATGAGTATTCTCGGTTAATAAATAAATAGCTGTCACATATTATGAGTATTCTCGGCTAATAAATAAATCCCTGTCACATATTGTGATAGCTTTCGTGTTTTATGGGTTAATAAATATTAGACAACATTAATTACAAATTAATTTTAATAATTTAGCTATAACTTTATGTTGACTTAAAGTTATAATATTTATATCACATCACACAAACATTTAATCTTACAAAACAGGGCCCCAAGAGGTTTTACGGTTTGTGAGAGGGGGGAGGGGGGAGAAGGAAGGAAGAGAAAAAATCTCCCACAAAGAATGTGGAGAGGGTACATTAATCTCTCAGGCCCATAGCACTTCACATGTAAACCTTATACAAAATTGTACTTCTGAGTAAAAATCGTCACATTTGTGTCCTATTGTAAAATGTACTATTGAAGGACATTGCGGCAAGATAAATACCGATGGTATATTGTGTATCTACTCTAACACCCTGAAATTTAATTTTCTTAGTTAAGATAGCTCAACTCTTATCACTTTCCAAAAAAGTAAAACAATTCAATTATTGTTCATTTTAATCAAAGCACTTGATTCTTTAAAGCAGTTTATTCAATAATAGTTTACAATGCAATCGTCTGCTTGCAATATTGAGCGGGGAGCTAAATTAATCCAATACTTTTCTAAAGTCAATGCTACATCTGTTTCCAAAAAATGAGATATAGACTTGCAGTATCCAATGTCAATTACAAGTCTGGTTCACGTAAATGAATTTTCTACTTGCAGGAACCAAAGTCAATGGCACATTTATTTGGATTATGTAAATTACCGCAATTGTCTACTTGCAGTCTCCAGACAATTCTTCTGGACTGATAATTACTGGTTTACGCCAAGGGAATGTATACTTGCAATATCCAAACTAAATAGTTTTTTTTTCTTCACATTAACGGAATTTACATTTGCAGTACCTATTCAAAGTCTGCATTAATGGTACATCTAGTGCACAAAAATGGAAAGACTACTTGCAGTATCCAAACTCAATGGTAGGCCTATATTTGGTTCACATAAATGGAATGGCTATTTAGAGTATTTAAAGTCAATGGTGCATCAGCCTAATTTCGGCGACCCTAATTATTGGTTATTCATTTTGTAGTAAAATATGCTCCATGCTATTAATTCAATTTTTCTTCCCTTTTTCTCTGTACGGTATTTGTAATGTGCTATTTTAGATGATCCGTTGACTAACACATGTTGCAATTCTTATTTACCTTTCTATTTATCTCGCAAAAAATGTCATGGTGACCAATTAACCCTAAAGGCCAATGTTAAATTTCTGCAGATCGCTTCAGTCTTTCAGGAGGAGTATTTGTAAAACAAAAGCAGGAGTGTAGTACAAGAGCTTCGCTCCGCTCAATTATATCTTTAACCCTTTCCTCTCCAATTACGGGAGGCATATTTTCTCACCAGCTCCATTTAATTTGAGCCAAATTTTCATATTTCATTTGTTTACAAAAAAAATAAATATATTGTCTTGATTTATAGAAGGCTGGTAATCTTTTACTAAATAACTTACTTACAAAAAATAAAAAATATAAAATTTCAAAAATCAAAATACAAGCATAATAGGCCTACGTTGTCATATTAATGGGCGGGCCCGGCCCGACATTAGAGTTTGTGCGGCCATGACGAACTGAGCGGAAAGGGTTAAGACCATCACTGCTAGGCAAAAAAAAAATAAAGAAATTCCTATTAACAGTAGAGGGTAGCAAAGCAACCTATGGCCCTAAAGTAAAATGCAGGTCAGAGTGGAGAGAAACCAGTCAAACCCCATTAGTCTTAACCCTTTTCTATTGTATTGTGTGTTTTCTATTGTTCTATTGTATTTTGTTTTTTTTTCTATTGTGCACACTTAGAGCTGCTCAGGTAGATCTCCTGTTCATTGCGATACCAAATTTGAGGTAAATCGGTGAATTTTAACTTGTTATTCTCTGATGCTTTATCATACCAATACCATAGACTAACCAACACAAGTAGACTTCTCATTCCATTGTAAAATTTGAAGCTCAATCTTGTTGATGACACTGGGCACTAGTGTCTATGAAATGTTGTTGATATTATTTTTATGATGGGCTAATTTTATGAATTGTGCTTTACTGTTTGGTTATGTAATGGGAAGATGAGATATTGTTTATAAT
This sequence comes from Macrosteles quadrilineatus, assembly GCF_028750875.1. Lineage (NCBI taxonomy): Eukaryota > Metazoa > Arthropoda > Insecta > Hemiptera > Cicadellidae > Macrosteles > Macrosteles quadrilineatus. Next base: position 61,702,679 of record NW_026542602.1, on the reverse strand, counting down.
TGAACATTGGGAAAAAGAGGTTTTAAATAAGTAAAGAAATAACAATAAACAAATTGTAAACAAAAACACGATCCTAGTGGCGGAACAAGCAGTGAAATTGTCTTCAGCTGATCCCTAAGGATGAGAAATCTACTAAGGGAGTATCATTTCTATATGCTAATACCTAATGTTATCACTCTGTAAAGATTCACAGATTCACTTAAAATTTGGTATCAAAATGAAGAAATTTAAGTACATTTGTCTATACCATCGGGTTTTTATAATTTCTTCAACTAAAAAATATTACACAGAGATAGTAGAGCCAGAAATATGACTCGCTGACCAACCCACCATCTGCCTCAGCCACCCCATGCCATGCACAATTGACTCAAGGGATAAGACCATTAGTTCAGTCACAGTCGACTGGTTCTGCCTCAATCTTACCTGCGTTTTACTATAGTCAAGTAAAAAGGCGCATTTACACCCGACCAATTAAATAGGCCAAAATACTGATTTTACCATCTCACAGAACTTGTACATATTTTATATGTATTTCCTCAACTGTATAACAATTTTTGTTTTACTTTCTAGTTTCTACCTATACAACCTATTTTCTAAAACTTTGTACACTCAGACCTATCCTATTATACTATAAAGTAAAAACAACAAAGACATAATAGTATTCTCTCAGTGAAAACTACTGTAAAAACAATCAGTTTGAATGCTAAACAAATATATACAATGTACATTAAATTATAAATAAAAAATCTTGAAATAAATACAACTCCTATTATATTTAAGTGATTTGTTTTGCAATCTCCAAGCGTTCAGTAAGGCCTTCCTCGATTATTTCCGTATTTCGCCAGTTTGGTAAAGTTGTGTCCTTTGGACCTGCGATTCATTCTGTATCGATTAAATTTCGGTGGAGAAACGGGTCTGAACTCTGTAAATAAACAATTAAACTTCATTATAAGGTGAATCAGTGACTCAACTGATAATTAATGAGTTTGTGACCCAGTCAGTGAATTGATCATTGTAAATCTAAGGGTGTGATGTTAATTTATGTTTATTTAAAGTAGTAGCTCTTTGAATTAGACTCTCCCAATCAGTCATTTAACTTACATGATTACTCTGAATAACCCAGGCCTTTATAGGTATAGAGTAGAGTGAAGAAATGCATATCCTAGGATTACTTAACAATTAACAATGTAGATTAGAAAGGTAACTGGTCATGATAAAATGCTACACTGTTGTGTTTGCTTACAAACAAGTGTATAATGTAAGTTAATTACTCAGAAAATGTGTGAATCTTGAATATTCATAGAGAAAAATAACTCTTGTAGAATAAAAATAGTTACTTCTAAGAGTAACTGTAAATAGTAGAAACTCAGAAGACGAAGACATACTAACTAAGTTATCAAATGCCAATAAGTGTTGGGGAGCCTGCAAGAAGTTGATCTCATCTAAAGTATTATCTCACAGAACCAAAATACAGTTATATAAGACAATAATTCAACCTATTCTGTTATATGGTAGTGAAACATGGGTATTGTCCAAGAAAAATGAAAACCGACTCATGGTGTTTGAAAATAAAGTACTAAGAAAAATATTTGGTCCAGTACAGGAGGGACAAATGTGGAGAATAAGGAAAAATAGAGAGTTAAGATCACTATACACTGACCCAGATATTGTTGCAATAGTTAAAGGAAGAAGGTTAAGTTGGATAGGGCATGTGCTAAGAAGAGAGAAAGGAACAAGACTGTATGAAGTTTGGAGAGCCACACCTGGAGGTAAACGTCCATTGGGAAGGCCGAAATTGAGATGGACTGACCAAGTATTGAACGACATCAGGACAATGGGTGCAAGTGTCAACTTGGCAGAAGACAGAGAAGGGTGGAAGAGGCTGGTACTTGAGGCGAAGAATCAACTGAGATTTGTGGAGCCACGGCAGTAAGTAAGTAAGAATAAAAATCCATTTATCTATTTATTAGGCCTGCTTACCATATAGGCTTATCTAGTTAATGGCAAGTAGGGCATGCACAATAAGCTTTAGTGATGTGCCGGGAACCTAACCCCTCCCCCCCCCCATAAAATACAATATAAATTACCTTGAGATCTTCTGTCTTCAGGTATGTCAAAGAGACTTGTCAAATCTTTGGGACCAGTCGATGGTTTTGGTATTTGGTCATATTGCTGCTTAGTATTATTATCCCAAAGTTGATTTTGATTTACATTATCATTTAATTGTGGCCTTCTGTAGAACAGATTGTCAGAATCTTTTTCAATATTTGCCGCCCGAACTTCATCAGCGTTATGCTGTGCAGTGTTGTGAACACCAGAATCTCCGTCTCTAGAATCTTGTCTCCTGTAAAATAAGTCACCACCATCAACGTCTGGCTTGACTCTTGGACCATCATAAGGATTTCTATACTGTGAAGTATCGTGAGCGCCAAATCTCGAGTATGAACTATGTTGGGAGTCATACTCATCTTTGACGTAAGAGTCTTCATAAGATCTATTGTAATCATCAGTACTAGATCGTCCCTCGGATTTAAAGTTGACGTTACTAGTACCAGGAGTTTCCCTTGATAAAGTTCTCTGACCCTCAGAAACACTGTTTGAAGTTTCACTTTTTATGATTGAATTCATTGTTTCATTAGAATTACTATGTTGAAAATCCCCAGAATATCTTCTTTGGTCATCAGAAAAACTGTTTGGTGTTTCTCTATTCATGCTCGAGTTCATCCTTCCACAAGAACTATTGCTTTGAAAATCTCTTGGATTCTCAGTGAGTCTTCTCTGGTCACCAGAAAAACTAAAGCCACGATTATCTAGAGATGGCTTGTTATATTTTGCTGAAGGTTCGCCGCCCTCTTCATCACTAATTCCCTGATCATGCTCCCTCTTAATGGTTGTATTTGAAGTTGTTACGTTTTGCTGACCACCTTGCAACACTTTTGATAAACGCTCACTCAAGCTGAGCTTCTGGTCTGGATCTTCATCGTCAATATGTGTTTCCAGTGGTTCTTTTGGCTCCGGTTGAATTTCCTGGAGATTAGATTTTGGTGTATAAACAACTTTTGGTTTGGGTGCAAAAAAATGAAATCTGTTATACACGTCATCTCTTTTTCTTTGAGGATTTGTTAAGGTGACACATTTGTTTTGGGGCTTTTTGGGAGGGTCTGGTGGCGCCGACTCTATAAACTTCATAACCCAACTTGGTTCGTTGTCACTTCCAAGTGACTCTGACACACTTCCTAGATCACTGCCTGGAGTTTGTTGATTTGAGACTTTTGTCTCTGTTTTTGCAAGAAAGAGAGAATTTTGACCGCTGTTGGCTTGTGGATTGTAGAATTGGCTTTGGGACATTCCTTGTGGCATCTGAGAAAATTCATGTGGTCTTTGGGGCATTCCTTGTGGTCTCTGAGGAAATGCATGTGGCCTTTGGGGCATTTCTCGTGGCCTCTGAGAAAATGCATGTGGCCTTTGGGGCATTCCTTGTGGCCTCTGAGAAAATGCATGAGGCCTTTGGGGCATTCCTCGTGGCCTCTGAGAAAATGCATGTGGCCTTTGGGGCGTTCCTTGTGGCCTCTGAGAAAATGCATGTGGTCTTGGGGGCATTCCTTGTGGTCTTTGGGGCATTCCTTGTCCTTGCCTCTGAGAAAATGCATGTGGTCTTTGGGACATTTCTTGTGGCCCCTGGGAAAATTCTTGTGAAGTTTGGGGCACTTCTTGTGGCCTTTGGGAAAATTCATGTGAACTTTGGTGCACTTCTTGTGGCCTCTGGGAAAATTCTGGTGAACTTTGGGACATTTCTTGTGGCCTCTGAGGCATTTCCTCGATAGGCCTACCCATGTTTGTAGTTTTAATTCCATTACAGGATCTGGAAAAATATTATTTCCATTATTATTGGTGTTATTTGTACTAACAAAAATGAGGCAACTTAAAATAAAATTTAAAATGCTAAGATTAAAAAAACTAAAATACTAATACTAAAAAAAAGATAAAAAAATAAAAAAAGATTTTAAAAACCCACATTAAAAAAACGGTATCAGCAATCCTTTAATATGGGTGAGTGGTGGGAGTTATACATTTTATGTGTTTTTTATGGGAAAATAACATAAGTAACAATAACTTTTGAGAAATAATTTTTACAGGAACATACTAATTTGAATGAATCCCGGGTTTTTTTAACAAATCCAGTTTTTTAAATTGTATAGTTTAGTAAATGGAATATAACATCAGTTATAATAACTTTTAACCCGTATTTTTTACGGGAATGGTAATTGTACCATTTTATTCAGAATTCAAGGAACCATAACATACTAAATTTGAATCAAAATCGGTTTTTTCCTCAAATCCGATTTTCTTTTACTTTATGGTATTGTTATGGGGAAAATAACATAAGTTACAAAAATTTTTAACAGTAATTTTTACAAGAATTGAGTTTTTACCACTTTGTTCAGAATTTAAAGGGCTATAACATAATAAATTTGAATTAAAGTGGCTCAGGCTATTTTTTAGATGGTTTGGTTTTTTCAGTATTTTATGGGTTTTTATTGGAAAGTCGCCATTAAAAATCAAAATTTCAAAAAGTGAAAAAAACGTTTGGTAGTACTGTAGACTCCCTCTTATCCGGACTCCTTGGGACCAAGGCCAGTCGGGATAACGATTTTCCGGCTAAACCGACGTCCCCAAAAACATGTTAAAATGGACTGTTTACTGTGATATTCGACTTAAATTTAGGAGAGCATTGTATTTAGACACGTGATAACTGGTCTCAAATCTTTCCCACGAGAACAGTAGTTTCAGTACTGCCCACTTCCTGCCGATCTAGTCCGGTTAAATCAATGTGCTGATAAAAATTGTCTGGTTAAAGAGATTTCATTTCCGCCGAATGTAGTCCGGATAAGAAGGAGTCTACTGTAATCATTATTGAAACAGTAACAATCCGGGTTCAGCAAACATTGTGACCCTCAGAATGGCCACAAAATATGCTAATTTTATAACTGAAAATTCAATAAAAACGTTTTGAGTATAACGCTAAGCTATACATACTTTGATGGTGGTCTGATGAGTTTATATTTCTCATTAATCTTAGCATTGATTAAGAGCTCCTCAAGTATGTCTTTGGGTTTTCTCTTTTTGTAGACACACAGAATATGACTCGTTCCAATCCATCTGATGAACAAACCCATCTGCTTTGCCATGCTAAAAATGAAAACATAGCCTATGTGAGCTAAAAATATGTGAAAATGCAAAGATACTACATATTTTATTTTGTTGTTGCCAAAACAAGTGAGATGTTTATAAAAAACCAGATAAGTGTTAATGTGCAGCCTTCTTGATAGGTAAGCCAGTTGATGTGACAGAAAGGGACCCAATTGAACAAACCCCAGAAGGACAAAAATCCAGTACAACACTATAAACATTGGTAACTACCTTGTGCATCGCTTCCATCACCCTTAATCTCATTCTTAGCATCGATAGTTTTTTCCTCCCTCCTCATATTAATCTGGCGTTACATTTTTTTTAGTCCATCACTATAAATTATAAACTATGTGTGCTAAATTATGTGAGCATTTGAATTTGAACATTTAAAGTGCACTAGAGTCCTGATTATACCAGCTTCTGTGTTAACGGAGGCACATCTTGAACGTAAATATTTGATAATTGTGTCAAATCGGAGCCTGGCACATATTAGTAAAAGTCTGTAGAAGATGGAAGAGATTGGCCAAGGCAATTGCAATCAATTTAAAGATGGCGATGAACCTTATATGGTAGCTAGACCGATGGATTCCCAAAATCTTTGACAAACATATTTAAAAATACCCCCGCAGAAGCAAACCTGCAGACCAAGTGAATTGCCACTAGCTGATATATCTCACTAAAATATCTCAATGAAAATGTCCTACTTATTCCCTACTACCATTAGTTTACCAAGTAATTAGGTTTGCTGCTACAGAGAAGATAATAAGTTGTGTTTTTTTTAGGGATGGACGAGATTGGATTTTTAGTTCGAGACGAGACGAGACGAGATTTTTTATTTCTCATAAAATTTCGAGACGAGATCGAGACGAGATTTCTCTTCTCATACACAACGGGAAATGCACGTTCGAAATTTTTACCTGATTTTGTAACATTGTTAGATGACTGTTTAAATACTAAAATAATGATAATAGGCAAGAATATTTACAATCTTTCATTAAATAACATCAGCATAACATTTTTTTATTAATCACGCCTAACTTATTAAAAATGCCTACGATTAGGAAACATGGTGATATCAGTTAGGATAGAGTTCAACTTATCCTAAAATAAAATAAATCATAAAATAAAAGCAATATTAATTTTTATAAAATAGTTACTTGTTTTGACTTTTTTTATAGTAATAAAACATTCCTCACACTGCTTACACTTAACAAAACTTCTCAAATGTTATTAAAGTAATATTATTAAAATAATGAAAGTAATATTTACATTAAAAGAGTTAAAGTAATATTTACATTAAAAGAATTAATTAAATAAGAACGCCTTCGAAAAGGAAACGCAACTACAACAAGCTCCTGTATTGCGGGTATTGCATTGACTTTCTGCAGGCGTTTTTAATTTTTTTTTTTTTTTTTTATTCTCGTCTCGATAAAAATCTCGGCCAAAAAGTAATCTCGTCTCGTGTAACGAGATTGAAAATTTCCCGAACATTTCCCGAAATTTCGAGACTTGACCATCCCTAGTTTTTTTATTCAAATGTTGATAGCTTAGTATGGAATAAACAAATTTGCTAAAATTTGATCAAAATGTGTTCATAGACAAGCAAACTACAACAGTTGAATTTATTATCCATATTGTTAGGTGTCAACATTATGCTTCTCCACATGTTAGGCTAAGTAAGTAATGAATTTGCTAAACAAACTCATTTATCGAGATATTAGTTCAATTTTAAAACAACTTCATAATCAATCTATCTCATAATTTATCTCAGCCTCTAAAATTTGTGAATTTTTAGATCTTTTGTACTTTACATCAACAAAAACTAACAACATGATGTTCACAACTTAAATCCTTGAAAACAATATTTGTTAAACAACAAACGACCTAGAATTAACCACTCAGCTTACTCACTCAGCATTACTCACTCAGAAATTTGCTTCCTTTCTTCTCCGGTGTATTCATCACTAAAATACAGATCTTCGTGACAAGACTTTTTGAAGTTTTTTATAATGTGGAGAGGTGTTCCGAATTGTTTGCCTGCAATCCTAAATAAAAATGCTTCCATAAATATAAAAATATAAATTGCAGCCTATTGCTATGTTGTAGCTGTAGTTTAATGATCAGTCATCAACATTTTCAAAAGACAAAATTCAACATTCATAAATACAATAGCCTTCATCAAAGAACAGTAATTAATAATAATTATCATGGTAAGCTTTGAGTGGGAGTAGTTCTCCAATAGGGAAAGTTCTTATTAGAGAATTCTTCAAGATAGATAGACTTCAAACCACCTGGCCACTCGATTCTCACCCAGCTAAAAAAATTTGCCTCAAGGCATTCATTTACTTTCAGTCTTTAGGTGTTGCTGCTTACTTAAAATCACTGCCTTCCTTTAATTTTAACTAATCACATGCAAATTCAATGTTGAAATACATTTAACAGCTGGTTCACACGAGGGCGTTAGTCGCAGCGTTTGTAAAACGCACATTAGCCAAATAGTCTACCTTGGTGTGCTTTGAACCAACGTCACCAAAACACAGTGCTTAAAGTTTTCACTTTAAATGCCACGCTTGCTTCTAGTTCCATAGTCAGTAGTTCAAATAACACCTCGCGTCTACCACTGTCATGTATACGGTTTCACATTTTGCTAACGTGCGCTCAACGTGGCGTCTATTGTCCTCATGTGAACAAGGTGTAACTAAGGAAGTGTCGATCCATTAACTAGACATTGATATCAGTATTGAGAATCAGTTGTCAAGAATCAATATCGATATTGATACTCGACAAGTCTGTGAAGATCGGGTATTGATATAGTACTAATTTATTACTTGTTATTCTTTTATTACGTTCCTGCTGTTACCACTTTTGTATGAATAGTTAGCAATCTTGTTAATATTTCAATCATTTTGTAAGCTGGTGTAAACCGTTGAGAAATAAAAAAATAAATATGTGTGTCCGTGGGACATGAGCACGGGAGATGATCAGGATTAGGCGGAAAATGATCGTGATATTATTATTACCAAAGAGCGATATTTAGGATTTTATTTTTATTTTATTTTACCCTTTATCTTACCCTTTATTTTACCTTTTATTTTATTTTTAGAGTTTATTTAGGATCACGGAAGGCAGTGATAATGTTTCTGCGACTAAGAAAGATATTTAGGATTTTGCAGCGATCAAGGACAACGATGAAGAAGTCTCCATGATCATGGGAAATGATCACAACATTACCTTGAGCTCTGCTTGATCAAAAATCTTAGGTTGTATCATCTCTAGTTAAAGTAAAATTTATTTTTTATTTGTTTGCCTTTTTACCTTTTATGTGGTATTTATTATTTATTTAATACGTTTAGAAGGATTGGGATTTGAATTGGCTTTGGCTGAGTTTTTCATTGTTACATTAATATTATTTTAGTAACTTTGAAAACACTCCATTAAACCTCAAATTTTTTGTAAAGACATGAATTGGTCTATTTAGTTTAACCAATCTGTAGAGAAAAATTTGTATAAAAATAAATGGTATAGGTATCGGGAATCGATACATTTTGGTATATCAACAAATTTCTATAAATAACCAAAAAAAACACTAACCTGTAAAGATTGGTCTGGCGTTTGGCGTTTGGGTTTAGAAGAAAATCAGGTGTTTCTCGTGTTGTACCAAAATAAGATTTCTTTGCCTGGAAATTACAATTTCATTTAAGTAAAAAACTAAAATACAAATATACAATACTACAACTATCTCCTTTTAACGGGTCCCAGGCCACACATTTTACAGTAGAACTCCCCAATTAGATGCTATTCTGTCTTAACAATTTGACTAATAACTTTTGAAACCAAGACATTGCTATCATCCTACTGAAACTTTGTTGTAATCAAAAGTTAGACTCAAAACAAGTCACGTTTTCTTAACGAAAAATACCCAGATTTACAGTCCTTCATTCAGTATCCAAAATCAGGTTCATAAGCTAACAAACCACTGATAGTAACATGGTTGAAGTTAACAAATAGTAAAATCACCTTAATTGAATAACAGCATTTACTTAGGTTCACAATTGCATTTTCAACTGCTTTCATCTTTCCTGCTCTTTGTCCAAAGCCTCTACTTCTGCCAACGACATTTCTGTCAATCATTGCTTCAAAAAAACTGAAAAACAAAAGTCATGTATTAGAAAGTAGGCTTGCACAATCAAAAGTACGCTAATGAAAATAGCTTCTTCTGCAGGTTAAAAATAAATAGTACACGAGATCCATCCTTAAAATCTACTGTTCAATGGTGCTATTAAAACTGGACAATCCTCCAAAAGGATCCATAAAAGGGCAATAATTTCCAATGTAATTCAGGGTCTTGATATTTACCCCCGCCCCCCCCCCCTTTGGTACACATCAGATAATCTGTCATTCTCTATTCCAATCACCAATTGTTTATTCTACCCATCTCAGCCTTAAGTTATACTACAAGATACAATGAACTTATTTTTTTTAGTTTCTCGTTCTTTAATCATGAAACAAACCTACTTTAAGCATGAAGTAAACAAAACGTTCAAATTTTGGTCATACTTCAAGCTTTTAACCTATTAGCATAACTGTTAATGATAGCCAAACCATAAATATACAACGCTTTTTTGTGATGGATCAAAAATGTCTATTAACACTTTCGCTATAGACATGTTCAAAAATAATATTCCTCCACCACAAGCCAGTGTTAAGTATGGTTGACGCGTGGTCTGAGCTAACTGGACTGACATCAACTATTGTTGACGCCAAAATTAATACACTCTATGGCTTGTCACAAATGTACGGTTAATTTGATCATTTATTTTGTTTGTTAGTTGTAGGTCTAATGGAATAACCGCTAAATATGCTGTTACTGTGGTTTGCATGGTGATTTTTTCCCGTACAATGGGAAGTTTTCTCTTGCACACAAATTTCTACAGGTTGTGTTAGTTGACCCAGACCTTTTCAAAAGATTTAATGTGTGTTTGTTATAAACTTTTTTGTGTCTTAGAAAAAGACATTGATACATACTATGAAGTAAGAAATAGACTGATGTCAACTATAGTTGACTAAATAAATATTATTTACACTCTAAGTGATCAGAAAAACTAATAGAAAAGATTGGTCTTTGGGTTTGTTTCCCAAACAGGAAATCTGGCCTGCAGGTTAGGGTAGTGACTAAAAGTCTGGTGTCAACTATAGTAGCAAACGTGTTTAATACATAAGCGTGATCCTCAAAATCACAATTGAGCGAAAGAATAGTTTTTATTTCAACTTAAAAAATTTTTCATCTGTAGAGTACTCTTGTGACATGGACATTGATTTAATTGATGATAATTTACTTCTAGAACGCCTAATAATGCAGCAGTTTTCATTGGACGAGGTGAGAACCAACATATCTTCTCTGTGTTCTCTCCCCGTGGCAGGGCACGGACAGAAAAACTAGTTAAAAGTCTGTCAAAAGCCCGTAGGCAAGAGGGAGAGTTCACCTACATCAATCCGACATGGTTTCTCTTCTTCTCTATTATAAACTCCTCCGTGTCAGGGTTATCCCTCACCGAACAGAAGAGTATTTCTCTCTTGTTCACCAGCTCGTTCCATTCCGTGAAATAATCCATGAGAATAAAGTTATCAGCAATCCAAGGGCTAATCACGATATCACCTTCATCTGCGGTTGAGTCTTCATTTAAGGTACCTACAAACATGTACATTTCATGCAATAAAATTAGCTGATGAAAGTTAGTTTGGTTACCAAACAAAAGTTCCTCCCATCTAGGATTATAAGCTTAAGTAAAATAGATCTTTTAAAAATTCAACGTAAATACCTCATAATTGTCAATTTAAATACTAAAATCTTTACAGACGAATGGTAAAATTGTTGGTATATCTTAGGAAATAGTTGAGATCTCAATTTTAATGTCAGTGTCTTTTTGCAATGAGTACTGAATTTTGTTGTTTCTTTATTTTTTATTTCTTATGACTAATTGAATTTAAAATAGCTAATTTGATAATACCTAGTCTTTTTTTACTTTTACAAGGTTATTCAAAATCAAAACCATAGATGAGTCAATACAAGAAATTGTCGTTCCTTGGCAATTATAGCATCTCATCAAGGTACAAAAATAAAAATATAATATTTTTGTTCAAGTGGAATTGGTCTAATGTTTAAAACAAGTTATATCAACTCCAAACACGAATCGTACCTGTTGCAATGGCTTTGGGTATAACAGCTACCTTTTGCATTACTTCAAAATTATCAGCATATCTGAAACAAATGGATAGAAGGTCAGAAAAATACTCCATGTTAAATACTTATTTTTTTCTGAGATTTCAATTGATAAATTCCTCATATATTAAGTACAGTAGGTCAGAAACTAATGCTTTGAGTGTGAATTAAATGGAGAATACTTTGTCAGCCTATCAGGGGCTACGGAACCCTACTGTTATTTGCCCAATGCAGGATAGCTTTCCTTGATTGATGGCATGGGTAGAATGATCTCAAGATGAAAGCACGCTGAGTATTAAACTAAAAATTACTATCCATGTTTTTTAAGTGTCTTTACAGTCTGGCATTTTATACAAAAAATAATTATTTTTTGGTTAAACCATTAATTTACAATCATGTAGGCTACTTAATATTTATGTTAAAACAACTAAACGTAACTTCTAAATAAATTAATTATTTGTGATTTTTTTTATCGTGCCATTTCACTGCCTCATCTTATATGCAGGATGGTTAACCCATTTTAAATATAAAACAAGGCACTAAACGCTGTACAACCTCTACAAATGTTTAACAGAGGAAATGACTAAGTGAATGATTCACCATTAGATAATGAGTGACACACCGGGATTCCGGTCAGAGACGAAGTATTCAAGTAACAATACATTCGAGGCTTTAAAACTAAAATAATCGGAAACTACAATGACAATAGTAAAGGTATTTTGAATCAACTTATTAAGTATTTACTTGTCTCGTGGTCCGACCAGACGACATTTGATGTTCTGGCCACCGTCATTCAAGAGACCCCGTAGTAAAGCGTTCGTTGGTGTTACATAATGTAACTTCACTGCCTTGTTGGAGCAGCCCACTAGAGGGGTGAGTGTCATTCCTTTCTTCTGACACACTCTACAACACAACATGTCAGTTAAAATACATTACAATACTCTATGGAAAACAGGGCTCATTGTGGTTAAATACAATAGTCTCTAGAAAAAATCAAACTTCATTTAATTATTTGCAAATCCACACAGATAAAGCCTTCCATTGACCTATTAGAATAAAATCGATCCAGTAGAACTGTAGATTTAGCTGTACAAAGTTAAACAAAAACATAACTAATTCAGTACTATCTCACAACTATTAATTTTGGGGTTGCTTAGCTTTATTGCAAATGTAATAGCTTTTAAATGGTGAGGAAATCGACCAAAGTGGAAGTTAATATTCTAAAAGGGAATAAAATGTCCTACATTCGTTTCTTGAAAATATTGAATAAAGGCAGCCAAAAGTTGCAAATAAAAAATATGAAAACCCCCATTTTAAATGTGTTCCTTATGGAAAACATGTTTATTTTTCACTATAAATACTAACATAAACTAACTTTCATAGTAATTTGCAAATCTACAGAAAGTGAGCATTCCAATGAGCCATTAATAATACAATCGGTCCAGTAGAACTGTAGATTTAGTTGTACAAAGATTTGTAAAACTGAATTATTATAAGAGTAGATGAAAAACAGAGAAAAAAATTTGCACTTAACCACAAAAAAGTTCAGTTGACTTAATTTCAGCAATTTTCCCTTTTATAGAATAAACCATAAAACCTAGGTCTCATGGTGAGACCTAGGCTCAGAACCGATCTTTCCCCCGTTTGATGTCCCCAGAGGCGAAAAACGCCATTCCTTCAAATTCATATATATTTAGCAAAATTCAATGCCACCAGTCAAAGAATAGGTTTACTTAACCTTTTACCAACAAACTACTACCAATTAGCCTATTTAAAATTACAATTTTCTAGATATTATTTCTCTTGAACTAAAAAAGTAGCCTACTTACTTTCTGATAGCAGCTCTGTCATCTTTCACGATGTTCAGAACAAAAAGATCCGCTTTGGTTCCGTTCTTGATGTGATATTGGATGTAACTCATCAGTTTGTTGTAGTTTTCAACATAGTCAACCGGTCCTGTCACTGGCTTGGGGAACTCAGTTCCCTCAGAATTCTTTTTCAAGTAAACTGTACTAAAACACGAAAATAACTTATTATTTTTTGCAGTGGATAAACAATATTAATATTGCATAACAAAGGTGTTTACAAAAGTGAAACGGTCAATGTTAAACACTGCGTCCACTAATACAATGAACATTTTAATAGATATTTTGTATTAAAGGGTGTTAACCAAGAATAACACACAATTACAATTGTTAGCCTAAATCAGATTCACATTTTACCATTACCATTAAAACCTATTCGTCTTAAATAAATACATACCGATAAATATGTTTAAGGTTAGGATCCGGATTGAGAGCACAGTCCGGAACTTGGTTCTTGTTTATATACTCTGGATTATTCTGAAATAAAACCCAATACATACTTTTAGAGAGGTGGTTATGAACTTATTTGATTAACTGTTCCAAAAACTAAAACTAAAACTAAAACTTAAATTGAAGTCGTAAATAGGCTACTTAAAGGAGAATTGTTAGTGTAAAAATGTTCAGACTAAGACATCACAGGAATAATGGTGATGTACACCAAACCTACAAAATATTCACATTTTCATACAGCAAGCAATGTTTCTTGTCTAGAGATTTAAAAAAAGGTAGTTAGTGCATTGAGCAACACTTTAGATAAAATACTTGTGTCAGTATCCACACCAGATCACTATGAAAATTATATAAACACAATGGAACTGAAATAATTGTCTAGTACTTATTTACACGATCACTATGTCAAGACTCACTATATGTGTCAAACGCACCCACGCAGGCGTTCCTGTTAGTGAGAAAGATTAGGTACAGTAAAAGCCCGCTAACCAAGCATCCGAAGATCCGTCACTTTCAATTATCCGATTTTGTCTAAAAGGCTACAAATATTTGTCAATTTAGTTTTAAGCCGTGTTAGCAAGTTTGGCACAGTTAAGACTTATCGGTGGAGTCGAGAAAAAGTCAAGACAGACACTTGGTCGATCAACAGATGCTAGAAAAATTGTATTAGTCTTGCAATAACAGCTGTTTTGAGAGGACAATTGGTAATACAGCATTTTCAATAAATTGGTACTGCCAAAGTCTCGAAGGTGCCGAATTAGCAGTGTCTATACTGTAAACCAAAATGTAAAATTTTGTGAGTCAATGGTGATTCATGGTAGAAATTTCCATAGAATGATGTCATCTGGAGGATTATGTCCGAAAATTACTAGAAATCCCATTTAGAATACTCAAACTGCTGTTATGGCGTAACAGTCAGCTAAAATTTGATTCACATGTGACATTGGTAACTAATTCCTTGTTACGAGCCACCGCATCCCACGATCCAGCAAAACTTACCCAAATAACATAAAACGAGTCTAGCAGCTTGTCGAACAAACGTTGAATAGCTTTCTCTTCGGCATCGCAATGCAGTCTACCAGTTCCTTCTGACAGTAAGACCTGAGTCTCAGGGGAATGTAGTCCACCTTGCATTATACCACACCAACTAGAACCGTTAAAAGTTTAGTTACTATTAAATTTTCATATTTCATAAGAATATGTGTAGGCCTATAAACATTAATTATTGACACAAAGACATAACTAAAAATAATTGTAAAGTAATGAAAATGTTCTTATAGTGAATCCCTTACGTAGGGAATAAAAGCCATTAAAGGAAGGTCTCATGGAAAGACCTGGACCCAGGCCCGAATTGATTTTTTTCTTTTGATATTCCCAGTTGACAAAAACACTATGCCTTTATTTTATTTTATTTTATTTTATTTTATTTTATTTCCAACGGCAGCAGCCAATTTACAAAGACAATCATGATGGTGAATACGATACAACAAAAAAAGGTATACAAAATTTGATAATATAAATATAAGTTTTCAAAGATATAACAGGTCATAAATATCCAAAGCATAACAACAAACAAAAAATAAGATTACAAACAACAATAATTACTCAAACATAACAACAACAGAAAATAAAGATTAACAAACAACAATAATTAACTACTAGTCTTTCCCAGAAAGAAGAAGAGAGGAGGCCTGCCGACGAACCTGGTGAAGTCCATCGAAGAACAGGTCACACTCAGACGCAACTCGATTTCCCAGGCGAATAAACCTTGCGAATGGACTGTTGAAGTCGAAGTTGGTTGAGTGGTATCTTCGACCCAGCAGATCTCGAGATCTTGTGATTGTAGGAACTCTGAGGTCGATTTCAGCTAGGAGATCTGGACAGTTCATGTGACCATTCACTATCTTCCAGAGAAGAACAACATCAGCCACGTCACGTCGCAGGGCAAGAGGTGACAAGTTCAGATTGCTGGACAGTTCCTCCACAGGCACATCAAGATAGGCAAAACCCAGCCGGACACCAACCAAGCGAAGAAAACGCCTTTGTAGAGCCTCCAGTCTCGTCCTATTGCCAACAGTGTAAGGCGACCACACGGGACTTGCATATTCCACGAGCTGTCTCACAAGGGAACAATACAGAGAGCGAAGAGCAGAAGGGTTGTCGATGCCTCTGGAGAATCTTGATATGAAACCAAGCATCTTGTTTGCTTTGTTACTGATGTGATCTATATGTCCAGAAAATCCCATGTCGTTGGCAAATATAACGCCTAGGTCTTTTATACACTGGGACCGTGGAATGGATGTACCAGAAATGGAGTATACGTACATGACTGGGGATTTGATGCGGTGATAGGTTATACAAGAGCACTTACTGGGATTTACAGACATGTTATTCCTGACACACCAATCCTCAATTTCAGAAAGGCTATTTTGAATTTCTTGAGAGTCTTCTGGTGTAGACACAGTAGTGAAAATCTTCAGGTCGTCAGCAAATTGTAAGGCCTTTACAGTTAAATTGTCCAGTAGGTCATTGACAAAAACATTGAAGAGGCAAGGTCCCAGCAAAGAACCTTGTGGAACTCCTGAAGAAGGTGAGAACTGAGTGGAAGTGGTAGAACCAATCCTCACGACAAGAGAGCGTTTTTGAAGATAACTAGAAATCCATGACAAAAGAGGTTCAGCCACTCCGTAGCCCAGCAACTTAGACACAAGAATTGTGTGGTCGACCTTGTCGAAGGCTTTTGCCATATCGATGTAGGCTGTATCAACTTGGTAGTTCTTGCGAAAGGCAGACAAGACATATTCTTGAAAGAGCAGGAGGTTGGAGACAGTAGACTTGCCTTTCATAAAACCATGTTGGGAAGGATGGATTATTTTGGATAGAAAAGGATTCAGTCTATCTACCACGATACTTTCAAAAACTTTGCCAATTGCCGGCAGAATAGTGATTGGACGGTAGTTCCGTATGTCGCTGGGATCATTTGCTTTATGTAAAGGAATGATGAAGCCCAACTTTAAAGAGCTAGGGAAGATTCCTTTGTTAAGTGATTCGTTGAACAACATTGTGAGGGGTTCAGCTAAGAGAGATCGGCAGTGATGAAGCATAGATGGCGGTATATTGTCAATTCCAGCTCCCTTTAAATTTATATGCACAAATATGTTCGTTAACAAAAATCAACTCAAGCAAAAAAGATTCAATTTTGATTAAATTTGCATTTTGAAATTTATATACGGTATGTGCAAACCCACATTCTTTCAAACGAGCTTGCCAACCAGCATGATCAGGGGTTTATGGGGTAAGAATTAGTTTCTCAAAATACCCCTGCTGCAGAAAACCTGCAGACTAAGCGTATAACAATTTTGTCTGGAATGATTGCCATGATTGCTAAGTCTATCAAGAAACCAAATAAGTCACGGAATCCCCAGCTTACGTACAACCTTAGGTAACCTACTACTATTCTATAAGAAAAGAACACTTAGGCCTAGTTATAAAAACATACATACCACTCTTCTTGGCCTGTCACTTCGTCAAAGAACGTCTCTCTCTTTTTTAAGAGAAGGCCATAACCAAATTCTTTAAAACTGGCTGACAATGACCCAAACAACTTCTTATCTTCTTTTGCACTTAAGTAGATAACGAGATTAGGGAAAAGTTGTTTTAAGTCAGCCTCCTGTTGATCCATGGTTCAATAATTTACCTAAACCTATTTAGGCATACGGTACTGTGTTATTATCTTTTTACATGATCTTGGTTACAATCGTAGGCCTACTAAGCATGCTCATACTCTGCATTAGTGACTGATAACGGTTGAGCATAACAATTATCCTGAAACAATAACAGAATATTAATCCAGTTAACTATAAGTTGGCATGTACAGTGAAATATACATTAATTTAAATATTTCAATCTAAAATTTAGCCTAAAACACATACAAATAAACAGTATCAGCAATCTGAGACATAATTTCTACCATTTAAATTAAGTTTTATTATCATACACAAACTGATCTGCCCCAACCTAACCTAGGCCTATATAGACCTACGCCAGGGCAAACTGTTAAAGAGTGGCAGGCGGCCTTCTTCTTGAATTGATTCATAATTATATCAGAAAATCAATAGGCCTAGACATAGGCCTACATTAAAAGAAATATTTGGATGAATATTTAAATTGAATGAAAATTACATACGTCCAATAATAGGCCTAGGCCTGTATCATAGCTTTGGCTATTGATACACTAGACATTCCATCCCCTTTAAGTTAAGGTGTTCGCCAGTTATTAGGCCTAATCAAAATCATAGTAGTTTATGTGAGCGCCAGGGTTATCCGGGGATCTATCGCTCTGGTTATCTCTGGTTTCCCAGCAACTGGGTAAGGCCTCGATCGGGTAGTGGTGTAAATGGGAGGTTGGGGTTCCCCCGTCAGCTCGCTGACGGTCCCCTTCCTTTCGGCTATGATGGCGGGTTCTGCCTGTCAGGGATTAGATAGGTCCCGTGTGTCACTTGCACTAAATGCGTCGGGGCGCTCCATTATGACCATTATGACCCTCCAGGGCCTTGTACCTGGTGGAACCCAACTGGAGTGACGCTTAAACAAGTAGCCGGTATCCCTGGTTAGGATTGAGGGGCAACCCTCTTTCCGAAGGGCCTGCTTCGGCAGCCGGTGAGGTTGATGACCTTAAGTCATCCGCCCATGATGTGCCAAAGGTTGGTGCGTAAGCTTCGGCCTACATCATGGGGCCCGGGTATGTCCTCAAGGATAGGTACCGGGTATGCAGTCAGGGGGTTTCGGCTCTCATGACAAAATTGAAATTGAAAATTGAAATTGAGCCCCAGACAGATTATGATGATCTACATTACTGATTTCAGTTGAAAGTCGGAAAGACTTTTTTAATAAGTTGGAACGACTTATTGTGAGCTATGGATAACTTACCGTACTATTGGGGCCATCAACTAAAGTGTTTGATAACTTAGGGGGCTACCAAATTGATATATATATATATGTTACACTCAAACTCTGAATTCGGACAATGTCCGAAATTTGTACCCACTTCGCGATGTGGACAATGTGAAATACCCACGTCGCGGAGTGAGCATTTTATTCGGTCATTGGCCAAAGCGAAATGCCCAGACCGTGTTGTGGGTAAACCGATTTACTCAAATGCCGAAGTTCAAACGTTCTTCGGCGATTTAACAAATCCAAAATACCCACAAGGCGGTGAGAACAAAAGTAATTGTCCACATCGGGTTGTGGTTGTGCTTGCGCATTTTTTATATCGTTAACTAAAGTTATTTTATTGTGTTTCATCCACTATTTAATTGTGCAAAAACAGTCTGGAAGTTGCATAAATTAATGAGTCGGTTCATTATAACCTAACCTTTACCTTCCTAATCTAACCTCACTTCAAAACACTTAATACAGTCACGAATCCGCAAAAAAACCCGACCTACCTTCCTCACATGCCTAAATAAGAACTGATTATTTGGTTTCAAAAATCAAAACGAATTGATTTGATTTCATTCCGCATTAGATCAAGTATAAACAGTTTTTTTGCTCTTCTCACTCAGTCCTCCTCACTCCTAACTCAGTACGGACCCGTCCAGTCCAGACCACGCCATATTACCATTACCATAGATAAAACATACTCCCTTAGTGTTGCTGGCCTATCCCTTTGGCACGATTTTCTTTATTCTTTCAAAATATGTTTATTACATCATTACGAACTAGAAAACACGTCGCCTAGGTTAGCCCACTCCTTTATAGTTGAGATAGGCCATTTTGATTGTAGCTGGTGTGACCTCGGTTCCATAAGAACCTAATTTACTAAAACTCAACTTTTTTCGTTTATACATGTTAGTTACACCTTAATAAACCATACCTAACACCATTTCGATAAAAAATATTATTATTTATCAATTTAATACATTATTTAAAATCTGCCTCAATAGAACAATAAATTACCATAAATTTCTATTGCTGGCCTATCCCTTTGGCACGATTTTCTTTATTCTTTCAAAATATGTTTATTACATCATTACGAACTAGAAAACACGTCGCCTAGGTTAGCCCACTCCTTTATAGTTGAGATAGGCCATTTTGATTGTAGCTGGTGTGACCTCGGTTCCAAAAGAACCTAATTTACTAAAAATCAACTTTTTCGTTTATACATGTTAGTTACACCTTAATAAACAATCCCTAACACCATTTCGATAAAAAATATTATTATTTATCAATTTAATGCATTATTTAAAATCTGCCTCAATAGAACAATAAATTACCATAAATTTCTATTGCTGGCCTATCCCTTTGGCACGATTTTCTTTATTCTTTCAAAATATGTTTATTACATCATTACGAACTAGAAAACACGTCGCTTATGTTAGCCCACTCCTTTATAGTTGAGATAGGCCATTTTGATTGTAGCTGGTGTGACCTCGGTTCCATAAGAACCTAATTTACTAAAACTCAACTTTTTTCGTTTATACATGTTAGTTACACCTTAATAAACCATACCTAACACCATTTCGATAAAAAATCTTATTATTTATCAATTTAATACATTATTTAAAATCTGCCTCAATAGAACAATAAATTACCATAAATTTCTATTGCTGGCCTATCCCTTTGGCACGATTTTCTTTATTCTTTCAAAATATGTTTATTACATCATTACGAACTAGAAAACACGTCGCCTAGGTTAGCCCACTCCTTTATAGTTGAGATAGGCCATTTTGATTGTAGCTGGTGTGACCTCGGTTCCATAAGAACCTAATGTACTAAAAATCAACTTTTTCGTTTATACAAGTTAGTTACACCTTAATAAACAATCCCTAACACCATTTCGATAAAAAATATTATTATTTATCAATTTAATGCATTATTTAAAATCTGCCTCAATAGAACAATAAATTACCATAAATTTCTATTGCTGGCCTATCCCTTTGGCACGATTTTCTTTATTCTTTCAAAATATGTTTATTACATCATATGTTTAGGCTAGCAATAGAAATTTATGGTAATTTATTGTTCTATTGAGGCAGATTTTAAATAATGCATTAAATTGATAAATAATAATATTTTTTATCGAAATGGTGTTAGGTATTGTTTATTAAGGTGTAACTAACATGTATAAACGAAAAAAGTTGATTTTTAGTAAGTTAGGCTCATATGGAACCGTGGTCACACCAGTTTAATTCAAAGTTACCTATCTCAACTATAAATGAGTGTACGAACCTAGGCGACGTGTTTTCTAGTTCGTAATGATGTAATAAACATATTTTGAAAGAATAAAGAAAATCGTGCCAAAGGGATAGGCCAGCAATAGAAATTTATGGTAATTTATTATTCTATTATGAGGTCCATTCCAGGCTGCATAGCTACACTACTAAAAAGTGGGCTAACCTGTACTACGTCATTTTATGTTCATAACAATGTGTTTAACACATATCAAAAGAAAAACGAGAAAAAAATTTAAGAGGAGATGCCAGCAATAGGTTTTTACGATAATTAGTTAGTAATTTTAGGTAGTTTATTAGTTTGTATTAATATCAAGGTGATTTCTACATTAATAAGCTTAAAAGTGCCCAGTATTGTTCAATACCAGATAAATAATGTAAATAGACATTTAGAACATACATTTTTGTAATAGCATCGGCGTGCAACCGAGGTCACACGAAGTGCATTCCAGGATACATAGCTACACTATTAAAGAGTGGGCTAACCTAGAAGAGGTAATTTTTTGTTCATAACCATGTGTTTAACGCGTATCAAAAGAAAACTGAAGAAAAATTTAAGGGGAATTGCCAGCAATAGGTTTTTATGGTAGTCAAATAGTAATTTTAGGTAATTTTTCATTTGGATTCAAATCGATGCGGTAACTACTTAATTAGCTAAAAAGTGCTTAGTGTTGTGCAATATGCTCTACATAATGTAAATAGACATATAAAACATGAATTTTAGTAATAGCGTCGTCGTGCAATCAAGGTCACATGAAGTGCATTCCAGGCTACATAGCTACACTAGTAAAGAGTGGGCTAACCTTGAATACGTCATTTTTTGTTCATAACCATGTGTTTAACATGTATCAAAAGAAAAACGAGAGAAAAACTAAGGGGAGATGCCAGCAATAGGTTTTTATGGTAGTCAGTTAATAATTTTATCATTTGGAAAAAATTGAGGGTGGTTACTACTTTAAATAACCTCAAACGTCTTTAATACTGTCCTTTATTCTCTAAATAATGAAATAGTAGTTTAATTTCATTCAGCGTATTGTACAGTTTTATACATACATATTAGTCAACCTTCATAATCAACGCTGTGCGTGTACCGCCAAACACCATCTTTGCCGTGTTTCGCCTAAAAAAGTTCCCGCCACTTGATATTTTGGAGGTTATGTCAGCTGCTTTGTGACGAATCCTGCTGTGACGCCATCATTGTTGTGACGTTTTACTGTGACGTATATTCGTCGGAGGGGCGGTAGGAGAAGTGGAATGGGTTATTGCTGTTCTATTGCCAGTTTCACGCTGATGTAGGCCCTAGCCTAAAAATACACAACAAAAATAAAGATAATTAACTTATGATGCCTTATTTTGGTTATACGTTTTCCTACCACCACAGTGCCCGACAACGGTTTTTTTAAGTTTATAAATTAAATTGTATTAGTATCCTACAACCATTGACTTGGTGTCTATTACATTTATTGTAAAATATTTAAGTTACAGACAATAAAGATTCTGTCTCTGTCTGATTCTGACAACTTCAACTTCACCTATCCCTCAATCCCTCACACCACACCAACTCACTTCCATTCCACTAGTCCAGTCAGTCCAGTCCAGTCCATCCACTTCCTTCTTCTTCTTCTTGCTATAGTTGGATAGTGGCTTGCTTTGCTTCTGCTTTCTGCTTGCAATGCAATGCAGGTGAGCATTTTTTCGTCTAAAAACGCCGTGCACTATCGGTTAAATATCGAAATACTAAGTATCGATATTATTTCGGACCAAATGGGTTCGATTCAATCGATTATTGAGAAGAGAAGAGAAAGCTAAACGAAACAAAAGAACAAAGTACAGTAAGTAAACTAAAACTTACTAAACGTGTAAAGCTAAATGGCGGAGTACTAAGGGTAAGGGGTTGTGGTGTTGTGTAGTCTATGTTTTATTCGACAAAATGGATTCGGACTCGGAATTAGATATGGGAAGTGGAATTAAAGAAAATGTAGTTAGGCCTAAATGTTTCATCTCTAATAGCTATGAAGATTTTTCATTGAGGCTAGCTGAAATGGAAACAACTACCAGAACGAGGTTCAACCTTCGCACATGTACTAAGAAAGTTTTAGATGTCAAAGGTGAGTCGACTAATTGGTTTTCTCAATTATTAGGCCTAATTGGTGGTTCTAATTCGAACGTGAAGGTATTATTGTAACTCTTCCCAAATGCTCATTAACTTACACAAGTTGTTGGCCTAGGCCTATTTATTTC
Organism: Macrosteles quadrilineatus; assembly: GCF_028750875.1. Lineage (NCBI taxonomy): Eukaryota > Metazoa > Arthropoda > Insecta > Hemiptera > Cicadellidae > Macrosteles > Macrosteles quadrilineatus. Next base: position 61,679,481 of record NW_026542602.1, on the reverse strand, counting down.
GAGTTCGATAAAATTACAAAAAAAGCCCAACTAAAAAACTGAGTTATGTTAGGCCTAACTTCCAGGTTCTCTTGTAACTTTTTGTGTTATACCTTAGGCGGGTACAGTTTCTTAACTGGTGAGCAATTTTTCGTCTAAAAACGCCGTGCGATTTCGCGACTATCGTTCGTTACTCTATCGAATCACATCATCTATACTACTATACTATCGATTCGATTCTTCGATTGTAGTTGTCGTTTGTTTTGTCGTCTGTTACGGCGGATCTGTCAGAGGCTTTATTTGCATCGAGCGTAGCGTACAATGTTTTGTAAGGACGGATATAATTAGAATTCCTTTTAGGATCAATATTATTTTTTTTTTATAAATTCATCCTGATCACACTTTGAAATTAATCGGCTAGTTTGTTCTTCTCGCCAAATTTAAGAATAATTTAAGCAACTGAATAAATATTGATCAAATCCCAATCATCAAGTTAGGCTATGAAGAGTAGAATGGTAGATATACCTAATTTTCTCTGGCAACCACTCACAATAGTTGGAGTAAGCTCTAGTTGAAAAATTGAACATTTAAAGGAGCCTGGAGAATATGATATTTTGTGTTAGGTCATAGACAAAAAGAATTGTCTATGGTTAAGTTACAAAGAGCCTACACGAGTGTTCCTTGAACAAGGCCAAGACCTAAGTTAAAGAGCAGAACTGATAAATTTTTTTAGTCCACTATGTACTGTTAAAATTGTATTACTGATGATAATATGCTCATTTATTTTTCATTCTATCTTACAAAACGTTAATCTAATATATAAAATTCTCGTGTCACAGTGTTTGTCTGCAAACTCCTCCGGAACGACTTCACCGATCGTTATGAAATTTTGTGTGTAAATTCTGTAGGTATGCGAATAGAAAGTAAACTATTTCCCGTTTCGAAATTCTTAAAAGGGCTCCGCCCCAGTGGCTCTGGAGTTTCCCATGTTAACCTTATGAGAAATGGAATTAATGAATCTTAACAGCTGTTTCAATTAAACAAGTTGGTTCTGTTCTATGATGTTCAATAGCATTAAAGTTACAAGGATTACCAACAGGGTGCAGCACTATTATTTCTTTTACATTTATGACAACAGCTAATTTGCAACCAAAAGGTGAGTGAGCGTAGCGAACGAACTTCAACCTGGAGGCGAGTTAGCGTAGCGAACGAGCTAACCTGAAGGCAAGTGAGCGCAGCGATCGAGCTCCAACCTAAAGGTGAGTGAGCGTAGCGAACGAGCTCCAACCCAAAGGTGAGTGAGCGTAGCGAACGAACTTCAACCTGGAGGCGAGTTAGCGTAGCGAACGAGCTAACCTGAAGGCAAGTGAGCGCAGCGAACGAGCTCCAACCTAAAGGTGAGTGAGCGTAGCGAACGAGCTCCAACCCAAAGGTGAGTGAGCGTAGCGAACGAACTTCAACCAGGACGTGATTGAGCGATGCGAACGAGATCATCTTGAAAATTAAACTTAACGGTACTTTCTTTCCATCGGTCTGTCTTAGGGGAAACCTATAACTTTGGCGATACGAAGTTCGCCGGGTCAGCTAGTTTAATTATAATAATTCATATTCATTATTATATTTTTTAATTTACCAAAGCAATAAATAAGTTAGTTATTAGGTGGTATCATGCAATAAACTATAGCTGAAAATCTTTAGTAAACACTTTTTAATTATTAGCAGAACCAACATCCATTGCAGGAAACCTAATTCTCATTTTTGAATCCAGTTTTATGTCCATGAATTAAGCTAAGTACATTAGAACCCCAGAAACTCAACACCGTCAGGACTTAAAACAGCGTCAGCTTTTAAAAATTTAAAGTTTACAAAAGTGACAGGTTATAGAGTAACAGCAATATTTTACGATTTTTTCTGTTTTAGTGATGGTTAAGAATGTATTTTAAAAGATAATGCCAGAGCTAGGCCTATACATATTCACTCTACACGGATATTACAGCAATTAAATTTCATTTTCGTAAAAATATTGTACGGTACGTAATAATGTTTTAGTTTAGTCCTTTCAAAGGAAAATATATGTCAGCCTTATTTCGAAACCTTAAGAAAGTGCCAAAGTGTCCCATAATGTACAATCACATATTTTGATTTCCAACCACCTCATTTGTAGAAAAAAATAATACTTAACCAAAGGGTTCCAATACAGTACAGCACATGAATTGATCAGAAACATGTATGTTAAAATCATAGGCCAAACCAAACTGAACCTAACTCCTCAGACCTTGACAAAATTGTTCCATGAACACAATATGCTTTCCATTGGTTTGACGCTTATCACATTCTGATGTATTTTTCATATTACTGAGCATGTATGGAACTTGGTAAATGCAAGATTAATTCTAGACTGTCAAGACTGCTCGACACCCTCACCCTGTACAACAATAATCAGAACAGCGTTCTGGTGATAGGTTGGTGAATAAAATTAAATCTAATTTAAACCAGTTTTTTTATTTAACACATCATTTATTCATTATTATTAACATATTTACAGGGTTTCTACAGAGTTTAACAATAATTCAATTCGGTAGAATCAAAATTCTAGGCCAAACATTAATCTAAGCAGTAAGAACAAATATTTTGAAATCTTAAAATAAGTGATGGAAGAAATTGCTACAGTAGGTACGCCAAAAGGCCTCCTTTAAGACTGTAAGTACTTAAATGATTTACTCAAGTCACACAGTTTCATATACAAAGTTTACTACTAATACAAATTATTCTACTGGATGGATTTACATACATAGCAATATGAAAATGAATTAATTAAAATACTTTTTGAATTATTAAAACTTCAAATTCCCTGAGGGTTTCTACCATCAGGGAATTGAAATTTAGCCAGGGGAAGTGAGGTAAACCTGGTCAAAAGATAGTTTTGTCACTAGTTTTGTTTCAATAAGAAAATGAATATAGCCTACGATAGGAAAACTGTAATCTATGGGTTTATTTACAATTAAGTTTATCATACGGCCTTAATTTTTAATTTATACACCCACAGATTACAGTTTTCCTATTGTAGGCTATATTCATTTTCTTATTAAACAAAACCAGTGACAAAATTATCTTTTGGCCAGATTTTACTCACTTTCCTCAGCTAAATTTCAATTCCCTGATGGTAGAAACCCTCAGGGAATTGAAATTCTCATACACATTAGTTTACAAAATAGTTAGTTTAGCATGTCAATTTTTGTACGTTTTGATGGGCTGCAATCTTGTTCAGTTATAGTAATGATGCGGGCTGCTTTCAGACAATCTGCAGTAGTCCCCACTCTACTGCTCTGACCTGAAAAAAGTATGCCAACATTAAGCATGGAAATTGTTATACTTGAATTAGGGATGGACGGGACAGGATGGCATTTTATTTCCCTAAATCATCAGGAAATATTCCTTCACAAATTTAATCAAAATTACCGTTTACCGTAAATGGTATTAACAACCATTTAATGATACAATCTGATAAGAAACATAAATATCTGTGTTGCAGCAGACCTGCATACTCAGCAAATTTCAAATGCTTCAACAAATAATTAAAATGGAGCCTCACATCAAGTTTTGTCATTTTTTGTTCATAAATAAGCATTCAAAAATATCCTCCATAAGAATAACATGGGAAATGAGTATGCATGTTTACAAAGTTTTCCATAAGAATAACATGGGAAATGAGGATGCAGGTTTATCAAGTTTTATTAAGATATCTTTAGAAATAAGGAAAATATACAACTTTATTTATTCCCCATTTAGGTTAATATTGGGACAACGTACTGTGTTTACCTCTATCAATATCTCGGTAGGTAACCACTGGATATATATAAATTTGAACGAATAGTGTTATTTGTATCTTGGGGCCCCAAAACAAAAAATTATGATGGTCCCGGGTTTAAGTCTTACCATGAGACCTACGGTAATAGCTTCTTCCCTAAAGGGGTATTTGCTAATAAATACCCCTAATTTTTACAATGATCAAAAAAAGAATGATTTTAACCATCTGTTAAGCTAATCAAAAAAATAAATGTACTTATTATTCATTTTACACATTTTAAAGAACAGTGGACTATAATACCATAGATAAAACATACTCCCTTAGTAGATTTCTCATCCTTATGGAACAGCTGAAGACAATTTTATTGTTAGTTCATGTACGGTTTATGTAGAGGTCGTGTTTTGTTTACAATTTGTTTCCCGTTATTACAGTCATTTAAAACCTCGTTTAAACAAATAATACGATCTAATCATAAACAATAACTTGTCCCCTAGTTATATAACCAAACAGTAAAGCACAAATCAAGAAATTAACCCAAAAATAATGGAAACAAAGTTTCATCGACACTAGGGCCTTTGTGTCACGTACATGAACTAGAGACGACAAACGTGCTTCAAAATTTACAATGGGATGAGAAGTCTACTTGTGTTGGTTAGTCTATGATAATACCCTAACTAAGAAAACTCTTACAAGTCAATAAAAAAAAAGTTGAGTTAAAAGTTAAGACAATTCTAAACTTTTCATGGGAAAACTTATATTTGGTTGTTATTGTTATTTATTTGGTTGTGCAGCCAGATCATGATGGGCATGGTACTAGGCCCTACTCGAGAGCTCTTCATTGATTCCAGAACAGCCCTACAATTACAAACAACAACAACAGCAAACTGTATTACCAATGTATTTGTTCATCCCTAGTAGTTAGGATAAAATACTGTTGTCAGATAAAATTTCATATACATATTAGACGGGCAAAAGTTTAACAAAAATATTATAGCCTAAAGAAACAATAACTGTACCTTGTTTCTTATGCAGACTCAATTTTCGGTAATTTTTTCTTTTAATGCTTTTTCCATTAAAGGTTTCTTCATGCGCTTGAATGGGCAAACCATTGCTTTCATCATTTGAAACTTTGGAGGTCATAAATTCCAGACATCCCTGCAGAATCTCGTTTCCTTTCTGTAGGCTTTCCTCATCCAAGTTCCACATCACCGATTCAATGGAGCGCCAAGTTGCCTTTGCTAAATTTAATAGGTGACGTTTGTTACTCCCCCGTCGTTGAAGTTCAGAGTAATGGGTGTTCAATGGAAGTTCTTCAATGTCATGTCTATGGTCCAAGAATTTGTCATGAATGGTACAATTATTACTATTCTCATCCTCATAATTGCTCAATTCATCGTCACATTTAAAAATGGGATTATCAAATAGCAATTCATGAACTAAGTTTAAATCAAACTTTTGGTAGTGAATGCTGATGAAGATCATGTGTTTGCATATTAATCTCTCCTTTCTAAAGTCTGGGCAGGTACAGCTAGATTTCCTATTGTTTAGGTCAAAATTGACATCGTACGTCATGGTTGAGTGGATTTGAAAATGGATTTCAGAAACAGGCACAATAACACAACCATGTAGACTTTCAGCTGAAGTTAGTCTATCCATGACATGAGTTACAAACCACTTAGGACGCCCGTGTAAGTACTTAGGAATTTCTTCAGAGTACATTCTACAGCTTGATGACATTGTTAAGTTTTCCCTAACATATGTCAAATACCTTTCGGGTAAGAACTGGCTCAATAAAACCGAGACAATCTCACTCAGAGAACATCCTTTGTACCCTTCTAGGTACGTATATTTTAATTCTTTATTGAGTCTTTCAACTCCGTTGTTTGAGTTGATGAACATTTCTAATGGTTTGTAAGCTAATGCCCAACGTTTGATCTCGGGATACCATGTGTTCTCAAAATAGTTTTTCAACGTTGACTCTTTATAATGTTTCCACTCTTTCAATGTTTTTACAGCCTCTTCCATTTTTGCAATGTTGGGGGCATTAGCAATTTTCCTTAATAAATTTAAGGCTTCTTTACGTGGAATTGACACATTTTTAGATTTTGATAACCATCGGCTCCAAGCCTGTTCCCGATGGAATGAACAGATGAAAACATTGATATTCTCGAAAACTTCTTCAAGACTGACAATTTCTTCCATGGCGAAATCCACCATTCCATACTGTGGGGTTATGTCTGGGTTGAAGGAGCGGAAAATGTTTAGCCCTTCAGTAATCGATTGAGTCGTTTCAAACTGTGTAATCATCACACCAACGACTTGGTAGTTCACGTTAGTTTCCACAACGATAAAATATAGAGGTAAAGCATACTTGCATGTTCTATAAGTCGCATCTAACAATATCGTGTTCTTTCCATACTTTCTGTAGAGGCGTTTCATGTCTTTATTTTGGAAAACAAAAAGTAAATGACTTGAAGTGGCATCCATTTCTTCTGCTGGGATACTGTTGTCATCATCCTTAAAGCTGTACGGCCGGAAGAAAATGTTATTGCTTTTGTCCTTTTGAAAATCTTCCAGATATTTTAAACAATTTTCCTGATCAATTGGACTCCTCTTAATTTTAAGTTTTGTTGAGGATATTATATTTCGAATTGTTTTCATGTCTGGAAAAAACTTTCTACGGGACCGATCACATTCATTGAGCTCGTTTTCAGCAAAAGCGTTTGCAAGTTTGGCTATTACTATGGAATTCCTTTGGCCTTTGACAACAAGATCAGAAATGAATTTCCTCACTCTTTTGTCGACTGGTTCAACTGCATCAGCTTCTTCTCCAATCAGATGATTTTTGTGCTCATCTTGAGCTGGCAAGTTGTAAAAATAGCCCTCTTCTCCTAAATCTGTCTCATCCGATATTGATTTCTTGATTAACTTGGAGGCAGCTCGTTTTTTCACATCTGTCATTTCATCAGTCACCTAAAAGCAAAAAACACTTAACAATGTAAAATTGTTTAAACCTAACAAATTATGCGCTAGAGACAGTAGAACCCTGCTAACCTGTCACCCAAGCGACCCATTTTTGAACCCTAAGGAGAGGAGGAGGACCTCCCCACTGGAGGAACATAAACCGTAGAAATAACAGTCATCCCGTAAGAATCAATAATCGTTTAACATTGTAAGATTTTGGATTACATTGTTGAATTGGGATAGATTGTTAAGGCTAGCGGTCAAAGTTTAATAAAAATGTATTATTGTTTTGTTTTTTAAATACCAGATGACTGAAACCAGATGAACTGAAAGATGGTGCTAGGCTTATAATTGCTCTAAACAAATTCACGTTGCAAAAATACTCAATATATAAATAAAAAATTTGAAAGTTGTAAAGAATTTATCATTTGGCTAGGCCGGGCTACCACAATTTTTGAAGGTCTTGGTTGAAAGAATTCAGTGCAACAATCATAGAAATCTGCTTAAGATATCTGGATCAAAAATTTCAGTGGTTTATGACAAGTCTGCAGCTGTCAAAGCATGAGACACCTACTCAGTATGTTGATATGATGTTACACTTCTTTTTACAGGATAAAAAATTTAGCATATTTAAATTTATATTTAAAATCTGCTAAAAAAAAGTTTTTAAGACTATACTGAACTCAACCTTTTTCGGACCGTAATATGAAAACTTAAAGGGATAAAATAATTGCAACTGAATAAATGGGGTTGATCTCTTTTTATTAATGACTATTGCAGTAACGGGCTGTACCCTGCCAGTTTAAGTAGTTAGTGGCTTTAAAGATGTAACCTCGCAAGGAAAAATAAGTCTGAAAAGAATAAAAGTTTATTAAAAATGCCTGAATAGTTAAAATTTATGAATAATCAGTGATCATGGATAAAGAACAATATTGTAACAGAAAACATAATTCAAGCCCAACAAGTACGTTCCTTACCTGGTGATTCATAAATCGGACTACTCTCTTGACAGTAATTTTTGCAGGACAGTCTAGTTTTTTTGTTGTCTGAACTTTTTTGTATCGCTTCACAAATATGTGGTCATCCATTGCCTACAAACATAAACAGGTTTCAAATTAGGTATACAAAAAGACTAAGGTATAATACTTCAAAATAGTAATTAAAACATTAATCTATCAGGAATTATGTTGTGTTTTAGTGGTAGTAGTGCAATGTAACTAAATGTGGGCAACAACACTGTGTAATGGGTCCAATAAATAATTAAATAAATAGTAATGATCGAGTAAAAACAAATGATTAATTATCGGAACGGTACGGTAATCAAACAAATTAATAATATTCAATTCAATAATGGACGCTTAGTTAGGTAACATGGTGGTTAAATTAGAGTCAAATGGTTTTAAGAAAAGGATTAATCATAAATGTTCCAAGAGGGCTAGATGAGAGCCCTGATTGTCGTTGACGAAGACGAAGGGCAGGATTAGACACAAATCGGTATTCTGGGCATCCAGTTGGATTGGGTTGAGAACTACTGTAACGCTTTTGAGCTCAAAAACAGAAATTTTCCGTTTTCATAGTATTCACAGTTCCAGGGTTGAGCAACCGACGCGCAAGCTCGATGACGAAGCAAGGCTTCATCACTTCTTCACTGATCTTGACACCGTTAGCATCTACGACAACTTTTACTTAATTAACATCGTTCCGTTACCAATCTTTATGTAATATACCATCTACTGGTGGTTTAATACCTGCAGTTTCGTCCTTTCGTTTTCGTTATTTTTTGGATACCTATAACTTAGTTTTGTTAAGAAAATAATTTTGCTCAGGTCTATATTCAATTAAAAATCTTATGTCGGTTAGAATTTCAAGATCTAACTTTAATATTCTTAACATTGGCCTTATGGAGTGAAAATCAAAATCAACGAATTGGTGAAAACAGCGGTTTAAATTCATCACGAGGTAACTTCAACAATAATTGACTGGAGAGTGTAGTGTTGGTTCAACAAATATGTATCAACAAATTGTTTACAAGCCAGCCAGTTAAATTGACTGTAATAGTAGTACTATTAATAGGCCTAATACAATTTATTCCTTGGTTTTATGAAGTGACGTATTACCGAGAGAATTCTCAGTCAACCGGAGGTACTTAGTTTTATCTCCTTAGTTTACTCTGTGAAATCTGTTACAGGACTGTGAAGTTTTATGTTGAAAGATTTTTTTATGTAAACATATGGTTAGGTAGTCTACCTTTAAATCTCGTTGAGCAGCATACTTCTTTTTTGCACAGGCACCAATGTCTTTTCCTTGATGGCATACGTACAATATGGATTCCAACCAAATGTATGGAATGTTTTCCTGCCATTGAACCCTCGAAGTTGGCTTGGAGATCGCAGCTGTAAAGTTAATGATAAACAAATCACTCTGTAGCATATTTTATAATATGAAAAAGACAGGCCTAGGATGGATCCTGACCTAGCTTTACAGCTTAAAAACCTCTTTATGTTGGTTTCCTAATGTTGGAACTTTATAATTATAAAAAATGTCATGGGTAATTAACAAAATCTTTGTTTATCTCATATAAAAGCTAGGCCTAACTTAATCCTCTAATTGTGTTCAGGGTGAAATGTTACACAAGGTAAGTAGACTTACCAATTAGGCCTAGTTAACTTAAGTTACGGTAGGGAAAATCTTAAGTTTAAAGGCCTATTCCTTACTTCACCTCAAGAGGGCAATTTCTTTACTTCAGTGTACCTTAAAACCTATATATTTGTTTCTTTTAATACTCATAATACTTTTTTATGAAATGGCGACCATACATAGCAGGTATTTTAAGCCAAGTATGAATGGAGATGAGTGTGGGATGAGTGGCGCGATCTTGTAGTCTTGTTAGTGACTATGGCCGAGATTCCTTAGACACAGCTGTGAATTAATAGCCCATACAGCTAATGGCAACTAAGGGACCTACAGTTTATACCTAGTGGAATCCGAACCACATTTTTTTTGCCTTGGTATACACGAATTGGTCTAATTTTCTCTTAGGCTACACACAATATTCCTCAGATTACAGCAAATCTCATTAAACAATCACATTTAAACTCACAACAATGCCTAGGTATTGTAACTTCAGTTAAGTTAGGCCTTACTTAGGCAAACCTTCGGAATTCGTCTCCACCAAAATGAATTTGATTGTTTCTACTTCTTAGGCCTATCGATATATCGATTAACTTACTGTTTGTGCAAAGTGGACTGAAGCATATAAGATGGTAAACAATGTTAAATCTTAAAGGCCTAAATTTTAAGCCACAAGTTTATTAAAGTTACGTCATCTTAGTTGAGTTAAGTTTAACCTATTTATTACGTTACATTACGTTAACTCGATGTTTTGATTAGTTCAACTTAATGAGTTAAGTTAGGTAGTTTAAATAGTTGAGGCCTAGTTAACTTATTAAGTTAGGTACCTTAGTTTTGATTATATTTCGGTTATAGCTTAGATAGTGGATTAAAACAATCGATTTAACAGGGTGTTAGACGAATTCCGAAGTTTTGCCGTAACTTAACTTTGACAAATAGGCTAGGCCTATAATGCTTGATTCACCAACAATGACTTTCAAACAAATAATCTCTGACCTGTTGGTAGTCTTTACGCAATTCTATTACCTATGCCTAACTTAATTAGGCATAGGCCTAACTTATGCAATATGATAAAATCAAAATCATTAAGCAGAACTTAGGCTACGTCAAGTCAATAGCCTAAGTGGGGGCTGCACTTTACTTTAGGTCCTAGCCTACACTCATTCGAATGAAAGTATCGATTATTCGTATTCAATTGTTTCATTCAATATATCGTTTGGTTAGTTAGGTTAGGTGAACCTTACCTAACTAACCAAACGATAGGCCTAACTTATATCGAATAATCGATATATCAAACGATATTTTCATTCGAATGAGTGTAGGACCTAAAGTAAAGTGCAGCCGTAGTGGGTACAGTTTCTTAACTGGGCTATGCTAATATCGATTAAAACTAAGTTATCAAATTCAAAATATTGATTAATCGTTAATTTTAAATAGGGATCTATTATAAAATTAAACTATCATAACCTAACCTAACCAACCAAACTTGCTGATGGTGAAAAATTCGCATGAAGGTTTACTAATCGAATCGATAGTTTCGATCGATATTAGCATAGCCCAGTTAAGGGCTGCACTTTACTTGACGTCCTACACTCATTCGATTGTTTTTTTTCGATTCGATATTTTCATTCGATATATCGTTTGGTTAGTTAGGTTAACCTTACCTAACTAACCAAACGATATATCGAATGAAGCAATCGATTAATCGATATATCGATCGATATTTTCATTCAAATGAGTGTAGGACGTCAAGTAAAGTGCAGCCCAGTTAAGAAGGTGAGCATTTTTTCGTCTAAAAACGCCGTGCACTATCGGTTAAATATCGAAATACTAAGTATCGATATTATTTCGGACCAAATGGGTTCGATTCAATCGATTATTGAGAAGAGAAGAGAAAGCTAAACGAAACAAAAGAACAAAGTACAGTAAGTAAACTAAAACTTACTAAACGTGTAAAGCTAAATGGCGGAGTACTAAGGGTAAGGGGTTGTGGTGTTGTGTAGTCTATGTTTTATTCGACAAAATGGATTCGGACTCGGAATTAGATATGGGAAGTGGAATTAAAGAAAATGTAGTTAGGCCTAAATGTTTCATCTCTAATAGCTATGAAGATTTTTCATTGAGGCTAGCTGAAATGGAAACAACTACCAGAACGAGGTTCAACCTTCGCACATGTACTAAGAAAGTTTTAGATGTCAAAGGTGAGTCGACTAATTGGTTTTCTCAATTATTAGGCCTAATTGGTGGTTCTAATTCGAACGTGAAGGTATTATTGTAACTCTTCCCAAATGCTCATTAACTTACACAAGTTGTTGGCCTAGGCCTATTTATTTCGAGTTCGATAAAATTACAAAAAAAGCCCAACTAAAAAACTGAGTTATGTTAGGCCTAACTTCCAGGTTCTCTTGTAACTTTTTGTGTTATACCTTAGGCGGGTACAGTTTCTTAACTGGGCTGCACTTTACTTGACGTCCTACACTCATTTGAATGAAAATATCGATCGATATATCGATTAATCGATTGCTTCATTCGATATATCGTTTGGTTAGTTAGGTAAGGTTAACCTAACTAACCAAACGATATATCGAATGAAAATATCGAATCGAAAAAAAACAATCGAATGAGTGTAGGACGTCAAGTAAAGTGCAGCCCTTAACTGGGCTATGCTAATATCGATCGAAACTATCGATTCGATTAGTAAACCTTCATGCGAATTTTTCACCATCAGCAAGTTTGGTTGGTTAGGTTAGGTTATGATAGTTTAATTTTATAATAGATCCCTATTTAAAATTAACGATTAATCAATATTTTGAATTTGATAACTTAGTTTTAATCGATATTAGCATAGCCCAGTTAAGAAACTGTACCCACTACGGCTGCACTTTACTTTAGGTCCTACACTCATTCGAATGAAAATATCGTTTGATATATCGATTATTCGATATAAGTTAGGCCTATCGTTTGGTTAGTTAGGTAAGGTTCACCTAACCTAACTAACCAAACGATATATTGAATGAAACAATTGAATACGAATAATCGATACTTTCATTCGAATGAGTGTAGGCTAGGACCTAAAGTAAAGTGCAGCCCCCACTTAGGCTATTGACTTGACGTAGCCTAAGTTCTGCTTAATGATTTTGATTTTATCATATTGCATAAGTTAGGCCTATGCCTAATTAAGTTAGGCATAGGTAATAGAATTGCGTAAAGACTACCAACAGGTCAGAGATTATTTGTTTGAAAGTCATTGTTGGTGAATCAAGCATTATAGGCCTAGCCTATTTGTCAAAGTTAAGTTACGGCAAAACTTCGGAATTCGTCTAACACCCTGTTAAATCGATTGTTTTAATCCACTATCTAAGCTATAACCGAAATATAATCAAAACTAAGGTACCTAACTTAATAAGTTAACTAGGCCTCAACTATTTAAACTACCTAACTTAACTCATTAAGTTGAACTAATCAAAACATCGAGTTAACGTAATGTAACGTAATAAATAGGTTAAACTTAACTCAACTAAGATGACGTAACTTTAATAAACTTGTGGCTTAAAATTTAGGCCTTTAAGATTTAACATTGTTTACCATCTTATATGCTTCAGTCCACTTTGCACAAACAGTAAGTTAATCGATATATCGATAGGCCTAAGAAGTAGAAACAATCAAATTCATTTTGGTGGAGACGAATTCCGAAGGTTTGCCTAAGTAAGGCCTAACTTAACTGAAGTTACAATACCTAGGCATTGTTGTGAGTTTAAATGTGATTGTTTAATGAGATTTGCTGTAATCTGAGGAATATTGTGTGTAGCCTAAGAGAAAATTAGACCAATTCGTGTATACCAAGGCAAAAAAAATGTGGTTCGGATTCCACTAGGTATAAACTGTAGGTCCCTTAGTTGCCATTAGCTGTATGGGCTATTAATTCACAGCTGTGTCTAAGGAATCTCGGCCATAGTCACTAACAAGACTACAAGATCGCGCCACTCATCCCACACTCATCTCCATTCATACTTGGCTTAAAATACCTGCTATGTATGGTCGCCATTTCATAAAAAAGTATTATGAGTATTAAAAGAAACAAATATATAGGTTTTAAGGTACACTGAAGTAAAGAAATTGCCCTCTTGAGGTGAAGTAAGGAATAGGCCTTTAAACTTAAGATTTTCCCTACCGTAACTTAAGTTAACTAGGCCTAATTGGTAAGTCTACTTACCTTGTGTAACATTTCACCCTGAACACAATTAGAGGATTAAGTTAGGCCTAGCTTTTATATGAGATAAACAAAGATTTTGTTAATTACCCATGACATTTTTTATAATTATAAAGTTCCAACATTAGGAAACCAACATAAAGAGGTTTTTAAGCTGTAAAGCTAGGTCAGGATCCATCCTAGGCCTGTCTTTTTCATATTATAAAATATGCTACAGAGTGATTTGTTTATCATTAACTTTACAGCTGCGATCTCCAAGCCAACTTCGAGGGTTCAATGGCAGGAAAACATTCCATACATTTGGTTGGAATCCATATTGTACGTATGCCATCAAGGAAAAGACATTGGTGCCTGTGCAAAAAAGAAGTATGCTGCTCAACGAGATTTAAAGGTAGACTACCTAACCATATGTTTACATAAAAAAATCTTTCAACATAAAACTTCACAGTCCTGTAACAGATTTCACAGAGTAAACTAAGGAGATAAAACTAAGTACCTCCGGTTGACTGAGAATTCTCTCGGTAATACGTCACTTCATAAAACCAAGGAATAAATTGTATTAGGCCTATTAATAGTACTACTATTACAGTCAATTTAACTGGCTGGCTTGTAAACAATTTGTTGATACATATTTGTTGAACCAACACTACACTCTCCAGTCAATTATTGTTGAAGTTACCTCGTGATGAATTTAAACCGCTGTTTTCACCAATTCGTTGATTTTGATTTTCACTCCATAAGGCCAATGTTAAGAATATTAAAGTTAGATCTTGAAATTCTAACCGACATAAGATTTTTAATTGAATATAGACCTGAGCAAAATTATTTTCTTAACAAAACTAAGTTATAGGTATCCAAAAAATAACGAAAACGAAAGGACGAAACTGCAGGTATTAAACCACCAGTAGATGGTATATTACATAAAGATTGGTAACGGAACGATGTTAATTAAGTAAAAGTTGTCGTAGATGCTAACGGTGTCAAGATCAGTGAAGAAGTGATGAAGCCTTGCTTCGTCATCGAGCTTGCGCGTCGGTTGCTCAACCCTGGAACTGTGAATACTATGAAAACGGAAAATTTCTGTTTTTGAGCTCAAAAGCGTTACAGTAGTTCTCAACCCAATCCAACTGGATGCCCAGAATACCGATTTGTGTCTAATCCTGCCCTTCGTCTTCGTCAACGACAATCAGGGCTCTCATCTAGCCCTCTTGGAACATTTATGATTAATCCTTTTCTTAAAACCATTTGACTCTAATTTAACCACCATGTTACCTAACTAAGCGTCCATTATTGAATTGAATATTATTAATTTGTTTGATTACCGTACCGTTCCGATAATTAATCATTTGTTTTTACTCGATCATTACTATTTATTTAATTATTTATTGGACCCATTACACAGTGTTGTTGCCCACATTTAGTTACATTGCACTACTACCACTAAAACACAACATAATTCCTGATAGATTAATGTTTTAATTACTATTTTGAAGTATTATACCTTAGTCTTTTTGTATACCTAATTTGAAACCTGTTTATGTTTGTAGGCAATGGATGACCACATATTTGTGAAGCGATACAAAAAAGTTCAGACAACAAAAAAACTAGACTGTCCTGCAAAAATTACTGTCAAGAGAGTAGTCCGATTTATGAATCACCAGGTAAGGAACGTACTTGTTGGGCTTGAATTATGTTTTCTGTTACAATATTGTTCTTTATCCATGATCACTGATTATTCATAAATTTTAACTATTCAGGCATTTTTAATAAACTTTTATTCTTTTCAGACTTATTTTTCCTTGCGAGGTTACATCTTTAAAGCCACTAACTACTTAAACTGGCAGGGTACAGCCCGTTACTGCAATAGTCATTAATAAAAAGAGATCAACCCCATTTATTCAGTTGCAATTATTTTATCCCTTTAAGTTTTCATATTACGGTCCGAAAAAGGTTGAGTTCAGTATAGTCTTAAAAACTTTTTTTTAGCAGATTTTAAATATAAATTTAAATATGCTAAATTTTTTATCCTGTAAAAAGAAGTGTAACATCATATCAACATACTGAGTAGGTGTCTCATGCTTTGACAGCTGCAGACTTGTCATAAACCACTGAAATTTTTGATCCAGATATCTTAAGCAGATTTCTATGATTGTTGCACTGAATTCTTTCAACCAAGACCTTCAAAAATTGTGGTAGCCCGGCCTAGCCAAATGATAAATTCTTTACAACTTTCAAATTTTTTATTTATATATTGAGTATTTTTGCAACGTGAATTTGTTTAGAGCAATTATAAGCCTAGCACCATCTTTCAGTTCATCTGGTTTCAGTCATCTGGTATTTAAAAAACAAAACAATAATACATTTTTATTAAACTTTGACCGCTAGCCTTAACAATCTATCCCAATTCAACAATGTAATCCAAAATCTTACAATGTTAAACGATTATTGATTCTTACGGGATGACTGTTATTTCTACGGTTTATGTTCCTCCAGTGGGGAGGTCCTCCTCCTCTCCTTAGGGTTCAAAAATGGGTCGCTTGGGTGACAGGTTAGCAGGGTTCTACTGTCTCTAGCGCATAATTTGTTAGGTTTAAACAATTTTACATTGTTAAGTGTTTTTTGCTTTTAGGTGACTGATGAAATGACAGATGTGAAAAAACGAGCTGCCTCCAAGTTAATCAAGAAATCAATATCGGATGAGACAGATTTAGGAGAAGAGGGCTATTTTTACAACTTGCCAGCTCAAGATGAGCACAAAAATCATCTGATTGGAGAAGAAGCTGATGCAGTTGAACCAGTCGACAAAAGAGTGAGGAAATTCATTTCTGATCTTGTTGTCAAAGGCCAAAGGAATTCCATAGTAATAGCCAAACTTGCAAACGCTTTTGCTGAAAACGAGCTCAATGAATGTGATCGGTCCCGTAGAAAGTTTTTTCCAGACATGAAAACAATTCGAAATATAATATCCTCAACAAAACTTAAAATTAAGAGGAGTCCAATTGATCAGGAAAATTGTTTAAAATATCTGGAAGATTTTCAAAAGGACAAAAGCAATAACATTTTCTTCCGGCCGTACAGCTTTAAGGATGATGACAACAGTATCCCAGCAGAAGAAATGGATGCCACTTCAAGTCATTTACTTTTTGTTTTCCAAAATAAAGACATGAAACGCCTCTACAGAAAGTATGGAAAGAACACGATATTGTTAGATGCGACTTATAGAACATGCAAGTATGCTTTACCTCTATATTTTATCGTTGTGGAAACTAACGTGAACTACCAAGTCGTTGGTGTGATGATTACACAGTTTGAAACGACTCAATCGATTACTGAAGGGCTAAACATTTTCCGCTCCTTCAACCCAGACATAACCCCACAGTATGGAATGGTGGATTTCGCCATGGAAGAAATTGTCAGTCTTGAAGAAGTTTTCGAGAATATCAATGTTTTCATCTGTTCATTCCATCGGGAACAGGCTTGGAGCCGATGGTTATCAAAATCTAAAAATGTGTCAATTCCACGTAAAGAAGCCTTAAATTTATTAAGGAAAATTGCTAATGCCCCCAACATTGCAAAAATGGAAGAGGCTGTAAAAACATTGAAAGAGTGGAAACATTATAAAGAGTCAACGTTGAAAAACTATTTTGAGAACACATGGTATCCCGAGATCAAACGTTGGGCATTAGCTTACAAACCATTAGAAATGTTCATCAACTCAAACAACGGAGTTGAAAGACTCAATAAAGAATTAAAATATACGTACCTAGAAGGGTACAAAGGATGTTCTCTGAGTGAGATTGTCTCGGTTTTATTGAGCCAGTTCTTACCCGAAAGGTATTTGACATATGTTAGGGAAAACTTAACAATGTCATCAAGCTGTAGAATGTACTCTGAAGAAATTCCTAAGTACTTACACGGGCGTCCTAAGTGGTTTGTAACTCATGTCATGGATAGACTAACTTCAGCTGAAAGTCTACATGGTTGTGTTATTGTGCCTGTTTCTGAAATCCATTTTCAAATCCACTCAACCATGACGTACGATGTCAATTTTGACCTAAACAATAGGAAATCTAGCTGTACCTGCCCAGACTTTAGAAAGGAGAGATTAATATGCAAACACATGATCTTCATCAGCATTCACTACCAAAAGTTTGATTTAAACTTAGTTCATGAATTGCTATTTGATAATCCCATTTTTAAATGTGACGATGAATTGAGCAATTATGAGGATGAGAATAGTAATAATTGTACCATTCATGACAAATTCTTGGACCATAGACATGACATTGAAGAACTTCCATTGAACACCCATTACTCTGAACTTCAACGACGGGGGAGTAACAAACGTCACCTATTAAATTTAGCAAAGGCAACTTGGCGCTCCATTGAATCGGTGATGTGGAACTTGGATGAGGAAAGCCTACAGAAAGGAAACGAGATTCTGCAGGGATGTCTGGAATTTATGACCTCCAAAGTTTCAAATGATGAAAGCAATGGTTTGCCCATTCAAGCGCATGAAGAAACCTTTAATGGAAAAAGCATTAAAAGAAAAAATTACCGAAAATTGAGTCTGCATAAGAAACAAGGTACAGTTATTGTTTCTTTAGGCTATAATATTTTTGTTAAACTTTTGCCCGTCTAATATGTATATGAAATTTTATCTGACAACAGTATTTTATCCTAACTACTAGGGATGAACAAATACATTGGTAATACAGTTTGCTGTTGTTGTTGTTTGTAATTGTAGGGCTGTTCTGGAATCAATGAAGAGCTCTCGAGTAGGGCCTAGTACCATGCCCATCATGATCTGGCTGCACAACCAAATAAATAACAATAACAACCAAATATAAGTTTTCCCATGAAAAGTTTAGAATTGTCTTAACTTTTAACTCAACTTTTTTTTTATTGACTTGTAAGAGTTTTCTTAGTTAGGGTATTATCATAGACTAACCAACACAAGTAGACTTCTCATCCCATTGTAAATTTTGAAGCACGTTTGTCGTCTCTAGTTCATGTACGTGACACAAAGGCCCTAGTGTCGATGAAACTTTGTTTCCATTATTTTTGGGTTAATTTCTTGATTTGTGCTTTACTGTTTGGTTATATAACTAGGGGACAAGTTATTGTTTATGATTAGATCGTATTATTTGTTTAAACGAGGTTTTAAATGACTGTAATAACGGGAAACAAATTGTAAACAAAACACGACCTCTACATAAACCGTACATGAACTAACAATAAAATTGTCTTCAGCTGTTCCATAAGGATGAGAAATCTACTAAGGGAGTATGTTTTATCTATGGTATTATAGTCCACTGTTCTTTAAAATGTGTAAAATGAATAATAAGTACATTTATTTTTTTGATTAGCTTAACAGATGGTTAAAATCATTCTTTTTTTGATCATTGTAAAAATTAGGGGTATTTATTAGCAAATACCCCTTTAGGGAAGAAGCTATTACCGTAGGTCTCATGGTAAGACTTAAACCCGGGACCATCATAATTTTTTGTTTTGGGGCCCCAAGATACAAATAACACTATTCGTTCAAATTTATATATATCCAGTGGTTACCTACCGAGATATTGATAGAGGTAAACACAGTACGTTGTCCCAATATTAACCTAAATGGGGAATAAATAAAGTTGTATATTTTCCTTATTTCTAAAGATATCTTAATAAAACTTGATAAACCTGCATCCTCATTTCCCATGTTATTCTTATGGAAAACTTTGTAAACATGCATACTCATTTCCCATGTTATTCTTATGGAGGATATTTTTGAATGCTTATTTATGAACAAAAAATGACAAAACTTGATGTGAGGCTCCATTTTAATTATTTGTTGAAGCATTTGAAATTTGCTGAGTATGCAGGTCTGCTGCAACACAGATATTTATGTTTCTTATCAGATTGTATCATTAAATGGTTGTTAATACCATTTACGGTAAACGGTAATTTTGATTAAATTTGTGAAGGAATATTTCCTGATGATTTAGGGAAATAAAATGCCATCCTGTCCCGTCCATCCCTAATTCAAGTATAACAATTTCCATGCTTAATGTTGGCATACTTTTTTCAGGTCAGAGCAGTAGAGTGGGGACTACTGCAGATTGTCTGAAAGCAGCCCGCATCATTACTATAACTGAACAAGATTGCAGCCCATCAAAACGTACAAAAATTGACATGCTAAACTAACTATTTTGTAAACTAATGTGTATGAGAATTTCAATTCCCTGAGGGTTTCTACCATCAGGGAATTGAAATTTAGCTGAGGAAAGTGAGTAAAATCTGGCCAAAAGATAATTTTGTCACTGGTTTTGTTTAATAAGAAAATGAATATAGCCTACAATAGGAAAACTGTAATCTGTGGGTGTATAAATTAAAAATTAAGGCCGTATGATAAACTTAATTGTAAATAAACCCATAGATTACAGTTTTCCTATCGTAGGCTATATTCATTTTCTTATTGAAACAAAACTAGTGACAAAACTATCTTTTGACCAGGTTTACCTCACTTCCCCTGGCTAAATTTCAATTCCCTGATGGTAGAAACCCTCAGGGAATTTGAAGTTTTAATAATTCAAAAAGTATTTTAATTAATTCATTTTCATATTGCTATGTATGTAAATCCATCCAGTAGAATAATTTGTATTAGTAGTAAACTTTGTATATGAAACTGTGTGACTTGAGTAAATCATTTAAGTACTTACAGTCTTAAAGGAGGCCTTTTGGCGTACCTACTGTAGCAATTTCTTCCATCACTTATTTTAAGATTTCAAAATATTTGTTCTTACTGCTTAGATTAATGTTTGGCCTAGAATTTTGATTCTACCGAATTGAATTATTGTTAAACTCTGTAGAAACCCTGTAAATATGTTAATAATAATGAATAAATGATGTGTTAAATAAAAAAACTGGTTTAAATTAGATTTAATTTTATTCACCAACCTATCACCAGAACGCTGTTCTGATTATTGTTGTACAGGGTGAGGGTGTCGAGCAGTCTTGACAGTCTAGAATTAATCTTGCATTTACCAAGTTCCATACATGCTCAGTAATATGAAAAATACATCAGAATGTGATAAGCGTCAAACCAATGGAAAGCATATTGTGTTCATGGAACAATTTTGTCAAGGTCTGAGGAGTTAGGTTCAGTTTGGTTTGGCCTATGATTTTAACATACATGTTTCTGATCAATTCATGTGCTGTACTGTATTGGAACCCTTTGGTTAAGTATTATTTTTTTCTACAAATGAGGTGGTTGGAAATCAAAATATGTGATTGTACATTATGGGACACTTTGGCACTTTCTTAAGGTTTCGAAATAAGGCTGACATATATTTTCCTTTGAAAGGACTAAACTAAAACATTATTACGTACCGTACAATATTTTTACGAAAATGAAATTTAATTGCTGTAATATCCGTGTAGAGTGAATATGTATAGGCCTAGCTCTGGCATTATCTTTTAAAATACATT
This sequence comes from Macrosteles quadrilineatus, assembly GCF_028750875.1. Taxonomy (NCBI): domain Eukaryota; kingdom Metazoa; phylum Arthropoda; class Insecta; order Hemiptera; family Cicadellidae; genus Macrosteles; species Macrosteles quadrilineatus. Next base: position 61,658,410 of record NW_026542602.1, on the reverse strand, counting down.
CTTAACCATCACTAAAACAGAAAAAATCGTAAAATATTGCTGTTACTCTATAACCTGTCACTTTTGTAAACTTTAAATTTTTAAAAGCTGACGCTGTTTTAAGTCCTGACGGTGTTGAGTTTCTGGGGTTCTAATGTACTTAGCTTAATTCATGGACATAAAACTGGATTCAAAAATGAGAATTAGGTTTCCTGCAATGGATGTTGGTTCTGCTAATAATTAAAAAGTGTTTACTAAAGATTTTCAGCTATAGTTTATTGCATGATACCACCTAATAACTAACTTATTTATTGCTTTGGTAAATTAAAAAATATAATAATGAATATGAATTATTATAATTAAACTAGCTGACCCGGCGAACTTCGTATCGCCAAAGTTATAGGTTTCCCCTAAGACAGACCGATGGAAAGAAAGTACCGTTAAGTTTAATTTTCAAGATGATCTCGTTCGCATCGCTCAATCACGTCCTGGTTGAAGTTCGTTCGCTACGCTCACTCACCTTTGGGTTGGAGCTCGTTCGCTACGCTCACTCACCTTTAGGTTGGAGCTCGTTCGCTGCGCTCACTTGCCTTCAGGTTAGCTCGTTCGCTACGCTAACTCGCCTCCAGGTTGAAGTTCGTTCGCTACGCTCACTCACCTTTGGGTTGGAGCTCGTTCGCTACGCTCACTCACCTTTAGGTTGGAGCTCGATCGCTGCGCTCACTTGCCTTCAGGTTAGCTCGTTCGCTACGCTAACTCGCCTCCAGGTTGAAGTTCGTTCGCTACGCTCACTCACCTTTTGGTTGCAAATTAGCTGTTGTCATAAATGTAAAAGAAATAATAGTGCTGCACCCTGTTGGTAATCCTTGTAACTTTAATGCTATTGAACATCATAGAACAGAACCAACTTGTTTAATTGAAACAGCTGTTAAGATTCATTAATTCCATTTCTCATAAGGTTAACATGGGAAACTCCAGAGCCACTGGGGCGGAGCCCTTTTAAGAATTTCGAAACGGGAAATAGTTTACTTTCTATTCGCATACCTACAGAATTTACACACAAAATTTCATAACGATCGGTGAAGTCGTTCCGGAGGAGTTTGCAGACAAACACTGTGACACGAGAATTTTATATATTAGATTAACGTTTTGTAAGATAGAATGAAAAATAAATGAGCATATTATCATCAGTAATACAATTTTAACAGTACATAGTGGACTAAAAAAATTTATCAGTTCTGCTCTTTAACTTAGGTCTTGGCCTTGTTCAAGGAACACTCGTGTAGGCTCTTTGTAACTTAACCATAGACAATTCTTTTTGTCTATGACCTAACACAAAATATCATATTCTCCAGGCTCCTTTAAATGTTCAATTTTTCAACTAGAGCTTACTCCAACTATTGTGAGTGGTTGCCAGAGAAAATTAGGTATATCTACCATTCTACTCTTCATAGCCTAACTTGATGATTGGGATTTGATCAATATTTATTCAGTTGCTTAAATTATTCTTAAATTTGGCGAGAAGAACAAACTAGCCGATTAATTTCAAAGTGTGATCAGGATGAATTTATAAAAAAAAAATAATATTGATCCTAAAAGGAATTCTAATTATATCCGTCCTTACAAAACATTGTACGCTACGCTCGATGCAAATAAAGCCTCTGACAGATCCGCCGTAACAGACGACAAAACAAACGACAACTACAATCGAAGAATCGAATCGATAGTATAGTAGTATAGATGATGTGATTCGATAGAGTAACGAACGATAGTCGCGAAATCGCACGGCGTTTTTAGACGAAAAATTGCTCACCTGCAATGCAATTGCACTTCGCCATTCGCCATTTTAAAACGTTTTTATTAGCTCGCTTTCTTGTCCGGTACAAATTTTGCAATCAATTTTATACTAACTTCCCGATGAGCTATTGTTGATATATGTATATAGTGAAGTCCATGTTTAGAGGTATTACTCTTTGGTCTTTGTGTATTCTCTTTTAAGTGTATTTGATTTCCGATTCAGAATAAAATATGTCGGCTCATTAACTGCAGCCTAAATGTATTTCTGTCGATGTTAAATACAATTTATAATAAATAGTATTGAAACTTCAATTGTGTTTTTATTTAAAACATGAAACATGGTGTCTTATAAGTGGGATACAAATAAATTCAAGTGCGTGAGTAATAAATTAACATAAAAATGTGTTATAACAATGAGTGAGTCGGAAGATGAAAACGTGCTTCAACAAACTGAACAAAGGACTGTGTCTAGAAAAACTGAAAATTTCACAATGGTTCCATGCAATCTTCAGAATTTTAATTTCGAGGGCAATTTAGCCGAAAATTGGAAGCACTGGTATCAGAAATTTGAGATTTATCTCTTGGCTTCTAACCTAAATTCTGAAAATGACGCTAGGAAGGTTGCTCTACTACTACATAATTTGGGTGACAAATGCATAGACATTTTCAATTCGTTCAACCTCTCATCCGAAGATGCAAAAAAGTACGACGTGGTGGTAAGTAAATTTGAAAACCATTTCTCGCCTAAGAAAAACCTCACGGTTCTGAGACATAAATTTCTAAATAGGAAACAGCTGCCATCTGAATCCATCGATAGTTTCTATACAGACTTAGTTAACTTGAGCCTCGCTTGTGAATTTGACTCTGTCCGCGAAAGTCTTGTTTGCGATGTCTTAATATCAGGGCTTAACTCTCAAAACCAGAATGTCAGGGAACGATTATTGAGAGAGCCGGAGATTAACTTGGAGAAGACTTTAGCAATCTGTAAAGCTGCTGAACTGTCTAAACAACACATCAGAGAACTTGAAGCAGAACATAATGTCCATACAGTAAACGTCCATAAGCAACGAGAGAGGGGTTACCAACAACCACAAACGTTCAGACAGAAACAGGTTCATCAGGACCAACGGAACAAATTTCATCCACCATCACAGCAGAAATCAACTGGGACAGGTAGGCCTAACAAAAGTACAAGTGCTAAGAAGTTTATTTCAAACTGCCGTAATTGTGGGAAAAATCACGGTATTAACAAGTGCTCTGCGTATGGCTTAGTGTGCTATAAGTGCGGTAAAAACAACCACTTTGCCAGTGTATGCAAATCAGCCAAAAAGGTTTGTGAAGTAGGCCTAAGTTTAGATTCTAATTCGAGAGATGTAGCTATAAGGCAAGGTAGGCAAGACAGTTCTTCTAAAAGTACTTGTGCACAAGAATATTTTTCAATTGATACGGTATCGCTCACGTCTGAATCTATATCTAATTACGTGATTGACAAAAACTTTTTATTCAGTAATATATGTTCAGTTAATGATTCTGTTCCTAAAAATTACATGTGTAAATCCAGGGCTAATGAATGGCTAGAGAATTTGAACATTAGGGAACACACAATATCTTTTAAAATAGATACAGGTGCTCAGACAAATATCATCCCAATTGATTTGTTTAATAGGCTAGGCCTATCAAAGGCATTAATACGCACCTCAAATATAAATCTTAGTACACTAACTGGTGAAAAAATACCGGTACTAGGTATTGTAGATTTAGATTGCTCTTTCAACAGGAAAATGTTCTGTATTACTTTTGTAATAGTTGATGTGAAATGTTCGCCAATTTTAGGCTTAAATTCTTGTCGCGTGTTAGGTCTTATAGCAGCCTACAATGGTCAGGTATTGTCTGATGTTAAGAACCAAAGTGTAAATAATATTGCTCTAGGTCAAAATATGCATAGGCCTAATGAAAGTGTACATTCTGTTAGTAGCATTTTGAATGAATACAGCTCACTTTTTGATGGTAGTATTGGTAACATTCCTACAACAGTTCATTTGTCATTAAGTGAAGATGCTAAGCCTATTATTGAACCATGTCGTAGAGTACCATTCGCTTTGTTAAATCCTTTGAAAAATGAACTTGAATTAATGGAAGCTAATGGAATTATTGTAAAAGAAAATGAACCTACAGAATGGGTTCACAGTTTAGTTTTGATAAACAAAAAAAATTCTGGACTAAAGGTAGTATTAGATCCAAGAAACCTGAATAAGTATATACAAAGAACACACTGTCAAATGCCAACTATAGATGAAGTGTCATCAAAGTTTAATAATTGTAAGATATTTTCAACTCTTGATGCAAGCAGTGCATTTTGGATGCTTAAGTTGGATAATATTAGTAGCAAGTTGTGTACGTTTAATACACCTTTTGGTAGATATAGATACCTTCGTTTGCCATATGGTATCTCAAGTGCACCGGATATATTTCATTCTACTGTATCTCAAATATTTGAAGGTATTGATGGTGTAGTCACCTACATAGATGACATTTGCATAGGTGCTCCTGATAAACAAACACATGATTTAAGATTAAAGGAAGTATTAAAAAGAGCTAAGGATTTTAATATTAAGTTTAACTCTAGGAAATGTAAATTTGCTGAGAGTGAAGTTTTGTTTTTGGGTCATCGGTTTACTGAGTATGGTTTAACTCCGGATCCTTCTAAGCTTAAAGCTGTACAGGAGATGCCAATACCTAAAGATCGTAAAGACTTAGAAAGATTTTTAGGAGTTACCAATTACTTATCAAAGTTTATTCCAAATTATTCGACTGTAACATCTCCTTTGCGAGTTCTTTCACATAAAGATGTTTTATTTCAATGGAATGCCGAACAACAAAATGCATTTTTGACTTTAAAGTCTTTGTTAGTATCTCCTCCTGTTTTATCATATTATGACCCAAGTAAGCCAATAACATTGTCTGTAGATTGTTCCTCAACTGGTTTAGGTGCTGTATTGTTATGTGGTGATAATCCAATTGCGTATGCGTCTAGAGCGCTCACTAAGACTCAGTCAAATTATTGTCAGATAGAACGAGAAATGCTAGCCATAGTTTTTGGTTGCACTAGATTTCACCAATTTATTTTCTCTAGGAAAGTAACTGTTGAAACTGATCACAAACCCTTAGAATGTTTGTTTAGGAAGCCCATTACTGCTGCTCCTTTAAGATTACAGCGAATGATGCTAAAAGTTCAACGCTATGACTTAATTGTTGTATACAAGCCAGGTAAATTGATGTATATAGCTGATACACTGTCACGTGCAGCACTTCCAGTAGAAGGTAAAGAAGATATTGATGTTTTAGATGAGGACATCATTTGTGAGGTAAATATGTTAAAATCTTATCTTCCCGTGTCTGAAAGTAAACTAAACCTGCTAAGAGAAAAAACCAGTTCAGATGAATGTCTAGGTATTTTAAAGATGTATATATCTAAAGGTTGGCCTCAAAAGCCTGAAGTCAGTAATATGGTTTTACCATTTTGGAGTATTAAACATGATCTTCATGTTGTAGATGATCTTGTTTTCAAAAATCAATCTATTGTTGTACCTAGTTCACTTCATAAAATGATGCTTGAAAGTTTGCATTGTGGCCATGTAGGAAAACAAACATGTGAGATTAGGGCACGCAATTTATTGTATTGGCCCACCTTACATAAGGACATTGAAAGTTTTGTAAATAAATGTAGTGTTTGTGCTAAGTTTAAGCCTATGAATGCAAAAGAACCGTTGTTGTTTCATGATGTACCAGATTTGCCTTGGCATAAAGTGTCAGGTGACATTTTTGAGTTTGATAACCAATATTTTCTTGTACTAATGGACTATTATTCTAAATATATTGAGTTAGTATCTTTGTCAGACATTACTTCAAAAACTGTAATCGAGAAATGCAAATCAATATTTGCTTGCCATGGAATTCCTGTTACTTTAGTAGTTGATTCAGGAAGTCAATTCACTTCTAACGCTTTTCACGAGTTTTCTGTGTTGTACGATTTTAAGCTAGTGATAGTTAGTCCAAAACACTCTCAATCTAATGGTCAAGCTGAGTCAGGTGTCAAAATAGCGAAAAATTTACTGAAGAAAACAAAAGAATCTAAGTCTGATGTGTATCTTGCATTGTTAAGTTATCGTAACACTAGTAAACAATATCAACCTTCACCGGCAGAGTTAATGTTTAGTAGAAAACTCAATGGCCTATTGCCACTGTCTAAAAGTAGTTTGCAGCCTAAAGTAACAAAACCTAACAAAATTTTGTCAGACAAGAGAAAAGATTGTATTAAAAAGTACTATGATAGAAATAGTAAAGAGTTACCCTCTTTAAATGTAGGAGACAAAGTGTATTTTAAGAAAACTGTTGATTCACCTTGGACATCAGGAAAAGTAGTAGAAAAAAATAGAATCCCCAGATCCTATGTTTTGTCTGATGAGAAAGATAAAATGTTTGTAAGAAATAGGAAGATGATTAGGCCAGATTTGTCTAATGATACAGGTAATGAAACCATAATGCCTGAAACAAGTCCTAAGTCAGATTCACAAATCAGTTTGTCAGGTACTAATGGTAATAGCCTTATTTCTCCGCAAAGTAGTCCAGTGTTGTTTCAAAGACCAGTAGGCCTAACTCCTAGAATTTCATCAGAAGAACAAATTGTTAAAAGTTTCGATGGTTGTGTAAGCCGAAAGGGTAGATTGATAAGAAATCCAAAGCGGTTGTCTTATGATTAGGTTTTGGTGTATATTTTGTTAGACTTGAAAGGAAAATGTTAAAGTTGTATTTTGGAAAGTTAAATTTTCAATTTTGTAAAAGAGAGGGGATGTTGATATATGTATATAGTGAAGTCCATGTTTAGAGGTATTACTCTTTGGTCTTTGTGTATTCTCTTTTAAGTGTATTTGATTTCCGATTCAGAATAAAATATGTCGGCTCATTAACTGCAGCCTAAATGTATTTCTGTCGATGTTAAATACAATTTATAATAAATAGTATTGAAACTTCAATTGTGTTTTTATTTAAAACATGAAACAGCTATAGAGACTTCAAACTTGAAACATAGCTCACAAATGGATGACAATGCAATATTATATCATTTAATTTTCATATTTCCCTTGGGCTACGCCCCATGGGCTTCCAAATTTTCCATGTTTACATTTTCAAAGAATGTAAATAGGCCTATATCAATTAATTTAAGTCAGCTGTAAATACTAAAATTTTGTCAAATTTAAAACAGGTGAAGTTAATTGTAAATTAGCATGCACCCCACGTTTTTTCGTTTTAAATCTTACAAGTATTTTATTCTCTCAACATATTTATAAAATATTTTATACTCTGAACCCCAAAAATTGGTTTGCAAACTGATATGTGTACACATGGGCGTCCATCAAGATACTAGGGGAGGGGGCTTGCTTATTTGAGCCCTCCCTTTAAGCCCCTACGATATTCACATTTTTAGATTTTGCTGTAAACACGTTAAGTTGACAAAGCAAATTTAGGTACAAAAATGTGTAAAACCGACCTAAATTGTGAAGATTTTCTGGGGGTGGACCCCCTTTCAATACATTTATTCCATGCCCCCAGCCAAGGCCACACTAAAAAAAACACTAACAAAGTTTTTTTCAGTGTGGCCCCTATGTAAAAGCTAGAGGACGCCCATGTATGCAGAGCTAGAGCACACCAGCAGAGCTACACCTGTGATCCATTTTTGACGAAATTTGGCATGTGGGTAAAATCCCATGGCATCCCAAGTATTTTTTTTTCAATTTTTTAAATTAAGATTTTTAAAGGAGAACTTTCTTAGAAAAATGGACAATCACATTTTCACAAAGATTTGTATTTAAATGTATTATATTATGTTCCTTATTTTAACTATATTTCAAATGGTTGCAACCCCCAATGCTGTAAAATTGAGGATCAAAAGTTTTTTCTTATTTCTTGATTTAAAAAATAAGTTTCTTCTTATTTCTTGACCCATAAAACATCCCCACTACTTTTGGCCATTAATAAGGTGTTTTAACCTGGTTTTAACAAGCTAATGGGAGAAATTATGTGTCAGATGCTGTTTATTTATCTTATGATAAAATTACTAATCAGACAAACTAATAAAGACAGTCTAGACCTTAGCATAGATGAAGAATTTGTAATATTGTTTTATCTCCCTTGGTTAGTTGCCTAAGGCAAAGGGCAAAACAATTTCTATAGAAAAAACCCTGATAGCTTTCACTTTTACTGATACTCTATCAGCTTACAATAAAGTAATCCTGCCACAAGCCCATTTGTACAGGCATGTGCATTATATCTTTTCCTACAGGTAACTAGGTGAAGAATTTCTCAAGTAAAGCTGGATTTTCCTAGGCGCAAAGTGCGGGGTCTGCTCTCCTCTTCGTCTTAATTTAATTGTACTGTTTACCTAGAAGCGGAGCGAATTGAAACTCACTCGGAAACCCCGGCTTATCAATACTAATACAGTACTAAACAAGGTTAATGATTAATGAATAAAAGGTCTGAAATGTTCAGTTTTAATACTTTGATAACCACACTGTAGGTTTTAATTTTTTACTATTTATTTATTCATGTTGAAGCCTTCCAAGATTGGTAATCAATTATAAAAGGTTACGTACCTTGACGTCCACAATTCCTTAGTCGGTATCTGTTGACTATAGTTTCGATAATGACTACGTAGTAGTCGAAACTATAGTCAACGGATACCGACTAAGGAATTGTGGACGTCAAGGTACGTAACCTGTTATAACTTTTTATTTACTTATACTTTTTACATTTTACACTTTCTTCTCTTGTTGTTGCAGTTTTTAAGCTAAATAATGCATATGTATTTAACTGCACATGATAAATTAAACAGTAACAGCAACAGCTCTGAGGATTTGTATGTAGCTATTCCTGCTTCGATAGGACTGACCTAGGGCTGCAGGCTTTAAAAGTTCTGAGGTGAGGATTTTAATAATATTTCATCACTAGGGCGTAAAGTGACTCTTTTCGATATGAGTTCAAGTTTTTCGATCGAGGCGAAGCCGAGTTAAAAAATGGGCAAAGGTTGAAAAGACACTTTTTGGCCCTGTGATAAACTAAATTTGTTGGAATATCACACCATTTATTTAAGCAAACAAAGCTATAAAACAACAGAACTTTTCATGTAAAGATAACCTCTCAAAATGAGTTCAAACTTGTTTTAAATTTAGCTGATGCAAACAAGCAGCTGTTTAGTAAGTGATTCAATCATTTAGACTATTACGATTGTGTTAGTGTATATTAAACATGGAAATTTTGAAAAGTTAACAAGAATGCAACAATAAGCTACAACCATTTAAAACCAGCGATACATGCTTTTTTGAAGGCCTTTAAATGAATCATTAATTTCTGATATTGCAACAAGCAGTCATACTAATTGCATCTTATTGCTAAATACGAAATTAAGCCTTTTATGACCTGTTTCATGTGTGGTTACAATAAGCGTCTGTTGGATTCTTCACTCTTCTTTCATGAGGTTTGAATCAATGAATAAAATCAACTACAAAAACAATTGCATTTATTCAAACAGCAAGAGATAACAAAGTCACATACAATAACCCTAATTTCCCATGAGGCAATATACAAAAGCAAAATTATTCCAGGTGACGTATGTAAACTTAACAGTCAAGCTATTTTTTGTCTCTTTCATAAGTAGAAAACCAATCACAAAAATAATTTCGTTAATTTGAAACATGAAGAGATAAACAATCAAAGAAGTCACATACTAAGTTTTATCAGACAATATACAAAAGCAAAATTATTATAGGTGTAATTAACTACCAATAATAACACTGACCGATATCATTGACTATGTATATAGTCAATGCCGATATATGAAGTGCTTCTCTTATAAGTTGACTAAAGGACTATATGGTGGAGTTTTATAAAAATGAAACGTCATAAAATACAGTTTTACTTACTAACTTGTTATATACAACACTGTAGTATACTAGTTGCGTTTATACAAATAGATATGCAAATGTTTTTTGTTAAGTTAGATACTTGACGATATTCTTACACATTTCAATACAAAACTAGACTGTACACATTGTTGTCTAGAAATTAGGGAATAAAGTAACATAAAGCATCTGAAGAAGTGGTTTTAAATCAAAAGAATGTTGATGAGTGAAACCCTTTGGATGAAATAAAATAAAGGTTATGTTAGTTTTTATCAGATTTGTATACAGTCATTTGTTGACTTAGTTGAATTGCAAAAGCTAAAAACAACTATAAATTGAAAAACATTTTAGAGCATCTTTTTTATTGACATATTTACACTTAATATTATATAACAGGTGGTTCATGAACACAAATACTTTATTTATTCACTTCTGTATAAGGATTGTTGTTGTTTTCACTTCGCCCCACTAACACTTACACCACATCACATACAAGCTAAAGCTTTTATTTATATTTCATATTTACTATACTGTGCAAAAAATTATAATACTAAAAGTACATGACAGTAAAAAATACACAAAATATCACTTAATTACAGTATTGAAATAGTTTTCTTGAAGACGGCATTTCTCTTCTTTAAACCTGAAACAAAGTTTTAAGAGTTGATTGTGGCTCTGTACAGAAGTTTAAAAAAAGAGGAGATGGTTTCTGTATGTTTGCACGCAGTAGCGGTTGGTTCCAGGGGGAGGGGGGCTATAAGGGCTAAAACCCCCTACCATTGGACCCTAGAAAATCAATTTAAACATACATTTCACCCTAAAAATGTTTTTGTTCCAGATGTTAAAAATGGCTTTTGTAAGTCACCGGCTTAAGGAACAATTTTTTTTTTAGAACAATGGGGTTCTACACCCCCTAACCCCCTGGTAGCCCCCCCCCCCCATTGACAAGGTCCCAGAACCACCACTGTTTGCAAGTCTGTGTGTTTTTCCCAGCTCAATGTATACAAATTACTAAACCAAATGGGCTGGAATTTCATGTTATATCATGACCAGGCTAATGTGTAGGCTTAGGCAAGGAGGTTAGCTACCTGGGCATCCAAGGTTTCAAAGTGGAGCTTTTGGAATAAAACCAATTATTATTCTTTGTGGTAAAACCCTGCATTATTGATAGAACTAAATATTCCATCCGCAAGTTAAAGTTGTCACAAGTTTTAAAATCAAAATGGGCTTAGTTGAAGTGAGCAACCAACAGATTGAGCTGATGTAACTCTTTTAGCAAAGTAAAACTGAAAAGATGACTTATTTTAAGCTTCTCTTATGTCGCGTCCACTATTGCAGTAAGAATCAAGAACCAAGAATCAGAATCACAGTGTTTCATACATCATTTAAAACTCACCTAATCCATCACTAAATCAACTACTGTTATTTACCTTGGTGCTAATCTATTTGTCGTCAATTTCCATAATTTCCTCGTCGGATGAAGTTTTCCTGACCAAACCCAACAGGTTGAGCATTGAAGGAGGGTCTCCGCTTGTTGACGGAGTCACTACTGCACAATTACAAGGTTTGATTAATCATATTGTTATAAATTGTATTAAGCATCAAAGAGAAGTAAGATACAGAGGATACAAGCATATGGGACAACCGTGCGCTTTTAGCTCCGATATGGTGAGGCAGAAATGCTCTTGTACCGAGCAATGAAGATCCCGAACGACAATGGGGATTTTTGTACAGCAGTTGTCTTCCTACAGTGAGAGTACTGTAGCATGTGATGGTGAGGGGAAAGGAGAGTGGGAGGGGACAACGAATAGAATTTACTCTAGACACCAGCGACTAGTGCTAGACATCACCTAAGTGTACTGTTGAATGTATCCTCTGTATTTGACTTCTCTGTGTACATTCACATTCAAAACAAAATACCACATGAAATTATAGTCTGTAGGTTTGTAGCATTGAAAATATTATTTGAAATAACTATTCACACACCAAAAACACTTTAGCATAAAAGGATAATAAAAATATCAAAATATCATCATTGTTGCTCACTGAAGAAGTCCTATATTATGACAAAATATCAGTGTAATTTTTTGTCTTCTTTTATTTTTAAATTCTATTAACCCTTAGACTATTTTTTCTCAGATAAGCTAGCTGAACACTCTCTATCTCTTCAAAATACAGTTTGTAATATGACGATTTGATCAAAATCAGTAGATAAGCAATTGTACAATGGTAATAAAACTACGCCATTTTTTAACCTCAATCCCAAATCGTTGTAGCCTATTTTTAAGAAATTGCCTGGGATATTTTCCACTAGAATATGTAAAACCATGTTTTCCACAAGGTTTTGGGGAAGTGGGATCTTATATCATCTTTTTATCCTACATATTGTTCCACTTGAGATTAATTTTTGTTCCGGAACCCTAAAATTGGGAAACTTGATCTTCACTGGTAAATTTCCTTATCTCTTAAAAACTATCCACCTCCACAAAATTGTTACAAGTATGAATATTCATAGCATTGACTTTTGGATCCTGAAGATGTCCCATCATATGAATCAGAAATGGCCTATTATTCGTCAAAAAGTACATAGTTGAACTAGCCGTTCACAGAGTGCGTCTATTTTCTCCCTTAAATTTCTTTGCTGAGATAGTCGAGTTAACATAAAAAATGCATACAATAAGTTTTCCTATTAGTTTAACTAAAAAAGTTGACGTATTTTAGATAAATAATACATCAGCACTGTTCAATTGGGTAGCCTAATTCAACTATGTCCATTTTTTATTCCAACACTGGTGATAACCTTAACATGTGCACATATAGTTCTATCGGTAGTCAAAGCCGTAAGCTACTGTAAGTGGATGCGGCCGGACTCACTTGGTTTGTCGCTGTCCGCAGAGTCTGCGCGAGGAGGTGCGAAGGCGCGCATCCACTTCTCCTCGTGGTCCTCCGCCTCTTCCTCGTCGAGTGTCACTAGCGGAGGGAAGCTGGCGGACTGGCCTTGCAGTGTACACTGCGCCGCTCGCTCTGGGGTTGGATAGGCTGACTTGCGCTTGCACAGCGCCAAGTGACGAGCTGACGTACACAGTTGTTTCAATTAGTTGATAAACACAGCAGTAAAACTCTACTCAAATGAAGACTCAGAACGGGTGTTTTAGTTTAGTGGTTAAGAATCTTCAATGAATCACTATATTAGATAGGGATGAAACTGGATGTATTTTAAATCAAATATGCATGTAAATGAGTGTAAGTTGACTTGGACAGCTTTGTTACTGATTAAGATAAGCTGTTTCTTTAGGCAGACTCATTGATTAAATTCCCAATGATCAAGAACAGCTGAGCCCATTTTAGAACCATCAAAAAGACGATGTTTCTCAAGATCGAAACAGTTACTTTTTGACTTTTTAAGTCAAGCAATGTAAAATCTTCAGGTTGTCAGATTAGCTTTATTAAGCTAATCTGAGACGGACAGGTTTTGTTTCTGAGGACTTAGGCTACGTTGGACCTCAATGGGTTTGGATTTTTTTACCATTCAAAAGCTTATTTAAATCCCTAACAGATAATACAACAAGCATCATAAAAAATAATTAAAACAATTAGCTTTAGCCACGTTTGATTTATAAATAGTCTGAGACACAGATATAAAACACAACAATATAATCTTACGTAGTTTACTTTTTGGTTAAGAACTACTGAAAACTCAACTAGAAGGAGAAGACAATGGAAAAAGAGTGCCTTAGAAAAGTATGTTAGGTTCTTATTCAAATCCTGTTTAGGTACAAAAATCATTATTTCAAGAAAAATCTTAATTCCTACATTCCAACTCATATAATTTCTCAAAAATGTTATAATCACCCATATTGTTTCCGCTCTGACTGGAGAAGCCGCAAACGCAGTACAGTGGTTTTGTCAAAATAATGGCTTTACCAACATTGTACTGTGGCTTGGCCTCTGACTGGTGATAGACGACGAAATGTTCATTCATGGCTTTGCTGCAGCAAGTAGAGAATCTACACTTCAGGCAAGACAAGAAACCCCTGTAACAATACAACATGCTGACTGATATCATAAATCAAAACCTCACTCACCAAGAACAATGTAGCTCAACACAGAACCTCAAAAAGAGGATGAATGGACACACGCAAGATATGAAGACCCACAAAGATAAATCCAACTGAAAAGTATATTCTAGATTTGCTTTACTCATTGTTAAGGCTTGCCTCTGAACTGGTGAGACAAATAAATAAAAATAGTGGTTTGTTTACCTTTACTTTCGTCCCAGTTCAATTTCAAAGATAGTTGTAATATCTACAACTATCGTTTCGACGCTAGTTGCGTCACGGTCACGTAGTTAGCAAGTCGAGAAATATCTTGTCGTAGTCAGTTGCTTTGACTTCATCATAGTGTTCCATCTACGAGAACAATTTGTTTTAATTTGTTGTAACAATGTACGTGTTTCTGTGAGTATGACGACGTCCAAGTGACTGACTACGACAAGATATTTCTCGATCTGGACTTGTTAACTACTTGACCATGAGGCAAATGAAACAGAAGTAAAGGTAAATAAACAACTATTATTATAAAATTAGATTTGCTAATAGGTAGTTCGGGTACCCAGACATTCAATTTAGCGGGACTCTGTTGGGAATAATATTTCTAGTTTGTGCTAAATATGCGTCTACTCACGGATAATGGTCGTCCTGCAGCATTTCGCCCTCACACTCGCAGCAGATTGCGTCCTCTTTGACTCCACTGATGCCCAGCCTCTGGAAGCTGTTGATAGTGAAAGTGGTAGAGAAGGTGGGTTTGTTCTTGTTTCCCTGACTCTTGAACTGCGGCTGGCTGTTAAGGGGCGTCGGCATCATCACCACGTCCAGTCCGTTCACTGGCTCTCTCACTACGCCTGTCAAACACACGGTGTAACGTAGAGGTGGGTATTATATAGCGTAATACGATAAATAACACTATTACTGAAGATTCACCTATTACCTTGGTAACATGTTACTGAGAATACCCTATTATTTTTGTAACGTTTTCTAAACCGTTAGAATGAGCTAGTGAAATAACGCTGACCGTGTCGTACTAATAATTAATAGTAAATGCTTGGTTGTTTACTGAGATTCATATTATTTTTGTAACGTCTTAGTACCCAAACAAGTGAAATAACGCTGGAAGGGGAAATAATACGTGACAAAAAATTAAAGTTTTCAAGTCAATCACAACACACAACATTTCGTACTCTGGAGGGCTTTGTCCCGAGCAGACAAAGACTCAAAGAGTTAGGGAAAATGGCTCCATTTTGATAAATATGAATTTTACAAGTTAATTTTATAACTTGGGGGTCAGTTTCAGGAATTTAAACTATAACTCATTAAGTTTTTCAACACCATTGAGAAGAGTAAAATGTTCAGTACCTGGCAATTCCTTGCAGCTCGTATGGTCCTTCTTGTAATGCTCCTTTATGAGATCCTTATGTACAAACCAGAGCACACATTTTTGACACTTGCGAGCCAGTGTCTTCCGTTGATGTTTCTAGAAGAGAGAAAAAGATAATTAAACCAGAACGCACATCTTACACCAAAAAACTTTACACAATACAAGTAGATAGGACAAAAAGCAAGCCTAAAAGTGAAGATTTCAAGAAGAATATTTTATAAAAGGTGTTCCTATAAGTTAATTAATGACCTATAAGTTAACCTTTTGATTTTGGGGAGAAGTAAAAATCATATTCCAATGTTGAGGTTGTTGCCAATATAAGAAGAAATAAATTATTTGAATTGACAGAGCAAGCTGTTGACTATTTTCTGTTACACTTAATTTTTAACAAAGACAAACTAAATGGTCAACTTACTGTTGAATAGAGCATCTTTTATCTAACGTCAATTGAAAATGACAAAACTGACAAAATTAGAAAATAGAATGTTTGCAAAATCTCCGTAGCTCACATAACCATGTTTTTGAAGAAAGAAATTAGTTAAAGCTGGTTTATATGGACGGAATGCAAACCCTGTATCCAACAGCCTATGACAGCACTTACCTGGATGTGGTTTATGAAGAAATACTGATTCTGCGTGATCCTTCGGCCGTCAACAGTTTGCAGGTTAACAATCTTCAGGCAGAACGGACATTGTAGTTTGTCTGTGTTCTTGTGAAACTGCAGCAACCAACATTGTTGTTGTTATAAACTACTGATATTCAATTAGTTATACAGTAATAAAACATATGTATGCAATAAAAATCCTTTTAACCACAACTTGTTAAACTTAAACCATCACTAAAATTCAAATAAATTAGAAAATGAGGAAGGCAATAGGAAATGCCCACTGTGAGTGGTCCGGCTTGGCCAAAAGAATGTAATGGAGCAGACGACAACTAGGATTTCATACCGTAATATAGATAAAGTTCAGAAAACAACCCCCAACTATTTTATGAAATAAGATTTTGAGTGTACAACTGTGGATTTTAAGATGGCAACGTTAAAAATAACACAAACAACTGTAATATATCTCTTTGAATAGACCCAACATTTGAATTCCTATCATTGTTTAGATAAAACAATACGTTTTCTGACACTGCATCGCCACCTTTGTTTCGGTTAGTTGGGTTTTTACTAAATTTCATCAAGGATAAAAAATGTTGTATTATTTCAGTCCAGGTAGCCGAAACTCCACCGGACTGAGGCTGTTATAGGACCAAGTCCTCTTCATCCGTGATCGATCTAACAACCGGGAAAGTACATACCTGATGGAAGTGATCGACCACCAGATTGTGTTGAGACGCTCGGTAGTCGCAGATGCCGCAGCGGTAAGGCAGCTCCTGCTCACAGTGGTTCTTATGCATGTGGAGGATCAGCGTGGTGCGATCACGGTTGGCTTCTCGACAGATCTGACACAGCAAAGAGCCTTTCTCGTGCGACTGAAACAACAATTAAACTTTTAAACAATATTCTTCAACACAAAGACTTTTTTGAACAAGCCGTTTAGAATAATTGTAGTACCATTTCATCGTTCGGCAATTTGTTTAGTGAAAAAAAACAATAGAAAAAAATTTATTTAATGGATCATAATCTGGATCTGGAGTAATGGAACAAAATTTTAACTACATCAGAGACCCACCTCTTCCACATGAGTCTGCAGAGCGAAATCGGAGATGAAATCCTTGAGGCAGTAGCGACACTGTGGCGAGTTGTCGGAGAACGTGTACGAGCCCTCGTTGAAGGCGTGCCCCACCAAGTGACGCATCATGTGGAGATTGTCCTTCACCATCACGTTGCACATTCCACACTGCAACACATACCACATTATTACAAACGATTCTTCATGAACGCCTAAAGGTAGAAATCACAACGATATCAGATTGGATGATTAACTATGGTGAACAAAATCTCACTAAACAATGAAAGCTAACTAATCGCGTGCCACCAGGAATGTTTTACCATATTGTAATGCAAACAAACAAAACTACTTTACAACTTAAGACTGCCTATTTTATTTGATGAATCATATTTTAGCTGTAGATTTTATGTGGTAGAGGTAACAAGGTGTAAAAATTACAAAGCTTATTTATAAATATTCTGTACTTGAAACTGAGTTTATGTATGAAAACAGAAATCGCACCATTGTTGTGGATATAAATATAAATCGAAAGATAAAAATGCAAGAAAATTATGAACGATATAGTGAAATAGATCCAATAGGTGCGGAGAAATCAAACTCATCATAGATAGATGTATGTATAACTATTGTTTGCGTCTGTGATTGACCATTTCTAGCCTCAACCAAATGTAATTTTTAGGTAATCGGTTGTATCACAGACTCACCTTCATGTTGAGGTCGAAATGTTTCTGACTGGCCAATATCTGAGCTGCCCCAGGCTTGGTGCCGTAGTAGTACGAGTCTAGAGGTCGTAAGTTATTGCTGCTGGGCACACTCAAAAAGTGTTTCTTAGGTTCCGGCTCGGAACTTGTCTTCCCTTTACCTCGACCGCGTTTGTTTGCCTGCGACACTGGATTAGGGCTATCAGTCTGTTAACATAAACAAACATTAATTTTATGCATTTAAAATTGATGAAGAATAATTTACTAAATGTAAGAGGAAAATACTTACTTGAACAGGCACTTATCAAAGAAGGCATTTGGATTCATCCAATAACTTCCTTCATGTCTTTCAATCCTGTGCTTCTTCTTCATTGGTCATCAACACTTATTTATTTGGCTATTTAATCTTTTCACCACCTCTTTAAAAATCAAGGAGTTAACCTTACTCATTCTTCAAACCAGAATTTCCTAACATTAAATATACGGTACCATAAATTCATTTACTCTTATCAGACCTCTGCATTTCGCTTCAGCAACCACATCACAATAAAAATAACCCGCCGCAGCATACCTGCATATTAAGCTAATTTTCTTTTGCCTGGTCGTATTTTTACTGAAATACCCCCTTAACCGTGTGAAATTTATTCCCCATTTTAACATTAAGTATAGTGAGTACTTAGGTTTGCTGCTACAAGGAATGTAATAAAGGGTGTTTTTTAGTAAAATATGAATCTGAATGTTTAGTATTTTTGGCCTCAAGGGATCCTCTGGGGTATCAAAACAGTAAAATCTAGCAGTCCCAGGTCTAGATCTCACCATGGTCTACAGCAATAGCTTAGTCCGGAGCATTTTTATTCCAAGAAGAACAATAATTACAGAACTACACAATTTCAGACTGCAAAAAGGGAAATAGGCCTACTAACATTGAAACAGTAAACTGCTCAAAATGTTGTCCAATTATGTGATCTTTACATGATTTAATAAAGATTTGCACTAAGATTTAACATTGAAAATTTAATATTTTCATGATTTCAAACAATTTGTTAAAGTGGATATTGGGAAAAAACTTACATTTCTCAAACTAGGAGGAAGGTTGTCGATGGAAGGAAGATTGCTGCCAGCTGAGACAGTCTGGCTTCCCAATGCCTCATTCTGAAACATAATCAAATCAAGGTCATTCATGTATTTTTTATGTAATTTTGGTTTATTTAAGTCAAATTGTACTCAATTATAAAACAGGAAAATCAACAACCAGTTCTAATTTAATAACCAATCAGTCTGTTTTATAGCATAGAATTGAAAAATTTTACAGAACATATTCGTGGAAGATTTTTTTCTGAGGACATCAGGCTTACCTGAATGGGAAAGAGTCTAAACCATAGAGACACGAAACTTTACACAAAACATTTGAATATTTAACTGACAGCATTTTCAACTAAGGAAGAGAAAGTTGTCTTCAGGTCCAAAATATATTGGTCTCTCTCTTCTCTTTTGGATATAACTCTCTCTTATCTACCTTAGTTGAGTCACAGAAAATGTACTACTATAACCCAGAATGCCAACCGCATGGTAAAAAGCATTAAGCGGTTTGAGAGAGCTTTGCCTGTCAATCCGTAGGCAGCGCCACCAGCGTTGCTATGCTATTGCATGGCTACGTACTACTATAACCCAGAATGCCAACCGCATGGTAAAAAGCATTAAGCGGTTTGAGAGAGCTTTGCCTGTCAATCCGTAGGCAGCGCCACCTGCGTTGCCATGCAATAGCATAGCAACGCTGGTGGCGCTGCCTACGGATTGACAGGCAAAGCTCTCTCAAACCGCTTAATGCTTTTTACCATGCGGTTGGCATTCTGGGTTATAGTAGTACGTTTTCTGTGGTTGAGTGCCGTAAGTGAAATATTCTAATGTTTTGTGTATAGTGTAAAGTTTTGTGTCTCTTGTGCTAGTTTGGGCTCTTTCCCATTAAGGTAAGCCTGTTATCCTCACAAACAATCCTAGTCCCTTGTGTTGTTTGTTTCTTTATTACACTTGAACAACTCGTTTATGTTATACAGTAAATAGACTTGAGTAACATGACATCACTATTTAAATTGTGTTATATAGGTCAAAATATGACTTAACACATTAAAAAAACAATGTGTAAGTAAAAAGTATGACATAATGTTTAGTAATGTTACAAGAAAAGAAAAGTAACCCAGGATCTAACAGTTTGGACATAACAGTGCTATTTAATTTTGGAAAACTTCAAAACTATAACAATGAAATGTACAACAATTGTATTGAAAAAAAGTATTGAAACAGAAGATTGAAATACATCAATCAAACAACTAATGCTTACCGAGACGACCAGTCTGGTCGGTATTTGGGGTGCGGCAACACAGTTGGATTGCCAGTTTTTGTACGCCCAGTTTTTGAACGGGTTTGCGGCTATTTTATTCAGCCTTGTCATCAGCGTATCGCCTGGAATATGTCATGTAAGGTTAGAAAGCTCTTAAAAATATATTATTTATAGAAATATATTTGCTGAAATAAATCTAATAAGGATCACAAGTTTTTGAGAAAACCATAAGACGCACACCTATCAACCACATACTTGAATGAACAGTCTTGATGTTAAATTTTTGATAAACCCTCTCCTAAGACCCCTCTTCCTAAGACCTCTCCTCTAAGAACCTTCTTCCTAAGGGTAGGAACCTTAATTAAAGGGATGTATCTAATTACATTATTTAAAATATTGAAGATACATCAACTGTTAGATTTGTTTTTGTTTTAATTGTTATCTTACAGTCTCGGGGAAATTGTGATCCGTCCCTCGTGATCGCGGCAATACTCATGAGCATATCTTGCAATCACAACAATACCATGGCAGCACTTGAGAGCAGGTCTTGCAGTCACGGCCATCAAGAGATCGTCTCTCACAACCGTGGTCAACACTTTTAGCTATCTTGCTCTCTCAACGATTTCTTGATTGTACACCGCAAAAGCAGCTGCACTTGTGAGCATATTGTGATAATTGTGAAAATTAATCACAATCTAAGAAACCATTTGTAATGTTTATTTAAGTAGGAATGTATAACACACATGTAAGAAATTAAAATGAATGTTTTTATTTAAAAAATGATCACCTGTCCTAGGTCACTTGACCCAGCTGGTTTCAGTTTCAAACCTTACCTGTATCCAGCTTAGTTTGTTCTGCGAGGTGAGACACTATCATCTCAAAGGCCCGAGCTGCGATCGTCCCCCATCTCTCTCGCCACACTAACTCGTCCAGGAATTGTTGGATGATCTGACGAGACAGCAACGACAGTGTGTTCTGGAATGATAAAAAAAAAATAGTCAGCCTACCACTGAGGCGATTCTTCAGTAAATCTCGGTGGATTTTACTTCATGAACTTTTAAGCCATGAATAAACAAATAAAACTAAAATAACAAAATATATCCAAAAACCCTACACTTGAATAGTATTGAGGTTGATGTAACAATAGAACAAGAAACTCTCGAACAACACTCTCGATAGAACACTCTCGCACAAGAAATATAAAAACCATACATTAGAATATTTCAAAGCAACTGAATATATTCTAACTTAGTAACTTTTGATAGTGTTTCTTGTGCCAGAGTGAACTCTTTCCTATTCATGTACGCCTGCACTGAGTTTATCACTTTGTTTCCTACCGACCTGGAACATGCGTGGGACGATGCGGCGCAAGTAGTCCATCACTTGTGTGTTGCTATACTTGGGACTGGTGCCTTGTTGATCAGCCATGGACACCTGGTACACACTCTGATAGCCCATGTGGTGCAGAGTGCCTTTGTCCACTGTGTAGTCCGTTAGAATGATGGACTCCTTGTGTACCCACTCCTCCAGCGGCTCTAGGATCTTGACGAACCTCCGCTTGTAATTACGTTCTCCGTCCTGCGAATAAACAATTGATTACCTTCTCAAACTCCTTTAGAAACTATCATGGACTTCACAAATATCTGGAGGTAGAATTTCTCGAGAGATTTTATGCTGGTGCCGGACATTTTATAGTGTACTGAAAATGGTTTGGGAATTTTTTTAGGTTAGGTTTGGAAGTGGTGAATTAATGCACACTGGCTGTAAGTTAGGAAGTTGGCAGAAATTTTTTAGTGTACAGGTGATGGCTTGGAACTTTTTTATAGTTAGATTTGGGTTTAGTCCATTAATACTCTCTGGCTATGAGTAATTTTTTTTAAATTGCATGTATTTCGTTAAGACAACTTTTAATCAACAATTTTTCACTCTGCTCTAAACTACGTAGTAAACTACTACCAACCTTACTAGCCAGCGCCACATTTTAAATACGGTAGTCAAAATCTATACTATTTTTGTGGGAGTGAGGGAAAATGTTTTACACAGGTGGCCAGCCTGAAGAGTGGGACTCATGAATTGATCAGGCTACTCACATAAACCCTCTCAAAATCAATACTGGTGTTACCTCAAGAAATAATATCTAGCTCAGTGACTATATGAATTTATATGTTCCTCGTGGATAAATATTATTTGACATTGACTTTGAAACAATCTTAAAAATCAGACTAAATCTGAACTATAGCACATATAGCGGCTCTACAGTCTAATAACTAACCTGTAAAGGCTCCACGGCTCTGAGACGAATCAGTTTAGACTCTGGATCGTACACTCCCAACACTTCAACCTTCACTTGCCTCATGTTGCCATCTTGAGAGGTGGTTCCGAGACTAATCACACCCAACTGTCAAACATCACGTCAAGAAGTAAAATAAGTTTCACAACTCTAGTTTTCTTTATTAAAAAAAAATTGTTTGGTGGAATAAAATGTTGAAGATCGATTCTTGATACTAAAACCAATGTCAGCAATGTCCTAGTACCGGTGGTATCAAGAATGAACACATGTCAACTTATAACCTGTCTGTACTACTGTTTTACTATTTCCTTGACGCTATGTCCCTCTTCAGTCAAAAGTACCAGGTTCAAACAAATTAAATACTGAGCGTTCAAAACAATGTTATGCTATTTTTCCATAAAAATCAAAAAAGTTGATATTTACTGAAAGAATTTATAATATTAACCTATTTGTTAATATAATTAAGTATTCCTTGCTTGAACTATTCATTTATCTTAATTTTACGTTTTAACATGTCTATTTAAAATTCAAAACGCTTTCAATCAACCACTTACATCCTCACAACCCAACTGCACTTACCTCCACTCTTTTCTTCGGTCCGCCGAGTTTCTCGAACTTGTCATGCACGGCTGCCGTACACACAGAGCGAATGTTGGTGTAGAAGCTCTTAACATACAATCCGTCGACCTTCACCCACTGGGAAATATTGTTGACGGAGGTTTGACAAGCCCAATGGTACAGTAGCTTCACCAGGACAGTGGGCGCATGCGGGGCTCCTTCGAATATCGATCCGCTGAACACCTGACGGCAGAAATGATGTTTGAGGGTTTTGTCTAGGAATGTCGCATAGCCGTAGGGAGTTCCATTTGGAGTCACTTTAACCCAACATTTTATATTTAAAAGAAATTTATCTTTAAACTATATCCTTTTAAACATCAAATTTTAATTTATAAGTCAACCAACAATAAAAGCTATTCTGTCGATAATGTAGACCAGATACCTTATACATTTATACTGTAGCATGAGGTTAAATTAAATAATAAATATTCATTTATTTTATATAATACTTATTGTCAACTACAATCAACAATATGTGTACTGGATGTTTCGCAGGATTTGAACTGAGGACCTCAGGTAACGAAGTCGCGCCCTCAACTACTAAACTAGCTCATGAGAGTCATGAGAATTAGCATGCTCTTATTTATTCACTCGTAATAGTGACTTGTCTGATTTCATATTACTGAACACCCTAATACAATCTTGAAACTCACCGACACAAAACGTGTAGGGCAGCACTCGCTGATCCACACGTAGCCGCCGCTGTACGGGAACTTGGACACATCGGAGTACATGCCGAGCTTGAGCTTGATGGGAGTCATGTCAGAGTTGACGTGAACGGAACAATGCTGCTCACTGCGCACCAGACCTTGTTGAATCAGCCACTCGGTGAACTTGGTCGGCGTTCCCATCAGTACAGCCTTCATCTTGGCATCTGCCGACCAACTCATGAATTACTTGTGAAAAGTGATATAAGGAAAGCTAAATGATTGACATTTGGAAAGTAGGTAGAGTTTAGCTAGCTTACATGGTAAAATAGATTACAGGGGCTAATAGATAGTAGTGATGTGTCAAAACCACCAAAACTTTGGAAAAGATTTAATATTCATATCAAACACTGATACACAAATTTAATTCCAAACACTTTCACAACGATTTGATTGTTTCCATCCATCCTGTCCATATATCAGCACTTCCTGCGGCCAGTTTGGGTAGAATATTTGAGATCGTATTTTGCTAGTTAACCGAGGGAATGGTTGTGAAATTACCTAAAGAGTTGCGCTCACTCGTAGTGGTAACCTGAGAGATCTCCTTGACCCTGAGGTTAGGTCGAGCCACTACGACCAGCGAGGGGTATGTTTTGCCACTCAGCTTGTTAAACTGCACCTCCTTGCTGTCCGCTACAGGGTTGACGTTCCTACTGTCCTCGTCCGTCAAGTCAACCACCATGGCTGACCCAGCTACAAAATATAGATTAATTAAGAAATCAGTGGGACAGAAATTTTCACTTGACAATTGAATGATTTGATGATTATATCAAGGTGAAACAGGATGAAAGAGCATTACACTACAATAAGTTTAGACTGTACTCATACTGACTTCAAATAAGTGTAGCCTACTTTTAATGAATTATATGTTAGAGCATGCAAAAGTAGGCTAAGTAGGCCTAATAAAGATCAAGATAGTAACTAGGATAACTGCAGTAAATATGATTTTGAAACATATTAATTAACTTTTGTATAGGTCTTGCAAAACTTAGGCCTAGTGTTGACAAACGTATTTATGTGCCCAGCCCAACAAGGTCTGTGTGTAAGATCCCTTGGCCTATCTATTGGTGATCAAATGGAAGAACAGGAAACCATTGTCATGAAAGTCTCATGGTTCACAAAGAACCTGGGATTTGACGGAGATTGAGGACCTGTTAATGAGGGTGCACAATAAGCTGTTTCAACTACTATGCAATCCCATGGTCTACTTATAAGCCTTGATCCTCTTGGAAAAAAAAAGAATAAAAAAAGAAAAAACTCACAGCTTCTTAACATAAAGAGCAAGCTCCTTGGTTCTCAGCATTATCACGTAGATAAAAGCCAGAAAGCCATTGGCGATTGATAAAATTTAAACCAGAGTCCTTAAGACAGAAGACCCGCACTTGAATGAAATGACTTACACTTGCTAGCGGATGCTGCAGAAGTTGAAGGTTTGCTCTGCACAATTCCTCCGACACTGGTCGCCTCGTTGGCTTTGGTCTGAGTCGTGGGTTTGATCCGCACGGCTGACGTGCCCTTCGGATTGTTCTTGTTCACCACTGAAAAACAAACATCAGAGGTCAGAAACACAACTTGTAAGAGGAAAAAGTATAAATGCTCATACAGTCTGAGATGCTAATTATTACTTTGGTAATAAATTATTACTAATTATTGTTGGTTTCAGAGATGGTCTACATATTTGGTTGGCGACGTCAGTCAGTGGCTCAGTCTTTCTGTGACTCATTCTGTCGGTGGCTCAGTTAGTCAGTGGCTTAGTCTGTCAGTAGCTCAGTCCGTCAGTAGCTAACTCTGTCAGTGGCTCAGTCTGTCAGCAGCTCACTCTGCCAGCAGCTCACTCTGTCAATAGCTCAGTCCGTCAGTAGCTAAATCTGTCAGTGGCTCAGTCCGTCAGTAGCTCACTCCGTCAGTAGCTCACTCTGTCAGTAACTCACTCTGTCAGTGGCTCATTCCGTCAGTTGCTCACTCTGTCAGTAGCTCACTCTGTCAGTAGCTCACTCTGTCAGTAACTCACTCTGTCAGTGGCTCAGTCCGTCAGTAGCTCACTCCGTCAGTAGCTCACCCTGTCAGTAGCTCACTCTGTCAGTAACTCACTCTGTCAGTGGCTCAGTCCGTCAGTAGCTCACTCCGTCAGTAGCTCACTCTGTCAGTAGCTCACTCTGTCAGTAACTCACTCTGTCAGTGGCTCACTCTGTCAGTAACTCACTCTGTCAGTGGCTCATTCCGTCAGTAGCTAACTTTCCTGGTGGCTCACTCTATTGGTGGTTTAAATCACACACATCCGTTTTGATTCATAACATTGACAAATTTAACATGGGGAAGGCATGTAAATAGTTCTATCAATAGGGAAAGATGAAACTTACTACTTGAGAGGGGTACAAGCGCAGGGGTGGTAGCCCGAGGGGCAGCTGGTCTGGTAGTTCTGGGAGTGGCTGCCCGCACTGCGGTGGCAGGAACAACTGGCCTCATTACCTATAAAAACATCCACCAGATCAATATTGATTCGCCACATGGAGTTACCATAAAACTCACAAATTATTCATAAAATAACAAACATCCAATTCAAGGATGTAACATAAGACACGAAGGCCTAGGTTTTTATTCTTGGGACTTTTGGGATTCACTTTGGAACGAGGAAAACAAAAACTTTACACTATACACAAATTTTTGAGCACAGAACATTCTTTGTGCAAACTTTTGTTAAATGTTTCTCTTAGTAACTTGAATAACAATAGGCTATAATCTGTTGTTCCCACACACTTCATAAAGATTATAGATTTCAATCAGTAGGCCTATACAGTATTTTACAGTCAAAAATCTTATTACTGAACGTACTTCACGGTTCACAGGATTTTCAAACAAGACAGACATTTCAAACGGCCAATTTGACTAGACATGTTACAATACAAATCGGTCACTAGATCGACTGGATGTTGAACAAGCAGGATAACGCCCAGACACCAAGGTAAACGAATTCCCTTCCTGCATACCCCTTGGGACAAAAATTACCATAACAGAATTGTAGGAATTGTTGTGTTGTAGGAGAGTCAGAATTTGTTTACAATTAAAGAATGGCAACTGTGGTTTAACAAGGTCATTGGGGTGAAAAACTGGCATCGAAACACTTTGCGGTCTTGCAATAAGGCCTAATTACCCAGTCAATAACATTGCCTTATCCTCTCCTACACCCTCACCACCATAATCATCTCATCACTCAACTCACCGCAGGCGGAGAGATCGCTGCGGCCACCGGAACATTGGGAGGAATCACTCCTGCCACAACGGGTACTGTAAGACAATAGTAGCCACTCAATGGTATTCAAGCAAATTAGCATTTTAAAAAGCTTCAAGTAACAAAATTACAAACAGACCACAAAATCATTTTCTTCTAACACACAATGTACAAGACTGGATTGTAAAAGATACATCTGAAGACAAAGGCAATATTAACCAAGAAAGCAATATTAACCATGTAAACATAGGCCTAATGAATAAAAGTTTTTATTTAAAATGTCATGCATTAATACAATTAAATCGAGTAGCATAAAGATTGCCTTAAAGCTTACTCAAGATTATGAAATTGAAGAAAATAATATCTTTTATTAGATCAATGCTGATTCTGAAAGACTAGGAAACTATTTCCTGTATATCATACAAAACTCTCAAGTACGGTACTAAGAATCTAAACAAACTCCAACACTTGGCCTATAAAAAATGCCTATTCTCTGTATAAGATATATTTAAACTTCCCAAGCATAACCACTGTGGCGTTACTAAAATAATACAAAGTTTAAACAAAACTGCAGAAATGTAATGGACTGAACCAAATAAGGAATATTCAAACGTAGCAGAAAGGACAGCATGCATACAATAACAAGACGATAGCTGATACCTGAGCCTGGTGAAGAGGTGGGGGTAACGCTAGGATTGGACCCGAAGTAGATCGTTCCTCGTGGATCCATGACCAGCTGGTACGTTCCACCCGGCTGGGGTACGCCAGCGTTCTATGGAACACCACCCGATTATCAACACCCGCACGTCCAATCATTTCGAACAGTCATTTTAAACTATTTGTATTTAACAGTTTGTGTCTACGTGTTACAATTGTTGTGGATCAATAATTGATGACAGTACATGTGACTTTATAGGACACACTATGCTTCCAGAGAATATAACGGGAAATAAGTAAGTCAACCAACAATATAGCCTAGTATTAGAACATAGAGACATTCAAATATAGAAACTATCAACATGTAAACTGCTAATAATAAACAATTTAGCGATAGTTTGCAAAAAAAATCTCCCTAACATGGCTTCAAATTTGCATTACCGGTACATAAACTTATAACCACACAGATAATATGTTTGACAAAACTTTATCAGAAGTAAACAATTAAGACAAGTTTATAGTTAAAAATGACACATTTTCTGAAAAAAGAAAATAATATTCTACAGTAGGATGAAACTAAATTAAGTAACTTATATAAGTTAAAAGTATAATCAATTGTAATGTAAACATTTCAGTGACAGTTTGCAGAAAGAATTATTTTTTAAACAGCTGATCTATCAAAGAATTTCAAATTTAGGAAGAAAAGAAAACTTTCTTCATATAGGCTCATTTAACTAGGCTAGATATTCTTTTTCTTTTTTAATCAAAACCCCTGCATTAACAAAACCAATTCGTATTACACTGAAACAAACTTAAAATGGTATTATCAGCTATTTTAAGACTTTTTTGAAGTTGAAAGTAAACTTAGAAACTGAATACAAAAATTAAAATTATGACATCAACATTCCCATCTTCTAAACATTATCTTTCCTTCAAACAGAAGGATCTTGAAAATCTGTCAGGTAATTGATTCAGATTCTTTGAGAAAAAACCGGTTCATATTAAAAAATCTATAGTCCTATGTATAGCAGAATATATATATATATATATATATATTCTGGAGGTTCCTATATTTAAAAAAAAATCTATATAGGATGTTTTAAGTTATAGTTTCTTGATTTTTTGAAATTTTGACCTAACCACTCACCGACAGCAGCAATGGGGTGCCGGCTGGTCTGGGTCCACTGGTCGGCATCACCGGGGGCTTCACTTTGGTGCCGTTCACGCCATTCAGACTAAAACACATTTACAGGTTGCAAATTGAATTTATTATAAACATATTGAATAAACCTTTCTTCTTATGGTCCTTTTGTTTGCTTTAATTGGTAGTTAGGCATTCATATTTGCAGTTATATGTGCACAAGTTATGTTCTACCTCAATAAAACGATCAAGTAGGGCCTAATCCCTTATGTATTGGTACACTTTATTCCAAAAAGTTTGCCTATCAGATATTTTTCTATGAATAATTTCGACTCACCCTTCCTTAAACTCAATGGAGATGTAGTCCTGTCCTCGCTCTGTGATGTCGATGACGCCGGCGCGCAGCAGGTTATCAATGCTATTGGTTGTCTCTCTGTACTGTATCATCGCCTTGTTGTAGGCGGATAGCTGAGCTTCCGACAAGTCCTCGTCTCCACACTCCATGTTTAACGACACGTCTCCGTCCTTCCGGCGACCCACACCGTTGCTCTTCATTCTAGACCCCATCTCTTTGGTTTCCTGAAATTATCAGAGTACCGGTACCATTGATAAAAGCATTATACGTGTGAGACTTACTGCCCGTCAGTTGGTTTCAGTCAGTCTTCCGTCTCTAAAATTTACAGTAATTTACACACAACATTATTAAATTATAAACCTATATTCTATCAAATTATCATTGTCCATCTTGTTAATTGTTACAACCAGTACTCATAATATAAACACAATCATTTAAACAACAAAAACACTATTTTCTAACCTCAAACAAGTCCGTCAGGCGTCCGAATAATCCAAAAATATCGTTGGAAAGAAATTTGAAATTGACTGATAGACGCCGGCAGAGCCACTGACGGAACTGCAACGGATGAGTGTTGATAGCGCAATAGAAAATCCATTGAAGAATATTTTTGTTAACTGTGACGTGCCTGTACTGTGACGCCGTAACTGATGTGTGTGAATCGACCTTTACCCGGGTTACAAAAACCAGTTAGGCCCTATCTTAAAACTAGTTTACAAGGCTATAAGTTAGGGCCTAAATATCAAGAGTGTTTGTTTGAATGCATATCTAGCAAGAAACTGTACCCCAAAATGCAGTAGGTATTTATTACAACATAGGAGGAGGTGTTTTAGCCTATTTCTTTAGGATAGCCTAGTCCTAGTTAGTACACAAAGCTTTAAGCCTATCTCAAGCAGATGATGTTTCCAATAATACAATACAAACCTTTAATTGCATTAGTAATGGTTGAGAAAGGGTCTTTCCCGTTACTTAAATAACATATATACCGAGGTTTTCTAAAAGAATAATAGATGTACTCTAGCAATCAACCAACATTCATAACCTAATATCTAGATTCTAGTTAGACAAACTTTCTGGCGGGACTCGGGTGCCATGGCGGGTGCGGGTGGCGGTGGCGGCAACGCCAGCACGAATCGCAAGTCGCAAGCGCTAACGCCTGATTAGTGATAATGTTGTCGTCTGCCGCGGTTTCCTAACAATGCGTTTATAAAGTCATAACTTAAAACTTAATAAATTGCCAAACTATTCAAACGGCTCCAATTATGTAAATGAATAATCAAAAACTGTTTAGGTTGCATAGTTAAAAATATTTTTGATAAAACTTCGTTGCAAAACATTTATCTAATTAATTGCAGTATTATAGGGGGTTTTTAAATCGAGTATAGTAACTACGGGAACTCCGTTTATAACAATAATGGGCTGCACCACGTATTCGTGGGCTGCACTTTATTATGTATACGTCCTACACTCATTCAAATGAAAAATATCGATATATAGATTATTCGATATATCGATTATCATTCGGTTAGTTAGGTTGGGTTAACCTAACTAACCAAACTTCATATATCGAACTAAATAATCGATATATTCATTCGAACGAGTGTAGGACGTAAACTAAAGTGCAGCCCTATTCCACTTTGAAAATTTAGGGACAAAGCCTAGGATGATACAATGATAGCCAGGTTGATATTGCCTACAAATCTAATATAAACAGTGGTAAATAATAGTTAACTGTTTAACGTCTTTCTCTAAAAACACATATTCTGCACAAAATTAATTATAGTCCCCAATTACTATTTCTGGCCAGGGGGTAAAATTCCGGGGGTAAATGAATATCTTTTATTTCAGCTGCGGTTTTTTGGTACGGACAAAATGAGAGCATTCTATTCGCTGTCATTGCGTGACGTCATTTTCTTCTCTTGAGGGTTGAGAGACGTCTTTCATTGTTGTTTGTTGACTCAGTTGAATTTTAAAAATCAATATTTTTATCTTTATCTTTATAAAATTAAACCGTCATAACCTACCCTAACTAACAAAACTTGCTGATAATGAAAAAAAATCGGATGAAGGTTTTATAATCGAAAAAGTAGTTCTGTTCATAAAACAAAATTGCAAATGCCTCAAATTCTAACAAAAGATTAAAAGTTAAGAAGTAATCGCATTCTAAGCCAAATATTTGACAAAAAGAACGTGTCACCAGTGGGAATCGATCTGGTATCAGTGGTAACTGGTAGCCTCTTGAACATCAGCCGTGTGCACTACACTAACCACTACACCAGCACTCGAACACCGATTGGCTAAACTTCGTATCGTTGTGGTAATGGTGTTCCCTTAAGAAAAGAGAGTGACGTCACGCCATGACAGCCAATAGAATGCTCTCATTTCGTCCTGATCTAAAAACTGCAGCTGAAATAAAAATTGTGCGGCCGGCACAGTAGGTTAGGCTGGTTTGTTTAGGTTACCTAATAGTCTTAGTGATTAATATTATTGGTATTTACCTTTACCATATGGACAAAGAATTACCAGGTTTACCCGAAAACCGGTCAATTATAGGGTACTTTGAGAATTTCAAACCATTCAGGAGTAAAAAACGACATTTCCCGAAAAAAAATGTTTACAATGGCCTAAATCATAAGAAAAAAACATAAAAACTAAAAAAAATCATTCTTGTCCAAAAAAATGATTTTCAAGATTTTTTCGCTATTTTCAACCGCAATTTTCAGGGTGGAGTAAAATAGGCGTTTGCCCAAAGGCCCCAGAAGAAAAAAATGTTCAAAATGGTCCAAATAATAAGAAAATACAGTTTTTCTTTTTCAAAATTAGTTTGAAGATCCTATGGAGTAAACTAATTTACCGTGATTAGTATTATTGATCTAGAGCTTAATGGACTAATAAATACAAAGAATAAAAAATAACACGCTCTTAAAAAAATATAATTTCCAGCCTTTCGCGACTTTTAGGCTTAATTAGGCGTTTCCTCCAAGAAAATTTCAAATCTTTTTTCCAACACTTTTAGGAGTATTAAAGGGTGGGATTAAATTGCTACTTGGGTTTGAAAGTTGAAAAGTGCTTGGTGTTTTCTTTGTACAGTATTTGAAATAGGAGTTCTTAGTGGGGGCAGACAATTTCTCTTTAGGTTTCACCATAATACCAATTACCATTTTGACAAAACACTATAATATTACAATAAATTTATTTTAAAAATCAAGAGCTCGGAAGCTGAAGGAGGTTACCGATAGTTGTGTAGTTTTAAATATTGCCCCTTAGGCTAAATGCCGATCAAAAGTACTAAACATTCCCATGTACCATCCAAATCTATCTCAAAACACCGGTTTTCAAGAACTACCTAAGCCCACGATGATCACCAATCTGCTCGTTGTAGATTGCTAGAGATCGATTATCAGACATCAACAAACTTCAGTTGTCAATCGTTTGCCATTAACAATTTTATCAATGGAAACTGTGTTCAAGCACACTGCATAGGGTAGGCCTAATAATCACTGGCAAGGGACATTGGACAACGCTTCCTGCGCTATTGATCCGCGATAGGACAACCTTATGAGGTTAACAGAGTTCAATTAAATTCAAAAACCTTTATTTCATGCAACATCATGCTAAATATTTCACATCCTCTTGTGCACACGCACGCGCGAGGAAATCTTTAGGTACATGCAATTTTACAATGTTGTTACTTGGAGTCTGAATTGGTGACCTCGCAAGAGCAATAGCTCACAACAGCCTAATCAAGAAAATTTCTATTAAATTAATTTGGCCTGTGTACCAAGAGTAAGACAAAAAATATTTAAATTGTTAACAACGAACATTGCTGCCTAACCAGGGCGACCTAAAAAATTGTCTAGGCCTGGAACAGAGATATGTTTAGTTTGTAGGTTTTGTGAGAGGAGGAAGGTAGACCTACTCTTAGGTTTGTTGATCAGCTTCACCAGTAACTTGAACTTGTACAATATCAGCAAAGCCTTCTTATTTGTTTGGTCAATTAATTACAGACACGTAATAAATAACTAGGTCTAATATGGAAACGCCAAAGTTCTAAAAAACATGCCTAGGCAATTTAAATAAAGAATTTCAGAAATTCACAAAAGGACTAAGGATACCTATAGGCCCATTCAAAATTCTGCAGGAGATGTCTAATCGGAGGTTTAACATGGGTTGGATAGGAAACACCTAGACAAAATTCAATGTATAGACTTATTTTTGGAAACATAAAGTGTGGCGGAAGAAAGGGATTCATCTACTGGCAAAGCGTTTCATCTTAAAAGGCTCATTTACACGTTGCCAGTGGCTGGCATTCCAGTTGAGATATGACTGGAAGGTCACTGGAAAGGGGTGACTGGAATGCCGACTTACTGGCACTTAACC
Organism: Macrosteles quadrilineatus; assembly: GCF_028750875.1. Taxonomy (NCBI): domain Eukaryota; kingdom Metazoa; phylum Arthropoda; class Insecta; order Hemiptera; family Cicadellidae; genus Macrosteles; species Macrosteles quadrilineatus. The sequence continues at coordinate 61,625,151 of NW_026542602.1, read as the reverse complement.
GTTTACACGTTGACAGCAACTGGAATATGATAGCGCTTTTTCATGTTTATGCGGATGATTGTTGTCTATTTACTGTAGTGAACAAAAACATGGCTGAAACGTTACAAAAAATTACCATTAAAAAGCAGTGCCTTCAATATCTAACTTTTGTGTCATGAACTTTGAGAAATATGTACCCACGAGTTGACGAATAAAGAAAGAGAAGCCTGGATACGAGATTGGATAGATAAGAGGACTTTGGGGAATAATTAGAGGGCGTCATGTTGTAAAAAAATATTTGTTCTACTGGGTCTGCCAGCGGGCTGGTGTAGTGGTTAGAGCGCAGGACTTCAGTTCCTAAGGTCCCGGGTTCACATCCCAACAAATCACCAATGGATTTTATCTAAGTGATAATGCCACAACCTCTACTCCAGTGACTGGCAGGACTTGTTTACACAGAGCTAGTCACTGTCATCCAGTGACTGGCAACCTCAACTGGAACGTCGACTGGGATCGTGTCAGCCTTTATGATCCATTTGGAATGGCCTTTACTACGAATAGATACTTTGGAGAGATTATTTTAGTTAATTCTTTGACTATTGATACAGCCCAAATAGTCAATGGTCCATTCCGTGGTCGCGGAGTAAAGGACAGAAGGAGTTAGGGTACTTTTTAGATGTCCAGTCTCGACTGTACCTAATGCATGAAATTAACAAGTAAATAAAACTTAACAGATGAATGTTCTTCCTTCACGAATATTAAAGTATGATTCAGTCGTCGCAAAACAAAAAAATACAAATTGGCATTTTGCATTATCATACACATATAACCAACGGTACAACCGTGTCTGAGAAGTGCGGCATCATGGCTAAATGCGCAGCTTTACTCTCCTCCAGCTGACGCTCGAGCTGGCACAGTGGCGATGCTGACGCAGCGATGAGGAACCGTCACGACACGACACGGGCGCGATCTACCATCTACCCACCCAAACTTCCTCGGAATCTTGTGACGTGGAAGTAGTGAATCAAGATGGCCGACATCATCACGAAATGGAGGCTGATAAAAGGGTGGGGGAATTCCATTGTGTGCGAATGACAGAATGACATTAGGAAACTGCATTGCTATTAATTTAAAGTTATCATTTAATTTCATGATGTTGGCAATGGCTTAGTATAAATGCAATAGATTAGATGGTAAATAAATAAGGACAGTTAACGTGTATATTATATTTACATTATGTGGCCAAACATATTTAACTTAATCAGATCTGCAGGCCTATGTTATCACTGTTATTAGCAAAGCCTATAACATGAAACTTAAGCCTGAATCTCAGAATATTTAGGATCAACACCAAGAGAAGATGAAAGTGGTCTACCAAATAATTTTTAACCTAATATCGTTAGGTCAAATAACCTATTTAAAACAAATTCATAATATTAACTTACCAAACAAACTTTATGATAGAATCTAATTTGAACTTTTAAAAATAACAATAAGTTAGGATTCTTGAAATCAATTTAGGTTGATAACTTAGTAATCAACGGGTTCTGTCACGTTTGCCTTGCAAGAGGCATTGATTAGGGAATGGAGATGTAGGCCTATAATCAATGCTCGTGATTGTTCAAAATCTATAAATAAATATAACAATTTCCCAATGGCCTGAATTCAAATTACAGATATCCTTAAATTTATATAGGCCTTCGTTCATCAATTTGTTCTTAAAAAGCAAAATGGTAATTTAATCAAGTTGTGATTGAGTCGAAACATAACCTCAATCTAACCTAACAAGATGCTGATCGTCAGCTCATTTAGGAAATGAGGACCTTCATTAATAAATGTTCTGTTAGTAATCGCAAATTTATGCTATGTTTTTTCCTAGATCAAACTGTTTACCTACCTTAAAATGTGATAAATGGACCCAACTTCAAAGAACGTAACCACAAAATATCAACAACAACAACTAATATGGCGCACCAACCCAATGGAAATGAGAAAGAAATATGGAGGAAGACGCCAACGAAAGGAAGGAGAGGGGGGACCCATTCGGGTGTATTCGGGATTCGCCGTTCCCTCTCGGAAACCTCCGATGATGCTTTGCGCTGAGGATTGTGGGTACCTATGATGCAACTTCTTATTTCGAGCGGGAAATTCGAACTGGCGTCAGCGTTATTCCTGCCATTGACACGGATCTTTTAAAAATACAGTACTAAGATAATTTGTGAATGTCATACCATTGTTGCCATTAAATTAATGTTTTAAGCTTTATACAATTATGTGGTGAGGACGCATTATTTTTATTGTAATTAATTGTATTGCTTGCTACCTAAGCTTGTTTGGTTACCTATCACTCAGTATTAGGCTAATTCTTGACTACTGTATTGTATTACCATTATAGGCTATCTTACTTAATATTAATAAGCTTATTCATAATTTATACGCAATTTGACAGTAAAATTTGTGTACATCCGTTGGAAATGATTTTGGTTCGCCATATTTAAAAAGTCATTTGGTATTTTCAAGAAGAAAGCCTCAACTTTAACGTCGGTTTATTGACGCAGCTGCAAAAAAACAAGATGCAGAAAATAATCGAGGCCAGGACCAGCGTTCCGTTTTTGGTCCATCAAGAAGAAGGCCTTATTCATACTTCTATGGGTGAGTGAAGGCGGTTAGGTTAGGTTAGTTTGTTTAGTTTATGCTAATAACAAATGAGATTGCATTTATTTTTAAAAACAAAAGTTTTTTTTGAACTTGTATAATGTCATTTTTAATTTGTTATGTAAATTATTCTTCCCATTTTAGTTTTTATGTAATCTGAATTCATGCTCGTAGAATAGCTTGAATATTTATATGTTAGCATCTCACTATCCCTAACTGGAAAAAAATTCTAACAGTATTAATAGCCACTTCATTCTGCTATGTGCAACATACGTCAAGGATAACATTCAAAATTTTCCGACTAGAAATACGGTACATACACACCAAACAAGAAAATTATTAAATATACCTTTCTAAGACAAAAATTGCTTTACCTCCCATACAGCTATAATACGGCCCTTTCTTCCCTAAACATTTTTGGAAGTATAAATTACTTAAAAATGGTTTAATGTATTTTATTCAAGACGTTGACGTTGCACACAAAACAAGTGAAGTCACTCATTTGAAGAGAAGTTGTTATTTTATATGTTACAATACGTGGCCTATTTATTTGATCTTCACTGCTAAAGGAGGGGACACGGCCATCTGCTCCCATCTGGTGGTCTCCACTAGGCCTACTATTTTAGGCTTTCTTTTAGGCTAGCTCGTGTCGCCTATAGATATTTCTCCATTTGTTTACTATAAAATCCATGCCATCAATTTCAAAACTCACCTTCATGAGTGATAAGACAAATTTTGTTCAATACTTTACTTGATTGAGTTTTAAGTATACATTTTGCCAACAATATATATATTAAAATTTAATTTAAAAAGACAGAACAAAATTTATATCTCAACAAACAAACTTGTATGAACAATATTTGGCCTATTAAAGAAGGTAAATTGAATGGGCTACATGACAAAAATACACTGTTTACAGAAAGATAATGGAGAAAATTGGTGGATTGATGTAGTAGCAAGAATGAAGTCTGTCTGACCTTTCGAAATAAAAGTAGGCCTACAATTAATTTTAGAAACACTTGGAAAAAAATTATAGCAGAAGCATCAAGAAAATAACTGGACAGAAACAGCACCAAAAGAGGTTTCACATCCCTACTAAGAAACATTGGTACTGTAAACTGTAGTGCAAATAAATACTACGCCAAAGACCAATTATTTTAGGTTTTGAAAAATCAATTTTTTGGTCACATATACCAGACAATGTATCAGGCTCCTGGAAGTTGTTTTGACCCTGGAAAGGGAAAGACCAATGACACTGAAAACGTTGAAAAGATTATTTAAAAGTTTCCTCAAGCTTGGAGGATAAGGAGGTGTTTAAGCGAATTATCTCTGCAAGAAAAGCCTCCAAATTCCAAATGGAAAGCTCCAACGGATGACCTCAACAACGACTATTAGCCTACAGATTGGGTTACCAAGTGGTTATGCGACACCTTGAGGCTCAATCAGATAACCCAAAAATTATAGCTCAGCCCAGTAAGAGTTGCATCTCCAATGCTTTGTCAGTGCCCATCATATCAGGCCCTATGGTGGTTCCTACTGTGGTTCCTGAACAAGAGTATCCTTGTTCAGCGATTCATGAAATTACTACAGTAATGTCATAGGCTCTCTGCGCTGCCGCAAGGTTCCTGGACTTGATGGAATTGCTGGGTACGGTATTCCTTCACTGGGTGTTTTAGTACATGAGGGTGAGGGGGGTTGTGTTGGACTTTGGCTTAGACACCAGCGACTAGTTCTAGACACCACTTAGTGTGCCATTGAGTGTGTCCTCTGTACCTACTTTCCAGGCCTACAACACGACTTGAGTATGTACAATTAAGCTGTTTGTTGGATGGTTTCTTTCGTTTACAAAGGATAGACCCTGGGTGACCCCCAAAAAAGGAAAGATCTTTGCCTTGGGTTGATCACAAAGGCAATAAAGATCCAGAAACCCCATCTGCATACAGAACTTCATGCATGCTAGTCACAAGGAAACTTTTTGAACGACTCCTGCAGCCAAGGCTCAAATTGGCCTAGGCCTAGAGAACTCAAACTAGAGATAGAAGCAGTAGGTGGACTTTCTGATTGTCATTAAGGCTTCCGATCAACGATTTAAACTGTTAACGAGGTACTTTTGAGTTTGCTCTCAAGGCCCTATAATTAGCTGAATCATTGGACTTGGCCTTCTTCAATCAAGTGTGTGTTGAATAAACCATCCATAAAAGCAGTGTGTGCTGCCCAATCACTTTTACACTAAACTTAAGTTGATTCGAATAGTTGAGAACTGCCCTTCGTTGGCTTTTCCTGACGATTTCTTGATAATATGAGTAAAACTGGTCACTGGACTTGATTTTAGCTTTAAGAGGGATAATCTTCTTTTGTTGAAATGTTTATTAAATGTAGGCCTACTGTGTGGGATTTATCAGCGGAGAGATATCTTTGGCAACTCGCTGAAGAAGAACATAGGCAATATTTCTTCCTCTTCGGTTTGATACCCGAACTATGTACTTCTTTTCAAAGTACAAAACCTATTCTGTGTTAACTGCAAGTGGCAATTCAGTATACTGCCAAGGTCTGCACATGTGTTGTTGGTTTTGCAGTAAATGAAAGGTAATTTTTTACAATGAAAGGATGAACTCCTATCAAAATTTTTATCATGAAATGTTTTATAATTCATGATAAAATTTACCTGTCATTGCATTCACTGTGAAGTAAGGTACTGAAGAAACAAGCAGCTTATGGGACGGTCCGCTTTCAGCTCTAGTACGTTGTGCTGGAAATATGTTGTGGGGAGCAAGGAAAAGCCCTGTGAGGAAATTCCTATCACTCAAAAGTGGTTTTCCTCCATCGTAAGCGTTGTAGTAGGCCTACGTGATGGGGGTGGGGGGCAGGGGCAGTGTTGGACTTTGTCCTAGATACTAGCAACCTAAACCCCTGGTAAAGTGGTGCTAGACACCACTTTAAGTGTATGATTGAGTGTTTCATCTGCACCTTCTATGGTGTATTTAATAACATTTATCACAATTACTATACGTTTTAGAATTCTAGAAGTACCTATATGAGTAGAATTGAGATATTTCCCACAAAGGATGTTTGAATTAACCATAAACATTTACAACTAAAACAAATTAGTGGCGAGAGAGCAATTTGGACTCACTAACTTTTGGATCAAAGAGACAACAGAAAAAAAGAAAAATGAGCTTTTTGTGGCCCGTATTGCTCAATGTTGCTATAATTTTTATTGAGTAGACGAATAACAATTTTTACATCTCAATAACCACTTAGCTATCCAGATAATTCTGCGGTAGTCGCTTCATTAAAGGAGAAACATTGTTCTGGAGTCAAGGGATGGGTATCTGATGTGATAGTAATGTGTAGTAGCTGACAATAAATTGTATGATTTTTATATAGGACACAATTTTTGAAACTGCCATTCCCATTAAATATGTAGTAATTTCATTGATTTAATATTCAAAGGGGGGGGGGAGGATCAACTATAGGCCCTTCTGCAAAATGTGTTCCATCTTTAAATTTGATCACAAGGAAAACAATTTAAATACAAAATCTAGAATAGGCTATATTTTTGGACCCTATATTTTTCTACCCAAATTCCTAAGGATCACATTAACATTTTTTGATTAAAATTTTTTGGTCCAATGAAATATACCTCAGCGTCCTCATTTAAGTTAGGAAAATGCCTCAGTATAAAGTAAACTATCAACTCCGCAGTTTTATTGTACAGTATATCTAATAATGTAACAGTGCTTTAAATTCAGATTCCATTATTCAGATATTTTTCTTTTAAAAAGTGATTTATTATTTTAATCGAGTCTTTACCTAATTTAATCCAGACTTTCATAGATGAATTTGATCTTAACTAAGTCCACATTAATTTGAGGGTTTAAATGCATCGTTAATAATAAATCTTCATATGGACTGTCAATTAAATAATTAGTTTAAAATGAGCAAGCTCATCATTGTTTTTTATAGGTTTGTAAATATATTTTGATGAAATTAAATGTATTACCTATCTAATTGTTTTATCTCATGTACCCAAGTTATCGATGTCAAAATCTCATTTCATTGTTGTAGATAAACCTTTACTTATTTAGCCCAGCCTAAATGTGCATGGGTGGATCCAGAAATGGTTATTATCATGTGGGTGGTTTTGAGGGATGCAACTGGTGGGTGTAGGAGAATTAGAATCCACCCACTGCCTTAAAAGTCTGCTCTTAGTTTATTTTGGAATTATTATAAAACGATTTAGTCACACATCACACATCTATAGTAATTTTGCCATTCTGGAATTGAATCATCCCCTGTTCACCCCTCCTCAAGATCCACTAGGTGGAAAAAGTGAATAATTGTAGTTCAAAATCAATAATACGCATAATTAAGTATAAATGAAACACTAAACATTTGCTTGGTGAACAGCTTTAGTGCAAGGAGGGCATTTGAATGTGTAAAATTCCTTGGAACATTATACTGATATCACTTTTAAATTTATACAATCCCATGTAATTTACTGTAATCTGAAGACATTATATACAATATGCCAATCTGGTTTACAGTATTGGTGAGTGATGATGAATAATATTGAGTAACAACTTTGAATATTGGATAGAGGTAAGAGGTAGACCTCCCTTTTCCATACATGGTTTAATTGAGCTACAGACAGAATTATGATGTAAATCGCTGATTCATGTTGAATATGCCAACATTAGTACACAGCCAAAATGAAAAACAACTTGTTGTAATCTATGGAAAATTGTATGTCTCATTATCTAGAGCAGTACCTAATTATAAGGAGTGTGCTACAAAAGAGCAACAGGTTGAAGTAGTTATAGGGATGCGATTACAGTACCCTCCCCCCTCACAAAAAGTTGGTGTAGTAGAGTTTTGACAGTAACACACAATGAAAGACTCATTCAATTTGATTTGATAAATGAAATGACTACAGCTGTAGCTGGTATGTCTACATTAGTTAGTGTCCAAAAGTCAATAGTACTATCAAACTTCTTTGTGCATTTTCTCCACCTGAGAGACCCATCTTTCTGTTTTGCTAAATGGGTGGACAAAAACATATCAAGATGGGTGCCAAACTAATAAAAACATTATCGCCTAGCTATTGTTGATTGACAGGATTAGAACTGTCGCCCCAGGACGAAAATCACGCTCTTTATTAACCATGGTAGGTAACTGAACTAATCCGGTTTTGTCATTAACCTTGGTTCATTCTATTTTCTTTGATTCTATTCATCTCGGTCCCTGCACTGATGTTGAATTGCCTGGTGAGACGCAGAAGGCATTGTTTATGTTTTGTTTGTTGATCACTGCCGAGGTAATTTCATCTCCTGCCGTGTCTGCCGGTAATCTCAACTGACAGCTGATCCAGTGCCTGCTTGATAAGGAAACGGCGCCAACAATGTCGCGACAGGGTTATGGACGAATGCACTTCGCATATCAGATTATACCCCATAAATATTACAGTTGTTGGTTATGATTTTTACAAGTTTTCTAAATTACTCACAATTAGTTTTATGGAATTACTAGCAGAGTACCCGTCCTTCGTACGGGGTTGGAATATAAGTATAAAATGCTTATTACAGTTATACTCAAGCTTTGCGTTTGCAATAAGGGAGGACACAGTTTGATAAAATTAGCTTTTTTAAATTTACAGTATTCTATAGTATTACACATCTACCATAGCCATAATGTTCTACCAATTCACCTAGACAATAGAGAAAAATAAATTATCAACAATAAGCAAAATATCACAAATTATTCATGAAATGAAAAATATAAACATAACTGTAAACAATCCTACTTAGACAGTTCTCATTGTGAATCACTTGTTGCTGCTTAGTTAAAATTAGCTGTTTTCATAAATGCAAAAAAATATAGTGCTGCACCCTGTTAGTAAATCTTATAACTTTTTAATGCTTTTCCATATCATAGAACCAATTTTTTTAGTTGAAACAGCTGACTAAATTCTTTAATTCCCTTTAAATATGAATACTCATAAGGTTAACATGGGGAATTACAGAGCCACTGGGGCAGAGCCCGAAAGGATTTTTGAGATAAGAATATGCCTATATGTTAATCGGGAATGTAAGCTATCATCATGCCAAATTTCAGCCCAATCCGTCCAGTGGTTTATGCGTGATTGAACTTCAAACAAACAAACAAACAAACAAACAAACACACAAACTTTCACATTTATAATATTAGTAAGATTTACACATGCATATTAAAGTGTCGATCGTTAAAATAAAGGTTTACGCGAATTTATGTATTGAAAGGCTTTGGAAAAATGCACATAAAATTCACTCACAATGTCATTATTTTGTTGTCGGTTTCGACGCTGTCAACGCCTTCGAACTAGCTGATACAACCTAAACACAATGGTGTATTGCGGGGTTTCCTAGCTTGCAGAACTGTGACTGGCTCTAAAATTCCCGAAGTTTGATACATTGCTATATTATAATGTATTGCACAGTAAAGTAAATTATCAACCATGGTGGATTTCTAAATAAGGTTATGCATTATATTACCTACATGTATCGAACTCTAACTATTGTAATTTAGGACTCACGCATCGTAGATTACGAGGGAAACTAAGTAGAAGGTTAAGGAATATTTTCGAGAAATGTAAGACTTAATTTGTCAAGGAGAATTAATATTAAATTTAAAAGCATATAAATTATGCATTTCTGTTCACTAAAACAAAAGCGTCAAATTTTAAAATTTTCAGAGGTTATTATTTCTTTGTATTCTTAAACTAGAAATGAAATAAACTTATTTTAGTGGAACTTTAATATATTATTACTATGCTTAGCTAAAAGCCGGTTTAGCTATGGTTAAGGTACTTTCCTTACTATGGAACAGTTAAGGTACGTTCCTTACTATGGAACAGTAAACAGTTAAGGTTTCTTGCCATGGAACAGTTAAAGCCTCTTACTATAGAAAACTCTTAGCTAATTTTCATGAATATGGGACAATTTAGGTACTGTTCCAAACTGGAAAAGGTAATCGTCCCACGGAAAACTACACCTATGACTATAGCATCATATATTGCAACCCTAAACCCTAACTTTTAGACCAATATTAAGCTCTTTACTGACAGATCTGACATTTCTACCAATACAGTTATTATTGTTTGTAGTATTATTAAAATAAAAACAAACAGAAGGCCTAGCTTAATATGAGTACTTTATATCGATATAAATCATCAATCAAAAATTGTATCCTATTAAAAGTAATTGCAAAAATAGAAAATCGGGAGCGTAGCCAAAATGATAACCCGTTGCAGTGACCTCTTGACCTTCCGCGATATTTGAGAAGTTGATCTCCCGAACTCGTGGACCCGACAAAAAGAAATGACGTCAAACTTTTTTGACTCCCGCACACGACTTAGAAATGTTCAGTTGTAGTTTGGACCTCTCTCGAAAAAAAAGAAAGGCTCATAATTCAATTTTTGTAGCATTCCCCTGAAAAAAGTTCGGTTTTCCCGACACAAGTGCATTGTATCGTAAAAATACCCATACCAATTCCATTCATTCCTTTGTATTTGTAATTTTTACGAAACACTTTACAAAACTAATGAGGACGCAAAGTAGCACTTTGAGTGCGAGGTATAAAACTTTCGAAAACCGTTTACGCCTACGCACGATCACACGACGTGTACGGAATAGTTTATCGAGTTCAGAAAAGATTTTTTACGCACCGTTGCAAATAATTTTTCATACAGCCTATATTATTCTGAGCTGTTATACTTACTCACGCGTCAAGAATAAACACTAATAACTTGCTTGACTATTTTGTTACATTTATGTAGCAGGTTTAACTAAACATATTTAGACATTTCCGAAAACTCTCTGGTATTAAAGAGATTTTGAATTCAAATCCTTGTAAAGTTTGTTTCCGGATATGTAAAAATTAAAAATATAAATAATTGATTAAAGCCTAATTTGAGATAGGCCTAGGTGCATCGGTAACTTAAAAAATCGAACATTAATATACCATCATCAAACAACCAACGTCAAACAACAAACTTTCAAAACTGCTTCAAAACTAGGGGATGAAAACTGGTTTCAAAATCACTTTAGTAAGTACCTAAGTACCCAAATATTCCAGAGGTATCAAAGTGTTAAACAAATTTATGTGGGAAATTATAAAAACTTGATACAAATTTGAGTAAGATCAATAGAATTATTCAGAGCCACGTTTCTGAACTAGATTCTCAAAATGTGTTTCCTACTATCGTTTGACCTCAATTTCCCGCAGTCTGCGACTTGAACCCGTGAACTTACAACTAGTTAACAGTTAACCTCAACCATTCCCTACTTGAGCTAGGTTTAGTCAATGAATAGCCTACAACAAACCCCGGGTTTGTATTCATTGGTTTATGCGGAACTTTTGATCCCAGCAACCAATTTGTTGTGTTAGGGTTATGTTTGCAGCTGTTTTTAATGGTATTAAGATAAGCTAAATGCGAAGTGGGATTTAACAAAGATCGTCTATTTAAAAGTCATATACAACGTAAAAATTAAATGGCAATCAAAGTTTAAGGTGTTATGTTATTTTATTTTAATCATAAGCTAAACATAAACATGAAAGCCGTACCTGCTTATTTTCGTCTTGTAGATGTTTGTCAAGATCTTGCTCAATTTTTTCCCGAGCCAATTCAAAATATTTGTGGTAATCGAAAACCTTTTTCTTTGAAGGCCTTCCTCGCGGAAACTTAATCATATTTTATAGAATCACAATCACGTTTTGTTTGTTTATTCTTCTCTTAAATGGTCAACAATCGTTTTACCCGATTTAATGTGAGGTTTGAAAACAGCTGATTGTATTCGGCAATAATGCTTTTACGACATTGGTCACAGCCAACTATATAACGGTAAATGAATTGCAGACGTTTCCTGACGTCATAGGAGCATTGTTGTAAAACACGTAGCGTAGCATTGACCGTTGTACTTTGAAAAAATAAAGACAATACAAGTTTAAAACCCAAATTCAGGGAACACGGTTGAATTATAAAGCGTATAAAAGTTTAATAAAAAAATAAACACTTGCTATTTTCTTAATTAGTATAAACAAATTAACGGTTTAATCAGCTGTTTCAATCTTATGAAAAAGGAACACGGTTTCAGTAGCAATTACAATGTCATGTTAAGTTTGTAAAACATACCATTTGTTCTGCAAGTGCTTCGCAGCGTGGCAAGAATATTTAGAGAATAATGTGGGTCTCTATATCTACTGAAAAAAAAAAAAAAAAACAGTACACACACTAACCATGCAAATCACACAGGCGAATCTCAATCCTACTAATTGCTTAGTTTAATAAAAATATCTAGTGCATTTGCATTGAACTGTGTGGCGGAATCAAAACTAATAACTTAATTGTAATGTAAACGTATATAATGTGAATCAAGAGATTAACTCAGGGTGAAAGTAAACAAATATAACAGCTGATGTATTTTAAACGTGATTAAATAAAGCCCTTTGATTTTTGTTAGGAGATAGTTTATAGAACTTATTGATCATCTTCACATCCTTTAGGGTTCTAGTCCAGAACCTAGACTACACACATATTAATTACTGCATGCTAGACCTAAAGCGTCGACGCATGACCACATACATGAAATCCATTTGTGACTAGCTGGGTTTGAACCCAGGACCTCAGTGACACGCATGATAAGTTTCCTATCAAGTTGTAATCTGATAATTTATTTTAAGCAAAATGTACCCTCTTCCAGGAGTTGAATGAAATTTACCTGAACGGATGCAAACGCAAAAGAATTGTTAAAAATGCAGATGTATTAAATAGTTTTTGGCGTCCCGGTAATTCTGTTACATAATAGTACAAAGTAACAACTTTATATACTATGTTACTAAAAGGACTCGACAATATAAAAGGCTATGGTGTCCTGTTTGCTATTTTTTAGGTAACTCATGAAATTTTAGAGGGAACGCAGGATGATCTAATAAACTACATTGCAACCAAGGTGTCTCATGTAATCCAACTTAATCATGATTAATAAGCTGTATTTAAAGTAAATACGATGTCAGCTGTGTGGGGTCCTCACAATCAACTGTCTTAGCTCATTACAAATATCAATAGGATATATGCTTACCTTCCCTTTGTGACAACATATAGAAGATCCGCCTCGATCACGAACTTCACCATGAAGTTTAGATGAACAAAACGCACTCACATTATCCACTGCCCCAACACTATGAATCCGGATTCGACTGTCTGGAAATAATCTCGCACAGCAGTACGATACAGGACGTTTTTCTTCAGGTAGGCCTAATATTGCCCTAACATCATCTTTAAGTCGCAAGTATATAGGTGGTAAAATTGCCCCACGGTTTTGGTGTTCAACGAGTCTTTGTTTTTCGTCAGTTATTTCATCAACTCGGTTTCCTCTTTGCCTTCTTCTTCTTCTTCTTCTTTCAGTCGTAAGGGTCAAAACTCGTCTCCGAGGCATAAAAATACAACAGGTCTACTCTTTCACAGTTCAAACATAACTTCGTTGCTGAAAATAAACATTTCAGTTAAAAATATTAGAAACACGGTATCTGATGAAAATCCAAACAATAAGACTGTTTTACAAGTCAGCTTTTAGATAAAGTTCTAGCTTCTACTAATATGCCACTGAAACTTGTTGATTATAGAGAAGTAATTTACCTACCTCAATAATTATACTACGCATTTATAGTTGAAAGTAGCTTGTATAAAAATCGTTTTCCTAAACAGCTGAGTATAATGTTTACAATATGAAATTTGTTGACAATCTAACTGATGGATCAGCTGTTAAATTACAATTTACATTTAAACATTTTTAAAGAAAGTTGGCCAGCATCAATGAATCTTTGAAAGTAAAATCATTGACTATTGGATACTGAATTAATTTAAATTTAAGGGGGACAAAGCCCCCAAGGAAATTACCTTTTTGGTTAAAAACTTATTCACTTCTCCGTCAGGAGCTTTGAAATGACACCTCAATCGAAAATTTGTTTAGTAGTCGGACT
>NW_026542602.1:59919070-60219556 GCF_028750875.1 Macrosteles quadrilineatus | reverse complement strand
TTAAATAATATTATTATTACCACTAACCCTGGACTAACTCAATTAGATTAGCTATCCGAGGCCGACAGTACAATTTTGTCCCAGGACGAAATTGCACCGTCACAACATAATTAACGGTATCAAACTGAAACCTAGAACAAAACGTTACAATGAAGGGAAATTGGTTAATGGACTGAAAATATTTTCAACGGCATGTAACAATCAGAGGCACCACGATAGCCCGATCAACTGTTAAGTTCCAAGCACCGAGTTGATCAATAAATATTTTATTTTCGAAAGTCATTTTTCTCATATTGGGAATAAGCCATTACCCATGTAATACCGTAACCCAATGTAATGTCTCATGGTAATAACAAGAACCAGGACCGATTTACTTTTATAAATATATATATATATATATATATACTTAGCTGCTGTATCTATACTTTTCAACAAGAATAGGACACGAAATAGAAACCTTTTTGATCTTGACATCTATCTGTATAAAATATTTACAAATCCCCCAACGCCTTTAGCAAACAAAATTCAACCAAACAACTTCGTTTGATAATTGTTTATTGAAAACCACCATTTTCGTTGGGATAAGTTTTAAATCTCACCAAATTCTCCAAAAACATTTTCATATACTTGAATCACATTTTTCTCCCTCATTTACCTATCCTGTTTTAATTACTTTTGGCATTTTTAAATTTCAATCTTTAAATTATAAAGATAATAATCATTGCTTAACTTAAAAAACAAAAATTACTATAGGTACATCAATCTCCTTCAAATGAAATTACAACTCTTTCAATCTCCATTCCCCACTCGAAATAAGTCATTAAAAACACAAGCATTAGCTTTTATATAAATTTTCGATATATTATTGTGCCTTAACGATAGTGTTTAGAAAAATAAACTATATGTGTACTACATTATGTTAGAAATTATTAAATCACCACGTATAACAATGTCAATTGGGATTTTTCTTTGAATTAAATAATAAAGAAAACCTTTATCTTTGTTTCTTTAGTGCATATTATTTATTTACAAATTAGATTAAGCATTGAAAAGGACAAAGAAAACAAATATGATTATAAAAAGATCAAAAACAAAATAATGGGACCTTTTTCGTTAATTCACAACCTCTAGTGGAACGTCAATAGGGTTTTCTAACTATACTAACCTAACCTAACCTAACGATGATGACCTAATGATTCACTAACACTTCTATTGCAAATAATCCTTTTCTCCAAAAACTAGTGGTAGTGAATTAATGAAAAAGGTCCGAAAAAGTAATAGTAAATTTCATTGATATGGCGAATTCAAATATATGATAAATGATATGGTAAATTTTATTTTTGGTATGTGTTTTATTGCATCTCTTAATCCACAATACAAAATCATAAACTAACAACATGACACACAAACCAGTTCTATTTACCATAGATACATTGTCCATTGCAAATACATTTACATACTTACCAATGAAGGAAACATAGTAACAAATATTTCGTAAAATTTTGAAACAAAACAAAAGAACACTATGTAAAATGAGAATATTTACCAACACCAGGACACTCAATCGTAACCCATAGGTCTACATCGGTCAGTATACTTTATCCACACATGATATATGCATTTGCACTATGGGGAGGTGAAAGCACAAGAACCCATTTCCTTTTTCGCCTTCAAAGGAGAGCTATCAGAATAATTCACGGCCTTCCCTACAAACAAACTTGTAGAGCTGTATTTAAATCATCCGCAATTCTAACTTTTCCCTGTATTTACATTCTAGAAGTCCTCACTTTTCTGAAGTCAAATTATTCTCATTTCCACACCACAACCACCCACTCATATCTGCTTCGCAATACTTTCAATCTGAGAATTCCAGCCCATTCAACCACATTCTTTGAAAGACATCTAAACTATAATGCCATCAAACTGTTCAATGCTCTCCCACTTCAATCAAGTCCACATCAGATCCGGGATGCTTCAAAAGGCACTTGAGGTCATTTCTCGTGGGTAAAGGCTACTACAGTGTCCGCGCCTTTCTCGCTGACGGACAGTCCTAATGAATTTTAATTATTTTAAAAGTTAGTAAATAGTTATTTGACTTGGCTAATGCATTTGTAATGTTAATCTAGCTAAATAAATGAGTTATTGAGTTATTGAGTATCGAAGAGTTAAGAGTCCTAAACGGAACCTTGATATTATATTTTGATAAAATTTAAACCCAGTCGGTTCAGTAGTTTTTGCACGAATTAGTAAAACAAATACGTACAGACACCATTAGATTTTTTTAATAAACTAGTATAGATTTATTTATTTACGTATATTTTGCTCTTAAAACATATTTCCTAAGATATAAATCTCAAACTCATGCAAGTATGTGATTAAAAATTAAAATACACCATCAAAATAAATCCAGCATATAACGAAGAATTAACGAATCCTCAAATTGAATGACGTGAAATTTGCATACCAATTTTATATTTTTGTTTACCAGGTGTTTTAAGGTAATAATTAAGATAACTTAAGAACGTGATTGAAATAATAGTGAACAATCCCTAATCAACCTGGTTTCATTGTTTCATTTGTGTACAACTTTGCTTTAACTTTTCCTCTGAATTCTTTACCTAATGACTTGAGGACTTCTTGGTTTGATTACCACCTGACAAAGAACAAAAGATCTAAATGATTTGTTTTTAATCTAGACAGTAAGAATTTAACTGTTCAAACGAACAATACCGCCTCATAATTAACAGTAATACACAGCAATGCGTAATTTACTTTTATTCCTTTGTGGAGTAATTGTGTTTTAGTTTTATTTTGGAGACTAAGTAAACAATATTGAACCTAACAACATAATAATATTTAGGTTCATGTTAACAAGCAAGTCCTAGTGACCATGGATAAATACTCCTTAAAACGCATAAAATGTTTACAGTCTGTAGCAATGTAGTTTATAAGGTCTATTCCCCCGGTCAAAGTTGAAGAAATTCTTAACTATATTAGTGTAGCCCTAACGTTAATTTGGTTACTGTAGAAAAATAATAAGAGTGATAAGTGATAAGTAATAAGTGAGTGACTAAAACAAAACGAGATTCTATGGGAAAGAGCTCTACCCGCAGCACGTACTGAAATCGTAAATAGTTGTTAACAGTTTGTTTAATGATGTATTTTTTATATTTTATAATTCGTGTATTTTTTAGCTTGAAGTCCACTACCAGCTGATACTATATCAAAATTTTAATTTGTTTAACAGTTGATTTTTTATATGATTACCATGGGAACATTTGAGCATGAACACTAAACACTGTTGCCGGTATTCTGACAACGTTCTGTGAGAATGTTTTTGCCCAGGTCCATAATGGAAGAACATTAGACAAAGAGTTGGTTTTGTCCTCACGTTCCTGAGGCAAATGATCTGTCATTACTTTATACCAGATGAATTCCATTCCAAGGAACTACTTTGCATTTCGTTTAAGTCTTCGTAGGAGACTTTTGAGATCGGGAACTGAATCAGTTTGTAATTGCCTTATCAAATATCCTAGAAACAAAGGTACCGTGCCTTTACCACTACCAGACGAGGTGCACTTCGTTTAAACAATAAACAAGTCAACTAATTATACACTTTGTTAAATTGTTTCTAGAATATTGTTTAGGAAAGCTAAGGAGAAAAAATTGCAGTTTTATAGTAGTAGCTGTCTAAATGCCAAATAGAAAGAAACTCTCTTCAGAAAAATCTAAGTTGATGTAGCTGCGTTTTTAATCATTGCAGCTCTTTAATGAATTATTATATTATGAATAAAAGTATCATACATTTTATTACACACTATACAATTTTTAGTAATAACACTTTAAAATTATATAAAATGTATGCAATAATTAACCAGTTTCAAAAATATATAAGCATTACTTGGATCAACAAACACGTCGTACTTGGACCAACAAACATGTCGTTATTACTTAGACCAACAAACACGTCGTTATTATTTGGACCAACAAACACGTCGTTATTATTTGGACCAACAAACACGTCGTTATTACTTGGACCAACAAACACGTCGTTATTACTTGGACCAACAAACACGTTGTTATTACTTGGACCAACAAACACGTCGTTATTACTTGGACCAACAAACACGTTGTTATTACTTGGACCAACAAACACGTCGTTATTACTTGGACCAACAATACTTGGACCAACATACACGTAAAAGTATTAAAAGTTGTAAAAGTATTAAAACAGTACAAACTTTTTTAAGTGTTAAATGAGCAATTAAAGATGTGTAAGCCTCTGAGAATGTCTAAGGCCTAACTAAAAAATACATTCAATTAAAGGGGAAGCATTATTGTAAGTGTTTGAAGAGATTGGAACCATAAATCAATTTTCAAAAGTGAATTAAAAAAATTCATAATTAGTTGAGCAATTAAAAAATATTTACTTTATAATAACAAACCCAATGCAACTTAAATATCTGGTACGTTTTAACTGTTATGAAATGTATATTATTATGATATAAAAATAGGTACATTTTATACATATTTGATTTCACAGGCTTGTTTTTCAAAGAACTGTTATTGACAAAAGCTATAACATATTCTGTCCAAAGTCATATAAGGAACACATGCTGTTGTTATTGAACAACATGTACCAAGCTCATTCAGTGTTGTTCAGTAAAGGCAATCAAGCCCCCATTGTAGCGTGCACAAAAGAAACGCGGGGGTCGTTATTATACTCGTCTCATAAGCTATGTGGGTTTGTCAACTTCATATAACATGGTTAAACATGCCTCCAGTGACATGGGTTGATGGCAAATAGACTGAATGGTATGGAATTGAGAAAACTCATTATTTGCTGTGGTTACTCTTCCTTTAACGGTGCACTATATCATAATGATGACTAACAGTGAGGCATTTCTCTGTAAAATGGCAAGGATTTTGGAATCGTTTTTGTGTACCCATCACAAGAGTAAAGATAAAAAAGATAAACATTTTTTTTCTGAGACTGTATGTTTTATTGAATGTTAGACCATCACCCAGTGAATCTGACTTCATTATCTGGATTGGCGTAGGAAATGTTTCCGATTTGGTGACAGTTTTCTGCATTTTTAGGACCATTTCCAGATTTTAAGCTTAGGCTAATTCAGATCTTAAGCTTAAGCTATTTAATTATTTATTATATCACAAGAAACTAATAACCAGGGTTCCAGGTTTATTGAGTATTTTCATAAGCCAATTTTTTTGTTTTGTTGGTGCCATTCATGCCAAACAGCGACGCATTTTCAACTGAATTGAAATGTAGAGTTAGTTTAGAATGGAGTTCGACAACCTATGTAGTATTGTTACTGATTAAGATTAGTTGTTATCTAGTTGTTAAGTATTTATTAGTTTTCTTTATTTCATTCATATTTAAATTATTCCAAAAATAAGTTAATCAAAATGCATTACCAATGTTTATTTTTACAATTTATTATTGTTTAAGCTTAAATTACAATTCATTTCAATATTTAAATTATCATATGTTATTACATCAAATTATATTATATCACATTGTATCTAAAAAGAATATTTCATTATTAAAATTGGCAACACTGTTAGAATGCAAGCAGTTTAACTACTCTAAAAATGCTCAACAATTAAATCTATTAAAACAACATCTGAGACTTTTGTGACTGTAAAGAAGATAAATAAATAAAGACAGAATGAAATGAACTGAAATGAAGATCCATAAGAAAAAGTGTAAATTTTCAAGAAAACCACTACAACATTATTGTATTTAACTTCAAGAAGAATTAATAAAAACAGTAAGTGATTCATAATGTAAATAAAACAAAATACAGCCCGCTTGTTCAAAAACTATAACTATTTTTCTTAAATCTATTTTAGTCGCTAAATTAATTAATTTTAAAACAATAAATTATCAAAATTGCATGACACTAGTAAAGACTTTTTAGATTATTTACAATGTCCTAGTAAGTTTTAAAATAAAGAATGAAAAAATGGTATCCTGTTATTGCTTTCAAAAATACACAAAAATATACATAAACACCAACAATACATACAAACATCAATAACCCATTAACACAACAGACAATCTCGTACGAAGACAATTATACAAAACCTGATTCAGACACTAACGTTAAAACAATTATCTTCGTTAGCATTATGGTCTGAATGCTTCCATTAACACAATTCTGCTTTGTTGAGTGAACTTAAAAAGAAACAGCTTAGTTTTATTGATTCCATTTAAAAGATTGCTAAGCTTCCGTGGGGAGTCATTATAAATAAATAAGTCTCATGGTGGTTTCGTTATACGTGCCAACAAATAATGTTATTCTGTGCCAAACATTCATAATGTCTACTAGCAGCCTGCGTCACTTCGTGACTTCAAATTGCGTGATATATAGATGATAAGAGGGAAAACGGTTATTTCTCATTATATTCCTATTATTTGCATTGCGTAGGTACCCTATTATGTCATTGTGTGCACGATCTCTTCGAGGCATCTTAGTAAAATTACAAATTCAAACAAAACATTATATGAAAGCACAAAATCTCTCCCTTATATTTTAAACAAATAACATTACATTATTTTACTTTAACTCCCTAAAACATCAACAAAACATACTATGAAAAGACAATATACTATTACAGCACAAAAACCAACGCAGGTCATTTTTTCCTTTGCATTTATACAAATAAGCATTACCATATTTTACTTAAATTCACTGAAACATCGTTAACTACAGATAACCTAATAGGAATGTTAACAAAATTGTGTAACGGACATCTTTCTTGTTTTGATGTTAACAAATGCAAACTTGAAACATTTCACATGATTGACAACATTATTTAGCGAAAACTCCGAAATTGTAAAAGACTCTTTGACTATGGGCTTTTTCATCATCCAAACCCGCGAAAGGCAAATTTAGAGGAAAATAGCTTAAAATTGATACCCAATATGCCTAAAAATAAATATTTAGGGATCGATTTGTTGTACACAAAAATCCAACAAATTCTTTTAATAATATAGATTCTGGGTTGAAAAAATGAACATATTATAAATAAACGTTACTAACAAGAAATAATATCAAATAAAATAGCAGCTACCACTAAGTTTCCTGTCAGTCAATTTTTCCCTCACATAAAGGCGTTTGCATTTAGTAAAATTCATTCGGCATATCGCACAATGATACTTTGAGAATAATGCCAGATCGTTGATTTTAAATTATCTGTTTTACAGTACTCTAAGGATATAATAAGTATGAAACTTATATATAAAAAGAATTTTATTACATGTAAACAACATAAAGTAGAGACGACGGTGTAAAAAGTACTTCAAGCGAATTCGAATAAATCAACTCGCCAGATGCTCTTATGATTATATTCTTATATCCCTGTTTTAGGAACCGTTCGAATTATTTCATTTTACATCACACATCACCAGCTATGATACCCATCAGTCCTTGGAATTATTATAATAAAACTTGGTATTTGTGTATAAAAAATACATAAAACTATTATTAAATACAGAATTTTAGGAACACAACATTTATTTAGGAATTTTGATAAAACTATACCCAATAAGAATTTTCACTCTTATTTTAGTATCAATAGTTAAAAAAATATATCAACAAACAAATAGTTTAATCGTATAACTCTGAAATCGTGTTAACATCTCTAATTCGTTTGTTCAGTTCTTTGTATAGTCAATGGTTGAATACTTTTAAATCATAGTTTAATTTTGTTATGTAAAATACTTTACGTATAATATACTTAAAATACGTCACATGAATAATTAACTTGATACCACTCTAAATACACTAAGTTAATATTTGTTCAAAGAAGTTTGTTATTTACTTTTGTAATGTTCTAAAAGGTTTGAGATCTATATAGATAGGCTTATTTTTAATAATAAGATGAAGGCAGGATAAGCACTGTTACATGGCACTACTTTAATGCTCAGCTTAGTTGGAACTACTGTTTCAAGCTGTATCCACCACTCCCATTTGAAAATCATATCCACCTTTTTCTAAATATCTAAATGGTTACCTAATCATGTATCATCTGTTTATATTCAGTAGGGGTGCTGATATGATGCTGAGTCTTGGCGTATCTCCAGATCCTAATGTGCTGATTCAGGTCATATGTCTTGGTGTAATTGTAAAGCATACGTATTAAATAAAGTAATCATTATAATAAATTAAAGAATAATGTAAAGGAATCTAGTTTTTACGAAAAACTCGAGCAAAAATGTTCCAAATTTTGATGAAATATGGATGTATCAACTTACATTATTTTGTTCGAACGGGTTCGCGAACCAGCATGTGTATGTGCGCTATGTTTTTGTGTTCATATTTGTGTTATATGTCAACAATTTTTAATCCTCATGACCTTCATGTGAAGTCATTAACTCACCTGATGATGACCTCCTAGTAGGTCAAAATGTAGTCCTGATTCATACTACTGTACAAATTAAATATAAGGTCCGAGGAATCAGTATTCATAGACCAAACTCTGCATGTGTGTCTTCTGGGCTTTTAGTATTTTGACTATTGATAAATCAATTTAATTGATTCAATATAACTACATTTTTTTCAGGAAATATCTTTTTCTCAATTTACAAACTTCACAACGTTTATGGCTTATGAATAATTAAGTAATATAGCTCAAATGGAATCAAATGAAATGAAATACTTGAAAAATACATCCGGTTAACTTACACAGTATTTGAAACCACTATTAATGGGGCTGCCATCGACACTCTTCGTGGAATCGATACTGTTGATGTGACGATTGGAATGGATCCTACCATCTTTCATAAAAACCACTTACAAACTAATCTATCATTTAGAAATACCTAATTATTACCTTAAAACACCCGATATATAAAAATCCAAATTTATATAAGCAAATTTTACATCGGTTATTTTGAGGATTTGTTTATTCCCTGTTATTTACTGGATAAGTTTTTATGGTGTATGTTAATTTGTAATTACTTGATAAGTTTAAGATTTTTTAAAGAGGGATATATTTTACTAGCAAAATACACGTAAACAAACAAATATATACTGTTGAATAATAAATATGGGTTCCGTGATATCTTAGAATGTTTTAATGATAAATCTGCACATACCATCTCTAGTGCATTAAACTAACCTCATCAACAGAAAGAAATCGTAAGTTCGGTTGCATTCAGGATGCTTCTGCATCCTGGCCTTTACCCGGCTGATGCGCGTCCTGCCAGTGCATTTTGTAATAGCTATCTGCATCCTGGCCTTTACCCGGCTGATGCGCGTCCTGCCAGTGCATTTTGTAATAGCTATCTGCATCCTGGCCTTTACCCGGCTGATGCGCGTCCTGCCAGTGCATTTTGTAATAGCTATCTGCATCCTGGCCTTTACCCGGCTGATGCGCGTCCTGCCAGTGCATTTTGTAATAGCTATCTGCATCCTGGCCTTTACCCGGCTGATGCGCGTCCTGCCAGTGCATTTTGTAATAGCTATCTGCATCCTGGCCTTTACCTGGCAGATGCGCGTCCTGCCAGTGCATTTTGTAATAGCTATCTGCATCCTGGCCTTTACCCGACTGATGCGCGTCCTGCCAGTGCATTTTGTAATAGCTATCTGCATCCTGGCCTTTACCTGGCAGATGCGCGTCCTGCCAGTGCATTTTGTAATAGCTATCTGCATCCTGGCCTTTACCCGGCTGATGCGCGTCCTGCCAGTGCATTTTGTAATAGCTATCTGCATCCTGGCCTTTACCTGGCAGATGCGCGTCCTGCCAGTGCATTTTGTAATAGGTATCAGTAGGCCCGTCCATGTATGTTTAGTAAACAAGGATTTCTTCATCCAAATGCAATGTTTTGACAACGACGGATACAAGCCGAAACATGTAAACAACCGTGTCATATTATAAAGTATATAAATCTATTTATCACGTTGATTTTTTTACCGTACCGTCTCGCACTTTGCTTTGCTTTGCTCAATGCAGAGAACTTGAGATCAATGGGAATGGGCAAAAGCAAGAAGTTAAACTATTGTTATTAAGATTTATTTTAATATAAAAAAATACTACATTGATGCCATCAGCAAAATGAGTAAAATACTGTTTGAGGTATATTAATAATTCGTATTTAATATACGAATAAATAGCATGCTTGAATATCATGAGGAAAATTACAATTTACACAACCCGTTAATTCAGAGTTTACCCGCTTTAAACAAGTTTTTTTCACATCATTTTTATTTTAAGGCTTACTGTACATTTTAACAACTTTAAAGAAATTATATTACAGGATCTTTATGTTCGTTGAACAATAATTCCATTTCATCAAGAGGTGCAAGGTTTCGACTTTTTCTGATTTCAGTGTAAACTGGACAATGAACATAATGCTCTCGTCTATCTTTTAAATCAACCGAGATAAATTTTAGCATTTAAATTAATTGATAAATTTATCAAAATGAGAAGAACAATTTTCCACTTGTTTCCTAGATATACCAAGCAACCATGAAACATTCGTAAACGTTTGTAAATTTAAGCTACAATTAAAAGTGGACTGAAATAAATGAATAATTTTAGATAGGGCTATAATAATTTTTAACACTACCATTAAAATGATTCCTCACAACAATTAAAGCATGACCTAAAAAATGTAAACAAAAAATGAAAATTATACGAAAATTTATCTCAGTACAATGTTTAGTTTTTCTCTAAAAACTGAAGATATGTTCGTTTTGTATATACTGAGAAAAAAGTGAACTATTTAAGCTGAAAATTATCAATATCCTGTCAAAATTTAAACGGAATATTAAAAGTGTTTTTAAGTCCAAGCTAATTTTTTCTACATGTCTCTTGTAATATCACACTTGAGATAAGAGGATTACGAAGAATAAAAACTAAAATATTTCTTTAGTAGCAAAAACATATTTATATTAATAATGCTAATTGGAGACGCATTCGGATATAGATTACTATAAACCTACATTTTATCCTCTTGCACGCAGATCCATAGCTACAAAGACAATACATTTTCACAAATAATGAGTATAGGTGATAGTATAACAAAGGAAGAGTAAAAGGAGCTTTGCTAGAGTATAAAAACAAATTTGTACGCTTCAAAATCTACGCAAGGACCAAAGAAAAGGAACACCGACTAGACAATATTATTATGCATTCAATTATGGGGAATAAAATGTGTGGATTGTTTTAAATACGAATATCAGTTTCCTGGATTGGATAATTGTAAAATGCCTTCAAGAAAGGTCAATAAAGTGAATGTATTTTAGTTTCAGTTTTCACGTTTTAACTTAAATTTTTATTAAATTATAATTCCTTTTCACGATGTTTCAAATGCCTTTTGGGGTCTATACATGATATCTAGTAACACATATAAAAGTTTACTTCAAAAAGAAAAATAATTGCAACTTAAGCCCCATAAGTTAGTAATACATAAGTTTGTTGCCAGAATCTTAAATAATAAAAGATTCAAATCCTATTTCGATATTTGAAAGGAAAATTGTTGAAAGCGTTTCTCTGTTCTTACATGTAATTTGGTTTCTTATTTCTCTCTTAGAGCTTTTAAGAGCACTTAAAACATATTTTTACCGGTTGTAAAAACTAAAATATCATAAAAACAATGACACTGGCTGTATTTCTAACATTGGTTTAATACTTTAAATTGTTTAGACCAAAGTCTAGGTTGAATACGGATTAAAGGCAATAGTGACATTCTATACTTTTTTCATGGTCCAAACTAATAAAAGGTTCAGCAAACAAGTAATTAAAGCTCCTACAGGAGAACATGTTTTTGATTGTCTTGAAATAATTAATTAATATATGACAACACAGCAGTTGTTAACCACTATTTTTCCGTGGCACACAGCAGAAAATTTCTTTTTGATGATATATATTTAAATAAACATTCGTTATTTAAAGGTAAAATGAAGCTTTTGTTACAAAGGAAGGTAACATAGCTGATAACAAATTACTCCTACTGTACCCCAAAAGATTACATATAGCTTATAATAGTATATAAAAATGATCGAGCCAACTAAAATTGTATCAAACAGTTTGGACTCTAGAAAAAGTATTCAAATGTTGTGCCAGCACCACATTTATCCTATTAACAACGATCTTACAACTGTCTAAGGAATTGATATAAGCATTAATTAAAAGAAATAATTTAATCATGAGATACGTTCAATGAACTATGAGTATGTTAAGGACTATTTACCTAATAAATAATACATTATTGTGATGGTAAATTTATCATTGGTTGATTTTGGTACGAAATTAACTATTGTAGATTATAGATATAAATAATTTATGTTGAACCTGTTTGTTATGACATTTAGTTATAATAAGCTGAACATACAGAAAGTCTAGTGCCACATGAAACTTCTTTATGGCAAAGCTTAGCTCGGAACGACCAACTAACTACTGAGTCAAGCCTAATCTGCTAATCCTAGTTGGAACTCTCTCGATTAATATTTATATATGAGAGAACTGTCCGTGTTCATCCAGGCTGTTTTAAGTTTTCAAACTGTACTAGAATATTGTTTAAACCATTTATTAAAAATATACCAAACTATATTCTGTGCAGGAATTCATAAAAAAATATGTATGGATTAAACCTGAGCGAATGTGTAAGTTAGTTTACAGTTTAAGAGTTTAATTCAAACAAATGTATTTATAATGGACATGCGTTTCATCAGTTATGTTGAAGGAGAACTAAAAATAGAAAAGAGTTACAGCTAATCAATGTCAGAAGTATGAATAAGGAAATTTTTCTTATACCTGAATTTAAGTTAATAATAATAAGCAATTAAAGTTAGTTAATTTGGGTTATACCATAAAACAGGGCATTCATTCAATTTATTCGCGAAATAGTAGATGGTGGCAGTGGTTTAGGCTATGCTTCTAAAAAGAAACGTTAGGAAACAAACTGACTATGAAGAAAAATGAACAACGACACATAGAAAGAAGCACAGAAAATGAATACATCAATTCACCTAACAAGTCAATTATTGAATCAATACACATTCAGTTATTCAACCTCCAATTAGTTTCTCCTTTGTACCAGCAGGCCAAGATGGAAAATACAGTTTCAAAGATATCAGCCGGCATCTGGGTTATTTGAAGAGTCTGAGAAAAAACAAATCAACACGCTGGTATAAGCATTAGTTGAAAAATCTGGTGAGATTTTTGCATCTTTTAAAAAAAGATGTCAACAACATTAACTTTTGATAAAGTCTTAGGTTTGTTTTAAAAACATTTTATCCCACGGAGGAACGAAGCAAACAGTAAACAAAATTTATTTGAGAATAGACGACAAACAAAAATATACTGAACCGTCCTAAGTTTAATGTGAAGAAACCAAACGGTTGAAGAACTATCAAACTTAAAAAGGAGGATGTGTAAGAACAGTTTATTTCATAACGCCTATCAATATTTGTTAATTTATAATAATGTGTTTATTTGTTATCGTTCTTTAAAAAAGGTAAATTAATAAGGTTAGTTAATTTTGAGTTATGATATAAGACAGTACTTATTAAATTTCTTAGTAAAATCGTACAGTTACTGACATTTTTGTAATTTAAACCGTATTTTTTCACCTTAGGGGGAGTCAAAAAAAATCTTAAATGTAAACATAAAAAGAATTATACCTAATTTTGAATGTCATTATTATAGAAACGCATTGCCACAAATCCGGCTGAAAAAAGACGATTCGTCTCGATATAGGAGCCTCTCAAAGTGAGTGAACTTTTACGTAGTATAAGAGTTAAGAGACAGAAGTGAATACTCAACCAGTTGGTTATGATAGGGTTTTAACATGGGTAACTTCACAGCTGTAGTGTAGAGGGAAGGAAGTTAAGCTAATGGTCCATTTAATGGTTGAAAACGCGTTAATTATAAAAAAAGTTTAGGTGTTGCCAAACTTTTGAACACTATGTATACCATTCAACGTACAGGGACAGCAATATACATAATGGAAATATATATTTTTGTTTCGGGTCCCCAGTGGTCAGATTTTTATGACATGTGGCATTTGGATACTAATCCATAGTGTTTTCAGGAGTTTTAGTTATTTTGTAAACTATGGTGATTTTGAAAATAGTGTTTCCCCATAAAATGACGGAAAAATCAGTTAAAAAATCCCGCCCAATCTATTTTGATCATAACTTAGTATACACGGTACAATCCCCATTGCTCTAAAAAGTTGCCCATGGTTCAAAAGCTTTAGTGATTTTCCGATAAAACCCCATAAAAGAACGGGAAATTTGGAACTTTAAAAACACCCCATATAATTTCGTTAACAAATTTGTATGTTTAATTCCAAGCAATATGGAGCAGCCCTAATATATGTAAACATTACAGTTCAACAATTATTGTGACTTATGTGATTTTCCCCATAAAATATCAAAGTTACTCCTACCCCTTACCCGCATCAATGATAAGCTAATGGGAGAAAATACATGTGTCAGATTGCTGCTACGAGCCATAGCGGGCAAACAGTGGAAAGAACTATCTTTTTCGTTAAATCTTAAAGAACCACAATTTTGATTAATCGTGATTTCGAATTTCCTCACTTTAACCGGTAAAAAGTGATCAAATTTAAATGTTTGATTTATTTCTATATTTCTAATGCTTTTGGCTGTCCAAAACGTAAAATCAGATATTTTACACGTCAAAACATTACAAAATCACTTGTGTGTCATAAAACCTCCAAATTTGATATCCAAAAAATGTAGGAAAGCCTTTTCTGTTATTAAGATCTAAATAAAATTCTAACTAACTTGCATATTTTAACTTTCTACTTACTCCATTGGTTGTTAACCTACATTTTACACAAACCCTGAGCTTATGAAATATTCCTCCGACCAAAAATGAAGGTCTGAGCCAAAAGCGAGTTTGTACAGTATATAGTAAGTTTTTACTTAAATTATGCTTTAAAAATAAAAATACAAACTTAAACTATATTTAAAAAAATTATTGGACAGTAAAGTTGTATTTATAAACGCTTAATACCCTTAAGTTCGTAAGGCATTATACAAACAGTCCGATAAAAATTACATATTTTCTTTTATGAAACATGATACTGCTTACTACTGGAAGAAATATGTAATTTAGAGGTAAAGAAAGCGTTAAAGGTGAGGCCCTATTGCAACTGAATGACAGATGTCCCACCTAATGGTGTCCTGATAAAGACACATTTGGTCTATATATCTTTACTTTGGTCTCTTCTGCGTCTGTGTAAAACCTAGGTGGAAATTGATTCGATATTTTTGTAATCTACATATTCATCACTTAAAAAATGTTGAGTAAAAATCTATTACTTTTTAATCGATTATCATTATTATTCTTTAACAAATAAATACGTTATTATTTACTGAACTTTTGAAATGCGTATTCGATCTGATAACATTATTAAATGAGCTTTCGTATACACACTTCGTCTCTTTGTGAAATTAATACCGATGAGTGAATAAATCAATTAAACCAACACTCTTAGGAAGAACTAATCGGAAGAATAATCTTTGCAAGAAACAACAGCCCTAAATACTTCCTGAACTGATGTTATTTTATGTGTTTTAAAATATAAAACCCATTTACTCTACACCTCCAATGTGACATTGTTTTAAAGATTTTTGTCTCATCACACAAAACACACAAATAGTTTTTATTTTATCTAACTATACCCAATCTATATCAATTCCTATATATAATTATAGTATATAATCTATCAATTATTATTGAAAACTGTTGATTCGTTTGAACCTGAAGCTTAAAAATACCCTAATATATACACACAGTAATTACTTGATAATTATACTTCCATTCTATTGTTAGTTGGACAGCTGTGTTTCAACAGGAAAAGTTTCGAAATTATTTATTAAGATCATTGGTGCTTCTAGACACATGCAGTGATTATACATAGACTGGAAGCGTAAGTAATGTATACTAACACGGGACTATGCTAGACATAAACCTTTTAGACAGGTCAATTTTCCACCCTGGTACCTCCACCATCACTGTACCACCTTATCTTAGTAGCCATGTTCTACACCAGCCTAATCAGAACATCTTGCCTGCTAAGGAACATTTTAGCTCCATCAAGTTTTTTCAAGAAACTATCGACCCTCAGTAATTAACCTTATTTAATTTCTCTTGTTATATATGTTATAAATAAAAACGTTTAAACCAACATAATTTGGGAATTATATTTTTTTAGATAAGGAGATATAAGAGGTAACCTAATATTAAGTAACCCAAACCAGTATCTAAGCTACAAAAGTACAAGTGCTGTTCAAGGACCTTGATATTTCTCAAATTAATCGTTGTAATAATCATTATATTTGTTACTAGGAAAATATTCACAAAAATCTTCTTTTCTTTTGGAAAAATTATAGATTGGGGAATGGCATTATCTTTTTTACCGTTCCAGATAAAAAAAACTAAAGCTTTTTACAAAACTATTACAGGTTCCACCTAAAAATTTACTTTTGAAATAAATAACAATTGTTTCACTATACCGGGTTTCAAATATTTAAAACAACGTGTATTAAATAACAAATCTGTGTTTAATTACCTAATCTACGGTCCAGCATGGAACAATTAGTCTGAATTTGAGGACAATGGTTAATTAAAACTATAATTAGCCCTTTGTAACTTGTTTGAACACAGATAATAATAATGAGCTCTATATTTTAAATAAACAAAAGAACAATTAAAAAAAAAGTATAAGATCAGAAGGGATTCGGTTTCCATGTAGTAAAAGATTTAAAACATTTATATTTATATCGAAGATGGTTTTTATAATATGGCAAAAGTGATGCATAGTTGAGCTATCCTAGTCATCATCTACAGTAAATATATTAATATCTATGGTAAGCCTAGGTCTTGTAAACGCAATTTACTTAGGTGTAATCATTTCTTTTCATATTGATAAATTCTAATATTTGGCTATCGAAGTCTTCGATTTGCATAATTCATGTCAAACGATTGTCCAGAAATTCAGATATAGAGAACTTGCTAACTATGTGCCATTTTAAACTTTGAGTCAACCTTTGATTAAACTCTATATAATAAAACTAACAGCTGATATTCTAAAAACACAAGTTAGGCCTGCAACACCTTTGAGTGTTAAATACACTGTTGAATACAAGAGCATATAATAAATAAATAAATAAAAATGCCTTTATTTATCAAGCGATATTCTGTACAAACAGCTTTTCAAAATAACTTTCGTCAATTCAGTACAAACATACAAGACAATAACAAACTAAAATCTAACAAATAAAACACTTTTGGCCTTAAATCTAACTTGAAAGTAAAGATTTCAGTCTTTCTTTGAAACAAGTAACAGACAGGTCTTTGAGGCTTGCTGGGAGTCCATTGTACAATGCCGGACCGAAATAGGCAAACCCCCTCCTGCCAACCTCACGACTTACCCTTGGAAAATTGGGGAGCTTGTCCTGCCGGGTGATACGCAAAGCAATATCCTGCCGAAGGGACAGTTTGTCACAGAGGTACTGAGGCACTGTAGTGCTGTGCTACTAACTAGTACTGTGCTAGTTAGTAGCATGGTACTAACTAATTTGTACTTATATGACTTTTAGAATAGGAAGTTCCTTTAATGCACAGTGAGATCCATCCACTTAAAAATCTGGACTGATATACATAGGTGCGTATATAGTCTACCTACTTATCTTGGTAGGTTCCAAACCACTTGTTCACGCTATTTTCACACATTAGGGTTTCAGCCAAGATTGACGGGGTGTTTTCCATGACTGACTGAACCCGCATAAATACTTTCCACCAAACTTTTGATCAGCCATGCCTTCAAGTTGTAGCACTAAATGTTATTGACGACAAATTAAATATGTCATTACCGTCATTACAGACAAATCAATTACGAAAGACTAATTTATTTTAATATTGACGTACAAATTGAAAGTTTCATTAAATCTACAAACAAATAAAAGTATCATTAGTTATAGAGAAATAAAAGTGATTATTTTTCAAAACTAATTGATACAACCAGTTGCAAATGTCAGTCAACCAAGGGAAGCCACAACCACAGAACCAACACTGAGACGCAGACCTTTAACCAATCACGAATATGTATTATCAACCTGTGACGACAGTTCGGCCTGATTGTGTTGACCTTAGGAGACGCAGTTGGTTCAAACAAATGACCCAGCGTTTTAATTAGTTAAGGTACAGTGATCAATATATTTAGTGGTTGATTACTGTAAAACCCCGTATGACATCTCAACATTGATATTGTTTCTAGTCTGTAATCTTGAGGTACGTAAAAATAGAGTCATTCTTCTTAACTATTTAGACAGTCATTATAACACGAAAATATTTGGGGATTATATGAACAACCTTGTCGAAAAATGAATGCTATGAGATATGAAAACGCATTTAATGAGAAGGTAAATGTAATTTGTGGGTTGTGCTCTTATTTATTGTTATAAATTCGTGTGGTTATTTATTATAAGTCACTATTTCGTGAGTAGGAAGCTACGAGTATGTCGGTTGCGTGAAGAACTTTTAAATCAATGCATTAATTTATTCATCATTGCCTCCAGCATTTATTCATTGACAATATAAAAACAGGTTTACATACCTTAATTGTGTCATCAATACAATTTTTTTTGTCTGAGCGACTAATTTCGCAGCCACTGTTTTATTTTCAAGTTTCTAATGGTTTTATGAAGCAAAGAACTGACGATGAAACCGTGGTTTAGTAAATATTCTAAATTGCGTATTTGTTAAGTATAGATGCCGGATCTCCCAATGCTTTGATTACCTAGGTACAGGCACAGACCCCTGTGTCCTAAATGGACAGGAAAATTCAACCTCAAACAAGGTCTCACATCGTTTAAAATATCCTTTTTTCACAATCCTTTTGGCGTGAGAGTCCTATTTTTCTTATATTTTCCACATAGTTAACTCGATTTTGCAGGTGGTGTTCCGAACCACTAAATTCAATTACTTCATTGTGTTTAAACTAGTAACTAAAAATTAAAAACCAGGTAGTAATTGAATCTGATTGCTAGAACAGATACTTAGCACTGGGTATGCGCTTTGACCTAGACTGATTCTTGTTAAATAATCACCTATAACACCTGAACCAATAATAAACCTGAAAATACGGGTGGACATCTTTTAACGAGTTTACCTTTTTTAAATCATTTTAAATACACTCTACAAATGTTATTCTTTGTATAAAAAAATATACTTTTCATTTAAAGTTCTCTTACCATTTTAAAAGTATATTTTTACCATTAAACAGGCTTACTAGAGAATAACATCAATATCTTTTAAATGTATAAACAATGACGATCCGAATGGTACGATAAACATAATAACAAAATTCCTTAAGACACCCCTTCATATACAGAAACAGCCCCATGATATTTATTTGCAAGAAAACTATATTTTTATTCAAGTCGTGCATGTCAAGCATAAATTTAAATTACGTTTAAATATATTTACGTCAAAATTTAATCCATAAAATTAAATGTACACGTAATATCGTGTATCCATGTATAAAGTACTAAAATATAACCCGATAAAATAAATATTTTTTTATAAGATCTAAATTATTATTAATTTTATAGCTCTCTTTATTAATGCAGCAGGTCGCTGGAAGCACAATTATTGGAAATCGGTGTGAAGAGTTCACGTTTTCGATTATGCAATCAACTTTCTAATTATTTTGAAGAATTATAATAACCACAATTTTACTTAATGTGTCAAGAATATTTATAAGTAGAAAGTAGTAGATAGTTTGTTTGAAAATTTTAAGAAGTTCTTATGACAGAAAATAATACCTAGGTTGGTATAAAACTTAATATTAAATACTCATTCTTTACATTGTAGTACAAATACTCCTTGCTGGAATCGTGTAAAATGCAATGTTTGAGAATAAGATATAACTAAGCTTAAGCTGACAGGTAGGAATATTGTTGACGAAGGTTGGATTAAATAAACGTAATCGTTGGGAGAAATGGATGGTTCCACAAACAAGTTGATGTGAAATGTTTTTCACGTCAAATCTTGATAAACTTTGAATAACTTTTGAATCAATTTTGTTTGGTTTTCGTAATGCACATGTAAGAAAATGATACTCCAGTTTGAGAGTATATTTACATAATGACTTCCAAGGGAACGTCATTTATTTATTTTTAACTTTTTTGTTATTATTGAAGTTGTTTTGCTTTCAGATGGGTCAAATAAAAATGGTACTTATATACTTACAAATGATTAGATACTTATATTTACTCTGAAACCTACCTAGCTAATGTGGTTTGTTATGAATGGTCAATTATATAAAGTAAAGGATTATTTGTAATGTACAGCATCATTAAAACGTATTTATTTTTAAGGAGTATAATTGTTTTTGAATACAGTGTCTGATACTAAAGGAAAATAATTATTTATCTCAATTAGCTATGTATGATATAATTTGCAAAATTGTCGATATTGATGTTATATACTTCTTTTAATTATCAAAGCTATACTTTACCTATGGTAACGATGCGACAAAGACAAGATAACTCCTGGCAGAAGACAAGTCCCTTACATAAACATGATAAATAAATGAACGCAGTCTTTATATGCATGTTATTCATTGTGACCCTTGGTTGGAATATAGTATTTATAAATTAAAATATTGTAGTAATTAAGTACAACTGAGCACCCTGAATATTATATTTTTAATATGATATGTGCTCAGTTTAATAGGTACTCAGTTGTACTTATTTACTACAATATTTTAATATATCAGCAGCCCTATTATGTGAACACCTAAATTAAAACATTATTTATAAAATAAAATCATTACCTTATTGAATCATAGTTGTTGCTATGACGTCTAGTTCTTTTCCTTAGACCTCCATCATGTCATTTTGTATGCAACCACATCATCAATGTATAATAAATTGTGGTATGACAATAGATTCTTTAAAAGACTGTCAAAATGTTAATAATTGAAACTTGTCATGTTGATAAAATAGTTCAAATGGAATAAAAATTGATAAAACTCATTAAAACTGTACAGGCTGGCAAGCACTGTCTTATCACTGCCACTGACTAAATAAAACTGACTGAATCATGACGTTTCTTCTTCTCTCCAGTGCCATCTGTATTTCAGTTTGTTTTATTCTTCTTATTTTATCTTTGATTTGTAAATTTTCAATATATGTATCAAAATAATATTTGACTAGAAATAAATCTTATAATTTAAAATGTTACATGTGATGAGATTTTAGCTAACGTTCGTGGGAGGTATTTCAAAATGATTCCTCGATCATCACCTAAGAAGATGAACCTTATAGACCCACTTTCAGTTATAACAATAATTCTGTTTTAACTTGACATTTATTCAACACTTTAAATCGTGTACACATTACTGTGCACAGGTCACAAAGTATATTTTCCAGATTTATAAGGCACTCCTTAGCGTGTCAAAGCAAGATTAAGTACAGTAATGCATTACAGTTCTTATCAAGTTGCCATAAATGTCAGCTAAACGTGAGGTATAGCTAGCCAGCTTGAGTTTATCGATTTCTAAACCCCCTTATGAAAAAGTTTATATATGGCCATATAAAATTTTTTTTATCCGGTTATATTTGGTTTTGGACCAAATACAACCAGATATGATCATATATGGAATCCCCCAGATATGATCATATATGGAATCCTCCATATATGATCATATATGGAATCCTCCATATATGGAATTTTTTAATAAAAAATATATAAATAAATAAAAAAAAAACAATTAAACATATTTTTACCTTAAATGGTATAAACTATAAATTAAAACTATAATAAAAATTTTAAATTCAAAAATTTCAAAACAAAATTTTTAAGCATCTGACTGGGAATTGAACCCGGGACTCCGGCGTGAGAGTCTGCCCCCTTAGCCACTACACCACGATTGCTTCATATCATGTGGATGATCAAAACCCATTACGAATAAGAGAAGCTGTATTTGGTCTCGTAAAACAAGATTTTTCTTAGACATTTTATGTCATTTGAAGAATGTTATTATTAATATAGCCTAACTACGTGACATTGATATTTGAGGCTGTTTGATAGCAAAGGTACAATTAATTAATTATTAATATAATATTCTCCTTATTTAGGCCTACTACACTTACAATTTTAAAATTATACGTCAGTTTTAAGATTTTGTTGCGTTATAATAAAATTGTACAATAGATGTATGTACAGGATTTTGTCATCAGGGTTCAAATCTGGATATTTTATTTCTTTACTAATAATTACTTTAAAGGAGAATTGCCTATATTATCTGCCCCCTTACTGTACCACATATCAACTCAATCAGTTAAGTAGTTTGTGCTTGGAGAGCAACAAGAAAATACACAAACTGATAAACTTTAGATTTTTTATATTATAAGAAGTGTTTGGGAGTTTGAGAGTTACATAATCCTAAAGTGGCAACAATCCCTTATAATAATTCCAGTTATTGTCAAAAACTCATTCATAGATGAGCATAAATGGAAAATTATTATTCCATATATGAGTAATTTAATTTCATACCTGGGAGTCATATATGACCATATATAGACCATAATTCCATATATGGAGGATATTTATGGCCATATATGGGCAATATTTTCATATATAAAAAACATGTATGGCCATATATGAACAATAATTTCATATGTAGAAAACATGTATGGCCATATATGGGCAATAATTTCATATATAGAAAACATGTATGGCCATATATGAACAATTATTTCATATATAGAAAACATGTATGGCCATATATGAACAATTATTTCATATATAGAAAACATGTATGGCCATATAAGAACAATTATTTCATATATCGAAAACATGTATGGCCATATATGAACAATAATTCCATATATATACTACATATATGGCCATATATGGACACCACCATATATGGATACAACCACATCTGGCCATATATGCTTCCATATATGCTCATCAAAACCCATATATGGCTTTATAAAACCATATATGGAATTTTGATATGGCCATATATGGCCAGAAATTACTTTTTTATAGGGGCCGTACGGTTTTCATACATACTACTCTACTTATTATATAATTTTTAGACCAGAAATGCCACTTGGTGTTTGACTAGTATTCATAATGTTTTGAAAGTATGAAAAAAAGTTGTAATATATTTGAGTAAGAAATATCGGTAAAATTATCGGATTGCAGCTGGTTTTACCTATCTCAGCTTATTTTACTATAATCCCTGCCTTCGACCGGTTCATTCCTGGAATTTACAGGAACCAGCTGCTCACTGTGTGTTATGGCACAAATAAACTAACATTATTATAGCATATAGGGTCATATTTACATCCCATCTATATGGATCAGCTGTCGCCATTTTTTTTTTACTAAAAAATAATGTGATCCATGAAATAAAATAAATTGTGACTAAACTAGAGGGAATTTTTGTAATGAAAATTACACGAATAGCCTAATAATAACAACTAATTCCGTTTTAATGAAATGGAAGAGGCAAACACAATGTTATGCACCAATATTTAACACAACATTAATCCCAAAACGAATCCAAATGCCGCTATCAATTACACAATTAATTATATTAAACACAAACAAAACAAGCTCTATTACCAAAGGTGCTGTTTACATAAACCATTCAAGTTAGTAAGTTTAATTTAACATGTCAGTATTTGTAAATAGTAGTTTACGCAACGATTGCGTTAAGTGAGTCTTTACGACACGAGTAGAAAATTTAAGGCACGAGCCTTGGCGAGTGCCTTAAAAACTTCTACGAGTGTCGTAAAGACTATTAACGCGAGTTGCGTACACTACTTTACCTACGACCGTTTTTTAATTACTATCAATCTGGATTTAATTACTAACAATCACTACTGATAACTTTTTAGAGAGGTTATGTTTTCGTGTATTGTCATTGCCACTGAAAGTGATGCAACGACTTGTTGTATAATCAGCTGATTTCCTGTAATTACGTGTTTTTTAAACTTCGTTAAATATTAAGTACATTGCTAGCAGCATTCTTACCATAAATAATATTGTATCAGGTACAATTCGGCAAATATTTCATTTATTTTTGGACTTCCACCAACTTAATTAAGAATACGCGAGTATCAACATGAACAAGTCGGATCAACAATTAAATTGGTCAACTGATCAGCTGATCAGCTGATTAGTTGACGTTCGAAGCATTACAATTTTAATTCTTTTCTCTCAATACTTGAACCTCATTGGTCCGTTACCTGTGTGGATATGAGAAAAACTATGCTGATATGAAATGAAACTATGCTGATATGAAAGTAAACAGATGTAAAGTGAAACTTTTCAATTCTAAAAACTGGACTGAAATGGCTACTTTAAAAAACGGTCGTAGGTAAAATGTTTTACCTACGGCCGTTTTTTAAAGTAGCCATTTCAGTCGAGTTCTTAGAATTGAAAAGTTTCACTTTACAGCTGTTTACTTTCATATCAGCATAGTTTCATTTTATATCAGCATATTTTTTCTCATATCAACACAGGTAACGGACCAATGAGGTTCAAGTATTGAGAGAAAAGAATTAAAATTGTAATGCTTCGAACGTCAACTAATCAGCTGATCAGCTGATCAGTTGACCAATTTAATTGTTGATCCGACTTGTTCATGTTGATACTCGCGTATTCTTAATTAAGTTGGTGGAAGTCCAAAAATAAATGAAATATTTGCCGAATAGTACCTGATACAATATTATTTAATGGTAAGAATGCTGCTAGCAATGTAATATTTAACGAAGTTTAACAAACACGTAATTACAGGAAATCAGCTGATAATACAACAAGTCGTTGCATCACTTTCAGTGGCAATGACAATACACGAAAACATAACCTCTAAAAAGTTATCAGTAGTGATTGTTAGTAATTAAATCCAGATTGATAGTAATTAAAAAACGGTCTTAAGCACGGGTCACACTAGGCTGGTATCAGCGGCAAATTGAAAGAAGCCGCTACTGTCAGCTTGATGTGACCACAAAATTCGCAGCTGGCATCGCTAGCCGGCGAGTATTTGTCAGCGGCTGGCGAAGTTGGACATGTTCAACTTTTGGTAGCGAGGCAGCGGCGACTAGAGGTCACGTGACCACTCGCACTCGCTGACACCAGCGAGCAGCGTAGTCTGACCACCTCTAGAAGCGTGCCAGCGGCGACCAAAGGTAATATGTGTAGATATAAAGTCAATGGTAATATGGTAATATCCAGCTTGGTTTAACACTAAAGGACAAAAGCAACTGTCTCATTTTTTTAATTAGAGGCTTAACTTAATTCTAGTAATGCCTGGAATGTATGTGGTGACTGGTGACATTCGTAAAACATTTTGGTATGTTTCTGATTCTTTTTTTAGTGCGTTTAAAAACGTGGTATTTTTAAAAAGTATTTTTATTTGTAAATTATTTGTAACCAAAACCTGATCCACTAACGTCTCTCCTTGCGGTTAAGCATCTTTTAATAAAATTATATCTCTTTCACACACTTCCTCAATATTAAGTGCTGGATGAGGACCCAAAAAAGGACACAATGGCAACAAGAACTTATTAGCTTTAAACTTTAAAGTAGTATTGTAGCATAGAAATTACTAAGCTAAGGTGGTCCCCGACCAGGTCGGGGAAGCAGGTTATTGATTTCATATAAATTTATTCCAAAACTAAACGTACGTGCTTGTGGGACGTTTATAGAAGTAAAACATCAAATAAGCAGCTTACAGTGATTTGTTACAAAACCTCAAAGCTGTTCTTTTCCTTCTTACACATCGTTAATATCGTGATCACCAGCGGCTGCCGAGCAGCCTAGTGTGACCCGTGCTTTAGGTAAAGTAGTGTACGCAACTCGCGTTAATAGTCTTTACGACACTCGTAGAAGTTTTTAAGGCACTCGCCAAGGCTCGTGCCTTAAATTTTCTACTCGTGTCGTAAAGACTCATTTAACGCAATTGTTGCGTAAACTACTATTACATTTATTGAGCTTTAAACTTTATACATGCGCTACACATGTTCAAAATTCTTATTAATTTCATGGGATTTTCAAAAACAGCATACAACTATTACGTTAAGTGTTTAAAACACAAATTAATAAAATTTTAATTTACATTGATATTTTAAGTTTATGTTTAAATTACTCTTAAAATTTTACAAACACAGTAAATTAATTAAACTAATGCTTAATACATTTATAGTTTAAACGCTACCCAAGCATTTCAGGGCATACCACGGCACTGAACATCAGGACATTGTATAGCAGGCAATATAATATTAATGAAATCAAAAGCAAAATGGTTATTACAATATTTTACTTAAATTATTTGGACGGAAACTGCAACATGTTCACATCAAAGGTAAAACGTGTGGCTTACGCAGCTTTCTCTTCAAGCAATAAATTATAATCCCACTCCTAGGAAATTCGCTTTATTCTTCGCCACTCTTATATTGTATGCAAAACAAATACTTTGCCAAAAGCATATGTAATTTTTTTTATTCGGCAATGTTTAATTGGCAAAGTACTATGTTAGTGATGTACGGTAAGGCTATATAATTATTATAGCTCTATTTGTATAAGAGAGATAGATACGCGCTGCTCATAACTACTACGAGTCAAACACCACATGATGCTTCATGAAACTGAAGTCAAATCAAAATCAAATCAAATCCATTTATTGCCATCAACATTGTAAATACATGTATAGCAACGTCATACAATTTCATCACAGTATATCCATTAATCAAAATTAACACATACTGTTCACAAGCAGTAGTTAGGGAGACAAGAGCAAATAATAAAAAAGTCCATAACATTTATGACGATCTCTGTTAGTATGAGAGATTACAATGGTAAACGTCCATTGGGTCTGTCAATAAACGATAGCTATAATAATTAAATTAAGAAGTATTCTACCCTGTCACTTTCACAAAGTTTCTCCAAGGTCTAAACAACAGCTGCTTTGAGCTAACCTGGCATCTGGAGTAGGGGGAATTGACCTTTCACTTCTGGACCTTGGTGTAGGTATGACAGACCGAACATCGATGTAGATTTCATTTGGAATGGTATCTACTATGCGTATGATGATAATAGTAAAGTATTGCTCTTTCACAGCTGTTTCGGCTGAATTTTAATGCCACAGATCTCAATATTAGTATCTTAAACTTTAGTATCTTCATAAATGAATCTCTCTCTCCTTCCAGAGTTAACTTACCTCTAATACAACGTAAGTACGGTAAACCACTCAATTGGTTAGAATGTGCAATCAGACAGAACACCTGCGACCAACACAGAACTCTCTAGTGGCACTCAAGTGTATAAATGGGGATTTGGAGGACATTTTTACTTATTGCCTTGAGTGTAAATACATATTTAATACAAGGTGTCGGTGTGTTATCTGAATAGGTAATGAATATTAAAACACGTTTTAGGAAAACTATGAGTACAATTATGATTCTCTTACGGTTTAAGCAATAAGTCAATGTTATGAGATATAAAAATAAAACCAAGACATAAACAAATATGTTGGCTAGTATATTCAATTGTTTAAAGTGAATCGTTTTATTTGATATTTTTAAACTAATTCTTGTATTAAACAAAAGCAAAAAATTTACTTTTACATTGAAATGGATGAATTTACCCGTAGTTAACTACTCAAATAGCCTTTATTTCGTGAAAACCGTATAATGCAAAATAGTCATCATAATTTTATTTTTAATATTGGAAAACCACGATTTGCATGTAAAAATTAATGTTTTTACCTCTAATCTGCTGAAACCTCATTTCATACTTTTAATATCAAAGTAAAATTATAGTACCTATAACTTCGTATTTGTTAATTACTAGTGCAATAACCCATCGTTACGTTTGAAATATTGAAACATACAGATCGTTGAGCTGATTCAACTTTCAGTAATGTAATGTAACAGAAATCTTTCACATTAAATAATTATTTTCCTATATTAGTTTACTATCTTAATAAGATTAAAATTGTATAGTTTATTATAATAAGGAGATTCACATTGTGTAAAAAGGTATGTATTAGTTGCAGTTATACATTCAAAGAAAAAAAATAGGCCTTCCTTAAGTATAAATCTTTTTAAACTCTTATTCTGCAAATATTAAAATCTGAGAAAATTCTTAAAAGTATGAATGGATAAAGCTCGATAAATAAGGGTAAATAAAATATTACTGCTAATCCTTGCAATTAGGAATTATATGATCACTAAGGTTGTAGGATAGAGTTTAAGTTATCTTATTATTAATTTATGTAATCCTAAGTTTGAGCTGTCGACATCATGGAGATTACACTAATAAGATTATAAGTGAAACTAGAATACGGGGTTTGATGCCATCATATTAGAGGAATTACCACGTTTCTATGCAAGTCGATAAGTATTACATCTCAAACAAAATTTATTTACTTATACTTCGTTTCTCGTATTTTTTATATGATTAGGATAACACATTTTCTAAAATCAGGCAATCACAGACGAAATTCGATTACAGATATCATTTTCATCGTTCAACTTGAATTAATAAAATATACAGAACGGTGAGATAATTTAACATTAAGACATGTAATTTTCTTCTTTTAAAGAAACATAAAGACTGCTTGAGTCATAATTTATGTATGTATTAGCAATTATTACGTCTATCTCTATCCCTAAAAGGAATAATCTATATATTCATATTTTTCATTCTATTGAGTGTAGGACGTATATTAATGTGCACCCTTCGTTTTTGTTAAACCACAAGGTTAAAAATAAACTTATATTCCAACCCTATTTAACACAATTAATTTCACCTATACGCCAGTATTGACAATCTATATATCTAATTCCGTAAGCCCAAAATTTTACAATGAAATTGTGAGCGAACGGGAGGCGGTAGAAAGCTGGAAGAGGTCTCATTTTAAAGGTCTGGGCATGAAATGTTGGGGAAAATTATTCATTTTTCTTAATTATGCACCAAAAGGTTGTTACGGAATAAAAACAATTCACATTTAAATAGCATGGGAATCTAATTTTATGTATTTTTATTTAGTGCAAACACAGCTGTGATTATATAAATTGAAAAAATATGACCACAAAACTTAAAAACTGTAAACTTACTTTACAATGGCTTGCACAGTAACAATGTATAATGTCAGAAGACTACCACTCAGAGGTATTGTTCCTCGAAATGAGAACTAGAGGCGCCAGATTTGGCACGATATTAATGGAAGAAGAATAAATGAGCATCGGATAACCATGAAGTTATTCCTGTGTATAGATTACCACTTTTATGTGAGATTGCATTACACAGCGTTGGGGCAATGAACGATGGGTGCATTCATGGTAGTGCATTGCGCAATTTGATTTTGTGAAATTGTGGCGGAAGGCCGAACCTTCACAAAAGTTGGCATTAATTTGAAAATCTCAGTGTTTACCCATGGTTAACTTTATGTTGCTTTTAGATGGGTAAAGAGCGTAGATGATGTTAATAGTACTAACAGATCAAAATGGATACTATACAACAAATGTTTTTTCAGAGAGATTTTGTTATAGAATTAGCATTTTACAATTTGGATGATGACATTATCTCTATATGTGTTTGTGCTGATTTGAAAGTTTATATTATAAACACACCGCATGTCCTTTGGAATTTTGTATTTTAAATAGAGCAGACATCAAAACGCATTTTGCAGGTA
This sequence comes from Macrosteles quadrilineatus, assembly GCF_028750875.1. Lineage (NCBI taxonomy): Eukaryota > Metazoa > Arthropoda > Insecta > Hemiptera > Cicadellidae > Macrosteles > Macrosteles quadrilineatus. The sequence continues at coordinate 60,189,825 of NW_026542602.1, read as the reverse complement.
TGTAATAACTATTATACATATCATAATAAAAAAAGTTAAATGATAATTCAAGGTAGGTAAGGTAACCCATTAGACTAATAATTTGTAAAAGTAATTACTAGAATATAGGGGCTATTGCCCCTACAAGCCACTAGTATTATATATTAATGTAAAAATGATTTTGAACCAGCTATCAATTTTTTTCTGTCATATTGGTCAATATTGAACAAAATGTTAGATGGTAAGAATCAAAATGACGACGACAAATAATAATATTAATGAGTGGAGACGTAATTGTGGCTTTTCCGCGTAATAGAAAAGAAAACTTTCATATATTAGCGGACATTAATAATAGTTTAATCATTAATGGAACTAAATTAAACACATTATAATTGTTTTTGAATGTGTAGTATATTCCTTTGTGCATAAGCCAGTGAAAATATAAAAAAAGTAAAAGCTTAGTATCAAAATCCATTTCCAAGAGTATAAAAAAGTCCAATTCAAATGCTCGAATCGTGGATCGTCATGAACATGAAAACCAACTAGCGAAAACTAATTGCATTCTGAATGCTGAGTAGTTCTAAGCTTGACACTTTGCCAATGCCAGACATTCTTGAAATCAAACCAATATCACCGCAAATTGTTCAAATGTTCAAGATAAGTAATAAAAAGATTCAGTTTTTTGTTGTAAGATTTATTTGCTATCAAATGTGGGTGGAAATCTATTTTACAATATAAATTATTAAATGTTTAGCTTAGAAGAACATGAATATATGAACATGCCTTGTCTTCTTATATGTGAGTGGGGTTTTCTTGCGTGAGAAACAAATAAATACGTTATCGATGTAAACCCATCTGAAGGAACGCATTATCTCGAAAGGTCCCGAAGGAGTCCAATTCCGAGACTAACGAGTCATTACCAGTGACAAAAAGTCAGTAATAAACGTCTCTCTAGCTCCAGCTGATCTGGGAAATCTCTTTATCTCATGTATTTAACCTTTAACCTGTATTTAACCTCCTCTCTACTGATTTTATTTGGTCAGGTTACGGTAAATTTACTTAAATTGTACTTATTTGCCTTAAAATTATAAATTGCAAAGTATTTTTACTAGGGTATTTTTATTTCATACTATGTACTAAATAAAAAGGTTTTTTTTACTTGTTTACATATTATTACGTCTTTAACTCGTGTGCAACAATGTATTAATATGAAATATACACTGAATTAACTTTTACAAGGGAATTGATGAAATAATTCAAAAGTATAGTTACTGATTTTTAGTCTTTAAATGACCAAAATCATTGTATAAAAAACTTCCAAACAGCAATTTTGTATTTCAATCAAACTTAGCTTCTCCTCCTTTCAAATTCCAGGCTAAGTCTGACATGGATGAATTTCATTATTAAAAAGTTTAATAACCAATAGAGAGCAACTTTTAGAGGATAAACCCCCTTTGCTCAAAATACTAGCCATCCAAAATGCCAAAATATAGTAAGTACGCAGTTAGAAGCTGTATTTGAAAAGAGTATAAATACAGTATAGTCCCTATCTTAATATGAACTCTAAGACATTTTTTACTGATCTTATAATATTTTTTTTATAAAAAATGGTATAAATGGTACCGGGCTTAAATGGTGGTTGTGGCATAGTAAATATTATTAAACTGCTACTTTTTTATATGAACTCTGTAACACTGTGTTAATTATAGTAGTAATTTTAAAACTTTGTTAATATTTCAGCAACTAATTAGGTTCCAGTAATTAGTATGAATCATTTCAATGTTTTTTTTTTGTTTTACTTGGAGGTCAAATTAAGGAACAACGGGCTTATTTATGAAAAGGTTTGCGATGGTAAAGTACAACTGTGATGTTTTGTAATTAAAACAAATGATAAATCTTCGACGAGGTTGAACATTATATGATTGGTAATCGATAAAACGGTAAACGAGAAGTTTAGTGTAGATGGTAAAAAAAGCAAAGAGGCTAAAACAAACACAAAACTCAGGGCCTATGTGCTGAAGGGCTATGTCAATATTCAACAAAGATTTGCTTTTGATTTACCTTTTGTACCTTGAGCATACAGCGTCCTTGGGGAGTATATGTATTTGTGTGATGTACCTTAAATACAGTATATACCCACGGCTAGAACGACGTGATAAAAACTATTAAATCAGTCCCATCATTTAAGAAAAAATTGTTTTGTAATGGGTAACCTGATTAGATCATATTATCATATTCATGTCACGGCAATTTAACTGTCGGGTTTAAAAGTAATTCAAGACCAGGACAAGTTGAACGTACGAAAACTAGGAACAGGACGGTAGATATGTTTTTAAAAAGGATGGTATATTATTTGAAGTTCATTGTTGGTGATGGTCAGTTAATGTAGTTCAAAAACGCCCAACCTAAGTTGGAATACACTACAGAGGGTAGCAGTCAAAAAATATGCACTGTATAGCAGTCAAGTCATGATACAACATGCAAATAATAAACAATCACAAAACACTATAATCTATAAAAGGTGTAGCGTAAAAAGCTCACACAATTGAACACTAATAGCACCGTTCGCAATGACTCCACCAATGAGACTGATTGATAAATAATATATAAAAAATAAACACAATGTACGTAATATAATTTATAAAATTATTTAGCCTAAATGTAGTGCAGGATGATCATTTTACTACCTTTGAATGCAATTTATTTCCTGATATAGAGTAGAGATAACATTTGCTAAGGAAGCGATTTTGACACAACCAAGCAAAAACGTTGAACGTGTAAATTACCATCCATTCATGCCACAGTCAAGCATTAATCTCATGATGAACGAGACTATAGGACGCGTTTAACGACTTGGAAATTACTAATGGTGCATTAATGATTTAATCCAAAAAGGATTCTTAAATCTCCAATGGAAGTTTTTTGACAGTGATTTCCATTCGAATATGCCATCGAAAACTGTAAAAATAAATACGTACCATTCTATTATATTTTAATAATTCTTTAAAGCTAACTTCAGCTAGCATAATCTTTCATTCATTGGTAAAAAACCTAAGGATGAGCCGGTACAGCACAAGAATAAAATGTATTAATGAAATTTAAGTGACGACATCGGTACAAGAACCCACGAAATTGCAGCTTTTTTATAGTCTGTCTCAGGACTATTTGAGCCATAGACTCAGCTAAACTGGAAATAAATACACATAGTCAATTAAACTTTTGTCCTACAAACTAAATATGATATCTCAACTGCTAATTTCCACAGTTTTTATATGAGTACTTAAGTACTTTCAAAAATATCTTGCTCAATAATACACCTCAGCCTTGTATCTAATATGCATTAGTTTAGTACTTCCTCGGTAGGCTATCAAGTAGTGAGGGGTTAATCTAAGTCCATAACTAATATTTAATTCAAACAAATATTCAATAGCAAACAGAGATAATTGAATTTGATAGACATCAATAGTTTCTAACCACCTATATGATTTTAGCATATGCTTTTTACTTTTAGCTTTTAGTCTTATTTGTGTATTTGTGCTTCTTACAACACGCAGTTGTATGACGGGTTTCCAGTGCGATCAATGCACGGGTACCAAAATAGTTTCTTAATTAGCAGTCATAGAGTGGGTGGCTAGCCTAGGGAGTCGTAAGGTGATCTCATTTACCTCGATAACATGATTGTGATCTGATCATTCCATTGGTCAAGCTGAACTTGGTCCTTGGCCATGGGAACATCCAACAACTGTAACAAATAGCAGTTCCTCCATCATCCATTAGAAATAAAATGTATCAGAACCAATGTTACATCATTTTGCAATGACTCGTCTCTATAACGATAAAATACGACATTAACATGTAATTACTTTTGTGTAATACCGTTTTTGTGTATATCATTACTTTATGAATTTGTTTTCTTTTAATACCATGTAGAACATTGTAGACGAACATGCACTAAGAAACATGTTGTGATAAGCTATTTTGAATGTATACGTACCCATTTGGTGTGTATCTCTATCTTACCAAGTTCCTAATGATTCCTGTTCATATTGTTGCATTTCAGTGCATCAGTGTTTGTACCATTAAAACAACTCAAACATTCTTTGCGATTTAATAATTTTAATATACCTCATTGGCTTAAACCTATCAAAATATGAATTATAGTACCGACATATTTTTTAACGTCTTATCAAATAAATTTCAAATTAATAAATCAAACCACTGAAGCGTCCAAATTACTAACATTTCCTCGCAAATGATACTAAATAATACTAACTTGACATTCTATTTAATTCTCCATATGCTGCATGTGTTATGCAAATGTAGGCTTGACAACAATTTAGCGGTGTATAATTTTATAAATAAATAATCAAACTCATCTTTATTGTATCACACTTTATTGAGACAGTCAACATGCTGCCTGTCAAAAGTGTTGATGTACAAACAAAAACCTGTGAAAAGTGTATTTTTGCACATAACGTGCAAATGTTAAATATACAAATAAGATGCAAATATTAAATATGTCAAAAAACACCAGTCCTACTTTAGTGTTTGCTAGTATTATTTATAGGTTAGTAGAAAAACCAATACAGGACTCAGCTTATTGGAATTATTGTCATATTAACGATGTCCAAATAAATATGAGTACATTTTACTACTTAAAATACTTGTTACTCCCTTTTATTACTATTAAAATTACATCAATGCATTTTTACGTAGTAATTAGCTTTTCTTTCCAGACACAATGTATTTATATTGCGTGGGCCAAAACTAATAGTCAGCCACACAGTAAATAACCTTTTAAGAGTAAACATCTGTTTTTCTTTATGGTTGTTTTATTTTATAGAGAACACTTAGTTAATAAATATTATATTGCGCCACTGGTACAATATTTATTTTTACTGAAATGGTGTGTAGTGTTTAATTTTAATGATAGGGTATTTTATACAATACTTAATAGATTATACATTTTTGCAAGTTAAATTATACTCTTTTGTTACAGGTCACAACAATACAACAGTTTTCAGGTATTGCTGCACACTTGGTTTTACCTTCAGCTTGTCAAATACCACATGTCTACGTGACAACAGTGTTGAGGTGGGAATCCTTTAGGAATACAAAGCTTGTATTTGCATTCTTGCGAAATTCTCAATAGGAAAACGTAGTAAATACTGCCAGCACTCTGTTAGAAAAACATCTAAGATTCGTAAAAAGTCAAATATGATGTCAGGAGTAAACATCTTCAATAATTGTAGTAAATAATTTCACATATCAATTGTATAGTTGTATATGTTATACAACTCACTGAAGAAAAATATTCCGCTACTACACGATTAAAAATAAATTTATAAAAATGGAATCCCAAACTAACATTGCATAAACGTGTCCCTAAAACTATTAATAAACTGAAAACAATGACTGGTTCAAAAGCCATCAAATTTTATATTGACTATGTTATTCATGTGAGCACAATCGAATTTACTAAAAATTACAAATTGAAGTAAAACAGACGCTGATAATAACGCATAATTTTGAGTGGATAAATTCAACTGTATTGAAAAAATATATAAACACTTTTCATTTGTTTATTAGAGCTTACTCCTGCTTTGTGTAATTAATGAGTTTATTAATACATAATATTTAACTGCTACTAAATAAATACATTGTACAGTTTTTTCTTGGTATTGTCACAATACATTAATACGATGTTAAAATTCACAAAAATGTACATAATTTATATTTTAATGAAACTAAAAAATTGTGGTTAACATCAACTCACTCATGTGTTGCTATGCAGCAAATATACTTAAACACTTATAATAAAAGGTTTAAAAGAAAGGTCAAGTAGACTAACACTATACACCTACCTATCTACACCACCATCCTACACTCATCTCCATTCATACTTGGCTCAAAATACCTACTAACACCATACAAATATGGTCGCCATTTTGTTAAAAAGTATCAAAGTATAGATTAATATTCGATTGTAGGAAAATAAATGACGTAGGTGAAATTCTCAAGAATTCAGAGCTATGATGAACTTAAATCCAAATACAGGGTGTTGAAAATGTCTGGAACCAACATTATATCTGGTGAGTGGTTAAAGAAAAACAACTGATATTTTGTGTACGGATATACTATGGTTTTACCTATCTTTTGGTGCCTTTTGAAATTTTTTACCACTTATAGGGAACGTCCTGTGGAGGATGCAGTAAAAAGTTTTAATGGAAGCCTATAGTAAATGATACATCATTTTAAAGGCCATTTTTTTTTCTGAGTAAAGAGCCACAAGTTTCATCTGAAAAGGACCATCCTAGCGATAATGGCGTTTTACTCAAATTATTTTTAACAGAAATACTAATTAATTAAGCTTTCAATTATTTTCAAATACTTCAAACAGTCACCATTTTTGCTAGGGTGGTTCTTTTGAGATGAAACTTGTGGCTCCTTACTCAGAAGAAAATGGCCTTTAAAATGATGTATCATTTACCATAGGCTTGCATTAAAGCTTTTTACTGCATCCTCCACAGGACGTTCCCTATAAGTGGTAAAAAATTTCATAAGGCACCGAAAGATAGGTAAAACCATAGTATATCCGTACACAAAATATCAGTTAGATTTTTTTTTACCACTCGCCAGATATAATGTTGGTTCCAGACAATTTCAACACCCTGTATATGTACTAGAGAACGCTGAAAGGGGGTTTTTTAATCGCTAACTGCATATATTGAACAGACCAAGTAAAGAACGCGAGATAAAGAGATTTCACGGATCAGCTGGAGCTTGAGAGACGTTTATTGCTGACTTTTAGTAATGACTCGTTATTAGTTGGAAATTGCAATTCTTCAGGACCGTTCAAGGTAATGCAACTCTAGGGTGAGTTTTGCACGAATTTCACTCATTGGAAAACTCATACTGAACTAAGATTAGCCAACGATAAATAAGATAACTCAGATTAAAATTTACCATAATTAATCAATTATCCTTTTGAAATTAGCCTAATAATCAATCGAATAGATTATTAGAATTTTCTATCATATTTGTATTGATTCTAGAGGTTTTCTGGATTGAAGAGTGCATCGAAATCAACTCCGTTGATTCAAAATGTCACATTATATGACTAACTGAAAACGGAAAAAGGATGAAACTAATCAAAATCTTTAATGATAAAAGTTAAGTAATTATGCAAATTTTGTCGTTTTATCGTAGCTTTAACGGGTTCTAGTTTGCAATTAATTCACATTAGAGATTCTTTTCACTAGATTTTCCTCTTTGCTTGGTTAGTTATTAGATGATACTTGATTTTTTTTATACTGAATAAATGTTAGTTATATTAATGTGGACACAAAAGTTTGGTAATGTTGTATAAGTATTGACAAAAGTTGTACCTATAATAAATGTTTTTTCATGTGAAATATTTTATGAGATATTTTGTCAAGTAAAGGCTACATTTTATAGATTTTTGTTCTTAAAAATATATGTCTAAATTTGTTTAGCAATGATTTTCAGTTAGTATCTCTTGAGATACTAGATGGGCGGTGATAATGGGGAACCTTCGCTGATTCAATTAGCTGTTTGGCCATGTGAGACTACTATCCATCTGTTTCAGTGATTTATGAAGTAAAAAATCACTCTTAGATGTGAAATTTTAGTCTTATTGAAGCAAAATTTAATATAAAATAAATATATGTGTTACAACCTAAATATATTTTGGAGTATACGTCGCCAAACAAATCAGTAGTTAAAAGAATCACGTCAATTTAGATACACATGTCAAATAAATTGAAATAATTTTCTGATGTGAATTACACTGCAGTTTTAAGAACGTCTCTTTATTTCTATAAACTTTTCAACTATTTAATAGTAACAACCTGTATGTGCTTTACAGTATGTTGTCGAATGTTTGTTGAATTGTTCCCATCATTTACGTGTTACGTCATATTATTTATTAAAATAATTTCAATTCCGATTTCCTTATATAATTTATTTTAAGCTATGAATCCAGCATAATTAATACTTTTATTTAGCATAGTAAAAAACTTTCAAAAAGACCTTCAAGAAAGGCATTTACTTTACTTTACCTCGAGTCCAAATTTCAGTCACGTTCTTTTGGGCTCTCGTTATTTTCTCGTAAGTGTCTAAAGAAGACCAAACACTCTCGTAACAATATAGAAACAAAGAAATACTATCGTTGTTTCCATTACCTATCTAAATATTACGAGTTTTTCTTTGCTATACCTTTTTACTACGAAAAACTTATCATCTACAGATGGTTGTCATTTTGAAACGTACACATGTAATTAGATGCAACAGTAATTCGTATTACTTGTAAAGTATTGTTTTAAAATAAAGCGAAGGAAATACGGTTTATACAATACGACTGAACCAGTTTTAATTGGTTTAATTTAGCTCAAATTGATCTAAATCATGCCTAATCATTCATTTCCATGTTGGTATGAACGTATAATTCGCCTTTAGGTTTTATTCATGGGGAGCTTCAGGGCCACTAAGAACTTTTGTGATTTAGGACCACAAGAATAATTTTATTTCATGAATAGAAACTTTTGAAACTAAACTGTCTTTGGATCCTGCGATTTTTAAGAAAATAAGGGAAAGCACTGATAAAATAATTTATTAATATTTATCGCATGATGATCAACATTTCTGTCTACATGCATACATAAATGAATCATTCATAGAAAATCGGTATGCAGCGATGAGCATGAGATGTATCTTTCAGATTTATGTTGGGCATCAAAAGGATCCTAACTTTTGACAGGAGTTCATCTACTCAAGTCTTGCAAACTTATCTTTTCAAAATCTCTCTTTTCAGAGTGCAAAGCCTTGGCCTATTACAGTGTTTAATCACTTGCACTTAAGTAACTTTTGGCATTTTTAAGATTTTCCAAATTGGTTCAAAATTATCTAGTAAAGTTTTCGTAAATTGAACGTGATATGTATAGAGGGTGTCCCGTAAGTAAACAGCCAAACTCCGGAAATGGTTCTATGAGTCAAAATAAAGAGAAAAACAAGAGTAAATTTTTTTCAAAAATTGGTTCGTTAACCAGATATCCACTATTTTGTTTTTTTTTCACATAAACATTGTTGTCCTTGATTTTTTTAACTGATCACAATGAAGTTTGGCAAATATTTTAGATAAAAACATACCCACGTTAGGGAAAAAACTGAAGCCAATTACAAATTTCAAACAGACGGCCATTTAAATATTGAAATTGCAAAAAAATGGCTAATTTTATTTCAAAAATCTGGAAACCGTTTATTTAGCATTTAAAGTGTCCTATTAAACGACACTATGTTCAAAAAGATCGATTGAAGATTACTAGAATATCATTATTTTTTTTTGTAAAATTATGTTGTACAAGGCTAAGCTACTCAGGTTTATTTCAACAATGTTTTATACGATATTTTTTAACTTAGTGCCGTTTCATAGGAAATTTTAAATGCTAACAATAAGTGTTTCTAAAATCTTTTCATAAAATTTGCCCTATTTTTTAGCAGTTTCAATTAAAAATCTACAATAGCTGCTATTTTCAACTTGATAATTGGATTCAGATAACTTTTTCCCCTAACGAGGTTCCGTTTTACCTAAAAATACATACCAAGGTTCATAATGATCAGTTGAAAAATTCAAAGAAAAAATGGCAGATATCAGGTTAATGAAGCAATCTTTGAAAAAAAAATATTCTTGATTTTCTCTTTATTTTGACCCATAGAAACTAATCTACTGTAAGAGCTGTTTCCTTGCTGTTACCTCTTTAATTTAACTGGTGTTAGAGCGATAATGGTAGATTATAGGGACATTTTTTATTATATGGATTGTAATTTTTTCATTTTTATGGGGCTCAGTCGGTAGTGTTGCCGCAAAATGGCGTGTCGTAGGTGTGAATTCTGGTACCTGCCACTATATTTTATCAGTACAGTTCACAGTTGTACTGTTGTATCGGTCCACTCTAAGCATTCCTTGATACATTACACTCACAGGCCTGTGGTCTACGTAGATAGGCAAATTGAAGGGTACGAGTGCCACTAACCTCTTAAATATATATGTATATATATATATATATATATATATATATTGATTAAGTGACGTAAAATTCTAAAAGATTTACAGTGTTAAAATAGAAAAATTATGGTTCACTGATAATTCCATTATATACGTGATTTTATCAACCAACCTTCTTTGATATTTGTTTCATTCCTTAAAAAATGTTTCACAATTGTTTTGGTTGTACTTATAAATTATTAGTTATAAAAGCTTATTACAGTAGTATAAATCCATATTTCGTATAACTTTAATAGTGGGAATCTATATATATATAATCCAATGTATGTTTGTTTGTATGTTTGTTTGTCCTTTATGGACCCCGAAACCGCTCGACACATTGTAATGAAACTGTCAGGCATTATTAAGCTTTATTCAAGGATGGTTTGTGTGAAGTTCGGTGCAGATCCGTCAAAAGGGCTCCGCCCCAGTGGCTGTGGAGTTTCCCATGTTAACCTTATGAGTACTCATATTTAAATGGAATTAAAGAATCTTAACAGCTGGTTCAACTAAACAACTTGATTCGGTGATGTTCAATAGCATTAAAAAGTTAATAGGTATACCAACAGGGTGCAGCACTATTATTTTTTTAATTTATGACAACAGCCAATTTGCAACCAAAAGGTGAGTGAATGTAGCGAACGAACTTCAACCTGGAGGCGAGTTAGCGTAGCGAAAGGGCTAACCTGAAGGCAAGTGAGCGCAGCGAACGAGCTCCAACCTAAAGGTGAGTGAGCGTAGCGAACGAACATCAACCAGGACGTTATTGAGCCATGCTAACGAGCTCATCTTGAAAATGAACGAGCATTTGACATAAAACCACATTAGGACAGGACGACGTCTGTCGGGCCAGCTAGTTCAAAATAAATATTTACCACTTGTGTTTTATCATAAATTTTAGAATTTGTAGTATTTACTCCCTCCAGTTTTAATAAATTTGTATTAATAAAAAAATATTTAGTGGGTATGTAAAAAACCCATACATAAACTAAATATAAACAACTAATACTACTAAATTAATTAATTCAGATTAATACCATACTGAACCCCCTTATAGAAACAAATGGTTGTAGATGCCAGGATTTGGGGGCCTGCCATTGTTTTTTTGTTTGTTTTTTTTTTTACAGAGCGTACTTGTAAAATTACATCCTTCTTTATAGATACGGAAAAAAGCTGTTAACATAAAACACATTTTGAATTGAAGAAAATTGCTAAATATTTATTTTTAGTTGTGCCTATGCGTTGTGAATGCCGCTGTGTGGTTTAGCTGTGAATCCTAAGCTGTTTGTTCAATAGGATAGATTAATCTACCTTAATTGGGTTTCAAGGGCTTAATTTGCTTCAATGGGGCTGTGAGACCTAAATTTTCCACAATAGGTTTACAAGGGTAAAGTAACCTTAATAAGAACATATTAAAATACTTCAAGGGGGTACTTGTATTAATAGGAATAGATTCATATTACATTTTTGTGGAATAAGTATTAGTTCGATTATCATTGGAATATCAGGGTGGGGCAGGGAAGTATCCATAATTTTTAAGGTATATTAAAAGACAACCAAAAATGTTAGAACTAAAATTAATATTGAGATTTAAAGGTTACATCCGGGAGTGTATTTTAATATAAATTTATTAAGTTTTAAACATCACATTAGGCAAGTGGTGTCACTCATTGTCAACAGACTGCTGTAGTCTAGTTCTGAAGTTAATCATAACTCTGTGAAGCATTTGTTGTGGATATCGGCCATGTTCAAGGTATATTGCATCCCTCGAGGCATCTATGGTCCTCTCATGAACTACCATTCCCACCATACACGAAGTAAGGAACAACTGGATATACCACATCAAAGGTAATTCTTTCAAACCTAACTGTGTGAAATTTTGTAATAAGCTGCCTGAGCCCCTTCAGGCATACAGCATTTCTTTTCCTCTTTTAAATAAAAAATTCATAACTGGATTGTAGCAAACCCATTCTACTCAGTTAATGACTTCATGAAACATAAAATTAAAGCGGAATCATTCATACTGTAAGAATTCTCAATCTTTGTTACCTATAGATATAAACATATTTAGTAATATTTTATTTAATGTAATTTGACAATGCTTATTCCAATGTACAACTTGGTCAATGGCAATAAACTTTCTTATTCTTATCCTTATTCTTATTCTTTCCTAACAATAACGCATATATATCTTATTTACTACTCCAGAAATATGGACAGTAAGAAAAGGGAAAAGTAAAAGCAAAGTTCTTGAAGCAAAACTCAGAAGTTACTAGATAACTCATGATTTAGATATTTCTGCAACATTTACTTACAAAACAAAACACTTGACTGTTACAAGAAACCCCCCTACTAGATTTTCATCTCTAAAAAGGTGTTCCCTTATATCCTTTAATATAAATAGTTATGTCTTTCACATCCTAGATGGTTGTGCCAATTTCATTCATTGTTAGATTATTGGAATTGTTTAATTTTGTAATCATTATTATTGTTGCATATTATGGTTAATTTTGCAATTAGTGTTAGTTTAATTGATCTAATTTTCGAACAATCATTCTTTGTTATTGCTCTATGTTAACATACACATTATTTTGCTTTGAATATATTTAATTTTAGACTCACATTATTAACATAATGTTTAACAAACCTACATAGCTTACCTGTATGAAAATGTCACACATTAAAGAACTAGATTTATATTTTCATATAACATGTTTCGATCAGTATGGCACTTTCTTCAAACAGTCTTTGAAATGGTATTCCTTAACTAGTAGTATAATAAGTTAGTAATTTTTGCTGCAAATATATTCCTCACTGTAAAAGAAGGTTATTCCTGGTAAATAAAAGATAAATAACATTGAGAAACTAGGCTGGTTATAGTTCGAGTGGTTTATTCAAGTGATACAGGATCGTCAAAATTATCTGACAATTGCCTTACTTATCTCTAACAAGACTGTCAGAAACAGGCAATGTTGTGATTGTTGTTAGCAGGAGTGACACTTGCAAGATAACAAAAGCTACTTAGACTCGAACTACAACATGCATCTAAAACTTGGCACTTACCAAGATATCTGCAGCTTGAGATCTCCGATTAACAAAATGTGGTTTGGATAAGTAGAGTCATTTATTAATGTAGATGAAATTTTCTAAGAACAGAAGTGTGAACCTATTTTGTAATGGATTGGATACGAAACATTTATGGTAACCCTGCCACCTGATAATGGCTCCCAATAAGAACTGAGTCTAGTTGCCTTTGGCCTTTGGGCCAATTTGAATAGATTGCTAATAGCAGGTAAAACCTTTTTAAATATTTTGTTGGCTATCCGGAGGCTATCATTTACAATGAAGTATAACAAACTTGTTATCTTTTCTGAAAATATATTCTACGTATTTTGACAATCCGTGAACTTAATATACTCCAGATATTTCACTATATGCGTACGCGTCCGTGACTACACTCGAAGAATTATTGGCAAGACGTTTGGTACTGATTATAAAAATGACTAATGTAGAAAATATTATTTTCTTTTTGAAAAATATAAGATTGTATGGATTCAGATAGAAACATTACCTTTTGGTATGATACTCGATTTACTGAAAAAAGGGAACTAGTGTATACTAAAATATTTAATTAATTTGGTTCGTTTTAATATTTGTGTTTTATCTTGCTACGGAATCACAACATTCCTTTATGGCGAGCGTTGTTTTTTAATATTTTTAGGATTATAGAGTGACAAAAAAGGGTGTCTGTGATATTCCTTTTGATTGAAAATAAGCGTATAATTAAATTGTTCTGCTTCTAACGACATGTGTCGCGTAACTTCGGCTTAAGCGAAAGTTTGTTAAAAGATATTCCGAGTGGAAAAGCTATAAATATATAGACTACTGAAAACAATTACAAAGATGGAAACCATAAAAATGTATAAGTTAAGAACTGACTGACATAAGTCATAATTTTCTGTGTATGATATAACAAATGATCCCTGTATTTCGTTGTATTTATTTCGTCTTGAAGTTATGATTTTTTCAGACTTCCTTAACTAAAAATAAAGGTAATGCAAGTAAAATAACAAAACAAAAACCCAAATATAATAACTAGACTGCCTTGATTGACATTGAAAAGCCAACATCCTGAGGAAAAAGTTATTTCTCCATTTTCAAAGAAACTAAAAAAGTTTCAAAAATAATTACTTGGTTTTGTAATAAGTAAGCCCCTTAGTAAGAGTAAAGTTTTTAATCACTCTAACCAACAAGTCGACAGAATGAAAAATTGTGATAAGAAGGTGAAAGCTTATCACATTTAGTCTGACGTCATTAAACATTCTAATGACCCTCTTTCATAATTAGATTAGTTAGTTAGTTATCGCATAGATGGATGGGCAGATCGATGCTTAAGAACTTTTCATAAGATATTACCTCTACTTTTTAATTTTAAATATACCTGTCAATATATTATGCTATACTGTAGTTTATTCCAGAAGATAAATAACAATGTATATGAAGTACAACAATATTGATGATTAAAGTTATGATCATGTCTGTGATCCTTCTTGTATTTTGTAAAATACACTGGCTGGTATAATTATGATTTGGAACGCGGTCGTACGGTGGTCGAGCAAGGGGTAACTATGAACAATGCCTTATCTTAACTAGGAAACTTTGTATGTTCCATGACTCCAAGACGTACATCAGAGACAAGTACAAAGATAAAGTTCCTTGAACGTCTCTGTTCAGAGAAACTTAACTTCGAAATTTTAATATTATTTAATAATTATCATACGATAATTTAATTATCAAACTGATATTTGAAATACTATGAAGGGAGTTCATTAAAATTCGATAGATCATTTATCTTAAACGATTATAAAAATGTATAAAAAAATAGAATAAACAGGCAACCCACAAACCCATAAAGGGTTAGAATTAACTGAATTAGTTTTATAATTAATTAAACCCAATATAATACAATGTACTTCGTACGGTAAGTGAAACTATCTTTACTTTTCACATAAAACAATGATGAAACGTAGATTATATCACCGCAGATTTAACGGCTTTGTAACACATTCAACGTCACTCAATATCCTTTGTGTAGATGTTTATGGTCAATATGTAGCATGATGTGCTGATAATTGAGTACGTAGGTTCATTACCTTCTTTGGCTTTTATCTCACAAAATATTTAACCTGTTTCTTTAATTGATTACTCAAATACAGACAGTAAAAAAAACCAGACATTTCAGATGAATGTTTATACCATGTTTTTGTATTGTTCCGACCTAGACAAATATACACAAACTTGTTCCAGAGAGTTTGTAAATGAACACACCATATTTATTAGTTGTTGGTTTTGTGATATTATTTTAGTAATTAATAATATTTTAGTAAAGTTTAGCTCTTACAGAATGTTAAATCTTTTCCAGTGCTTTCTGCATTTTCAAGAGGAATATGGGGTGTTCAAATTAGTACAACATTTTCGACATTAATTTCCGCAAATTTAAAATGAATTAAAATAGTCTGATTCTCCCAAAAAAATTTCATTATAAGGAGCTGAAAACAAACTATGCATTACAAGGCATTTGGTTGTTTTTGAGTGTTATGGGATTTTAACTAGTGAACCTCTAGATTCAATACACCCTGCATAAAATAAATTTTCTATATTTTTAAGTAATTTCTTGGGGTTAAATGGGAAAATATTATTTCATAATTGGAAAGGTGTGTCAATCAATTTTGGACACCTAACAAGACTCGCAGTTTCTAAATTATGTATACAGGGTGAGTTTCTACTTAGCGTGTTAACTTCGCCAGTAGGTTCTACTCACTAAAAGGAACAAAAAAGGTCCTATAAACCCATGTCCGGTTTTCAACCGTTTGGCTGTAATAGGGGATTTTGTGTTTTTCTTATTTTATTAGACTTTGCTCCACAATTTATGTAATAAAAACTTAACCAATTACTTTAGAGAGTTATAGTTAAAATCATTGGAAAGAATATTAAATTTGCTATAAATTAAAGGTTTCATTCAACAATTATACCATTACATAGTCCACGTTATATCCAAAATAAAGTAAAAATGTCATTAAATTAATTAATTACGAAAATGTTCATGAGCCCACTTTGATACATAAACCTGCATTTATGCAATGTTGAAATGCATTCAAAACTTGGTCATTTAATAATCTTTCAAATGATATGCTATTCAATACTATTATTGATATAAACCAGTGAGAAATTACAAATAAACTACAATAAAACACGGTTTACAGATTTTGTTTTTGCACAGTTTTACTGTTGATAATAATTACTGTATACTCCATCTTGTATTTTATTGAACAATCTGATAAGATTTGTACATTATTTTAACTTTTAAATATTTATTAAAATTATCTGAATTAATAAAATGTATAAACTCAAGGTTTTTCACATTTTCAAAGATGTAGTGTGTTTGATTCTTAAATGCTGTATAATTAGTTTTACCTTGTGCTTGATTAAGTCAGCTTTTATTGATTTGTCATCTATAGCTAGATAACTCAGCTGCTTAAACATACCTTGTTGAGTAATTTGCTGTTTTAACTTTATATTTCCAAGTCAATTAAGAGTTGTTCAACATTTATTAAACTATGGAGCCTTTTACCAATCAAGAGTATGCCAATATGATGAATACAGTAATTATTATTAACAGTAAAAACTGTGTCAAAACAAAATCTGTAGACCGTGTTTTATTGTAGTTTATTAGTAATTTCTCACTGGTTTATATCATTAATAGTATTGAATAGCATATCATTTGAAAGATTATTAAATGGCCAAGTTTTTTATGCATTTCAACATTGCATAAATGCAGGTTTATGTATCAAAGTGGGCTCATGAAAATTATCGTAATTAATTAATTTAATGACATTTTTACTTTATTTTGGATATAACGTGGACTATGTAATGGTATAATTCTTGAATGAAACCTATGATTTATAGAAAATTTAATATTCTTTCCAATGATTTTAACTATAACTCTCTAAAGTAATTGGTTAAGTTTTTATTACATAAATTGTGGAGCAAAGTCTAATAAAATAAGAAAAACACAAAATCCCCTATTACAGCCAAACGGTTGAAAACCGGACATGGGTTTATAGGACCTTTTTTGTTCCTTTTAGTGAGTAGAACCTACTGGCGAAGTTAACACGGTCAGTAGAAACTCACCCTGTATAAATACTAATGATAAGTAACTTTTTGGGTGGCACCTTGGGTGAATCCAATGCTAATATCTTCCATAATGTTACAAGATTGTGAAATACGGCATCCCTTATTTGGGGAAGATTTTTTTTAACATGTGGTCTTGTTGTTCATTGATGCCAAGATTTCTTATGAACTAAAAAATTATATTATCTGTAATTTTTGTAATGAATAATACATCTGCAAATTATGAAAAAATAAGTAGATTGTTTATTTAATTTCTATTTTATCTTCATTTATGAGACATTGTTTTATTTTCAATATATATCTACACTGATTAAAATTAATAGTTGTGACAAAATTACTATAACATGCTGCTCTTTTTTTAGTACTTCTATTTACTACAATTTAAAAAAGAACTTAACACAAAAGAAGGAAAAAAAATTTATAGCTTAACTATTTACCAAAATAAAACAATAGGATGTGTTGAAACTTAAGAACCAACTACGACAGTCACGGGCGTTGAAATAGGTGACAAGTAGAGTTTCATAATAAATGGTGCTGTTGTTAAAAGCAAACTATTTTTCGTGTTCTCCAAACTGGTTATCTGGAAAAAATTTAAATAATTTTGAAAATATGTAAGAAAAAAATATTTTCTTAAACTTGTTTCACTTTACTCATAAAATATTGTAATGCACTAATTATTTACAGTAAACATATTATAGGTTTACCTGTAAATAATGTACGTGTCATTTATGAAGGAATAATTTAATTCTTACATTGGTAAGTGTTAAATTTAACAAACATCAATTTTATAAATTGTTTTAAAAAAGTCTTCAATTATATAGGCTGTGTTTATAACGCATTGTTCAAAAGCTTTAAGCACTTACCCATGATAACAATATTACATTAAATCATGTAAAGTAGCTCAACGTTTTACGCTGTAACTTTATAGCGCATAATATGTGACTCAGCAACCAAGAACTTTATGTCCGCTAAACTTTCATGGACAGTAAATTATGAGGGTCTGATGTAAAGCAACCTTTTTTAGCTTGTAGATTTCAATTAGAATTTATGCCATTAATGAACTCCTTTCTTAAAATACAACAATAAGTTTGATTTCTTTTGTAGCATATACCATTGACTATTGGATACTGAAGTTGTATCGATAGTCCACCCATGTTTCAGAAATATTGTTTATATATTTTAGCATTAAATGAACATCTCCCTAGGAAATCATAATAGCCCAAACCTCAGTCTTGATTATTCTAAAATATATGATTTGTACACACTAAGGTGGATTATGATTCAAAGTCTCAAAAAACAGCAAGTTGTTTGCAAATCGTACCGAAGTGTGTATTAACAATAAACCCCTCAATAAACATAGGATAACAATGGGCCTACATCAGAGATGTACTTTTTTAAGGCGACTGGACATTTTGCCACAACACATTGTTAAAATATACAAAAAATATTAGTGAATAAAAGGTAAATGGTTAAGTGAGATTTAGAGAACGACTTATGTGTGCCATGACAGTCTCTCTTCATATACACTGAATTATTAAGTCTATCATTTAAATATAAAAAAACGGTTTTCTAAAACTGCCATGATGACTTATATGGCCTGACATATATTTGTAAATGCACTTTTTAGAAGCTTAATTATTCCGTGCCAAGTACAAATTGTATGGTTACTATTTCATCTTAACGAATATGGGTTTTTATCGTATAAACAAGTTTTTAATGTTTGGATGTAGTGAAGATCGTAATTATAATAAGATTTCCCCCTTGAGAAGTATAATTCGGTTTCTAAATATATCTCTAAATATACACGTTTATAGTTTATTTCTCTTAAATTAGGGAGTTATAAAATGTAAATTTAACTTTAAATAATTCTTATTCAAGCTGAAACACATACGATATTTTATTAATAATAATTTGTATTTATTTAACAATAATTTAACAATTGATACGCCTAATATTAATCACCAACTAATAAAGTACACCAGCATAAAGGTAAACAAATAAATACATGTTAAAAATAAATACAAATATGTAAATGGTCCTGAAGTATTTAGGCCAAAGTTTTTTTTTTAAGTATGACAATTTTAAAATGGAGCGTCTTTAGTGGCCGTAGCTTACGTAAACCAGATGTAATTCAATGTAGCTGACACGCGCAACTCCAGATTGACAGTAAACCAACCGTCAAAAGGTGAAGAGGGTTTAGTCATCGTAAACCTTACTTGCTGAGCTTGCGAACTTCACATCGGATTCCTATTTAGAATTTTTAACGAGGCTTTCCACTAGATAGTTCTGATCGTCTGTTCACCTAAACACCTTTTTAGGAATTAAGCTGTTGTCATGAAAAAAAAATTGGTGTGGATTAAAAACAACAAGCCTATGTAAATTATAACTTTAATTTTCTGGCTGCCAGTTTTTAAACATGTAAATCCGGCAAAAGGGACTAAGTACCAACAAGGATTTAGTAAGTAAGCTACAAAACACTTGTATTTTCTCAAATTATTTATCCGTTGTCCTCCTACTTATAATTTGTTGATGTGACGCCATTCTACGATTAAGCTTCCAAACATTATCATACTATCAGCCCGTTTACAGATTTATCAAATGACCTGGGAACTGTCTTCTTATACGTTCATCGCCTTTCCTTAATCTCTGATTGAACAGAATCAGTATGTGACATACGAAGCTTTCGTCAAATCGGGATTTGTTATCCCAATTTCACATTAATTTAGGCACCTGCAGCTCTTATGAACAAATTGTAGAATGGTTCAATCTGTATTACAGGTCATACACTTTGATAATAAGTCTTATAAAAGCTACTTCCCTTAACGAGCACCATTAGGTATAATTGTCCGACTTCAGATGTCATATTAAATGTACCATACTTTGATCCGAGAGCCAGATTAGGTTTTTTTTTGCATCTAGACTTTTCCGTGTGAATACAGATTTATATTTTAAAATAAATAATTGTATATTTAACTATTAAAATTTTTAGGTGGCATAATAGTTGTGAAGTATTAACATTTACAGAAAACTTGTATTTCATACAAATTTTGATTAAACTTTTATTTAAAAGTTGCAATATCTGTGTCTCAATAATTTGTAATATACACATTGTTTTACTATATCCTTTATTATTTTTTTTCATTTTATATAAAAGTTATAATTAAAGGTGACTCAAGTTTATACACAAATGTTATTTACTGGTGTGTCTCATTGCGATTGTTTATATAGCCTACTAATTTACAGGTTTGATTCTATCCATTATAATCTTATATAATAATTAGTTTTAAAATTATTTTTATTTCCAATTTAAATAATGTGTAGTGTTGATTTTAAATCTAATTTGGGCCACCATTTGTCTGGTCATCACTGTGAAGGGTCGGTTTTAATTGTTGACATTTTTTCCAATTTTTTATTTTTAATAGAAAATTGTGGTTTTGGTTTTGTTGTGGCATTGTTTCATGTTAATAAACTGTTAATAGTATCCATTTAACAAAATAAATGTCAAAAGACATACCATAACAATACTTGTTAGTAATGTGAATTAGCATTAAATATTATTATTATAAAACGTTATTTTACATATCGCTAAAATCCATTTCATTTACAAATAACTTTGCATGTATTAGAAGAGTATTTATTAATTTGGCGTAGAATATGTTTGACGAAATAGTTTCGAATACTTACTTGTTGATATATAGCAATTAAAACTACAAAATAAAACCAAGTCTTGTAGTTAAAAAAACAACAAGTGGTTTGTATGCTCTTCGGAAAATGGCAACCTCTTGCAATATTGAAACTTTAAAAACAATATATTTTGCCTTAATCCATTCACATGTGTCTTATGGTATCTGCATCTATGGGTCAACCTCTAAATTAAACATGGATAGAATATTACTCCAACAGAAAAGGGCATTAACGGTAATTTTGAATCTAAAAAAAAAATCTGATGTGGTTAGAGGTGATTTTTCCAAATTGAGAATATTTACAGTTTACAGCCTCTTTATTTTTGAAACAATAAAATTTGTAGTATCTAACAATAAACTAACATTTGGTAATACTGTCCATAGCTATAATACAAGACCCCATCGATTGGTTGAACATCATAAATTAGAGCTTTTTAAAAAAAAGATCACCTATAAAGGAAACAAATATTTTGATCTTTTGCCACAAAATATCAAAAAAGAAATAAATAATACAAACAGATTTTTAAATTTGGCAAAAGCATTTCTAATCCAATCAGCTTTCTTTTCTATCGGGGAGTTTTGTTCTTGACTCTTTTGATTTTGACTCTTTCTCTTAATAATTTAGAATACTATTTAACCTCATGTATTTTTTGAATAACCATCTCACTTAGTTTTAGTTCCCGTGACTCTATTTCATGTAACTATATGTTTGCATATTATGAAATAAAGATATTTTGATTGATTGATTGATTGATTGAAGTAACTCTAAAGAGAACAAAACTGTAAATAGTATGACCAGCAATAATTTAATTTGACATTATTAACCCGTAGCTGTATGGTCCATTTCCAAATAACTATTGAAGGTAATAAAACGTATGCCAAGCTAATCAGTCATCAAACTATCATTAATCACATCGTTACGATAGGTTGGCATGACAACGCAAATGGCACATGTTATGTATCACAGTGCTGCAATGATGAGCGTCATTAAAATTCAATGTAATCATTGCAGCCATTACAGCTTTGGTTTGACAAACACAAATACATTTTGATTGTAATAATTATTGTTTGTTTTCAGTTTCTGATGTATACTATATAAGATCAATTTCGATTTACTATTTAACCATTTAATCTAAAAATAAAGAAACAAGCATCCGTTTTCCATCCAAAAGGGTTTACGAAAACGTTAAATAACTTCCAAGCCTCGGGCATTCAAACTTCGTTGAATTTTTAACTTGTCATCCAAAATACTTTAAGCGTGGATAAAACAAAGAGGATGTACTACTATTTAGCTTGGGTGCAAAAATATTAGCCAAAACTAAATCCTATTAAAAATAGTAACACGAATGTCAATTAATTTTTTAAGTGAAATATGCTATTCTGTCAACAAGATAGGGTCCTCTTCAATTCACTTACTGGTTTGTACATACTGTATAAGTATTTGTCAGTGGTATAGGTACTGTTAGTACTATAATTTATTGATTGTTGTCCTGTTTTGCATTACCAATATTATGAACATTTTACTTTTACAATAATATTTTCTATGCCGAACAATAGCCTTTGTTTCCTTCCAAGTCGCTCATGGAGCTAGGGGCAAACGCTCAGTCAAATAGGATTATCTCAAAACTAAATGCAGTGCAATTATGGCCAAACTTTGTTACCAAAGTTCTACCCGTTAATTTGACATTAAGAACTCAGTTATTTAGTAGATCACGCATTTCTTGGATACTTAACCACAATGCAAGGAAATAACTCTTCATGCGTTGAAAGTACTTTCAGTAATAATATATTGTATAGAATTGTAATAAAATACTACACAACTAATTTATCATACATAAATTTACAATAAATTGTACACTCTGACGAATAAATAAACCTTACATGCATTATGTAGCTTTTATGTATTTGATAACACCTACGATGCTGATCAATAAGTTATTTATTAAAAGAGGTATTGGGGTATTTAATTTTTTGGAAAATACCATGAGACTATTTAGTTAGGAATAATCCGATGTATGATTTTTTTATATATTTGTATATAATTAAGGTAAACATTCCTTATTTCGTTTACCCTTTTAACCATAAGTCAATATTTATGTATGTGGTTTAGTATTTTTGGTGAAAGAACAATAGGTTTCATAATTCATTTGTTTACATTACTTAAATAAAATCAGTTAATAATCGGTTTCAGAATGTATCAGTTCGTTAACGTGAGGTATATGACAGTTAAACTAGACATAGTGTTGGATGTAACTAAAAATTAATTACTTGTAAAGTAAATTCATAGTCTAACCAACATTATGCGTAATCTACGGTAAAATTCAACATAAGGGTTTACAATTATTTTGTACCTGTGAAATTTAAAATATTGCTTTTTTTACTGACAAATTGTTAAAGTAGTGATGTTTTTTTTATAAATTTATTGCAGTTACTTTATTAAAATCTTCATCTTCTACTTTCATCTACTTTGTTAAGAAACTTCATCATAACTAATAATAATTAGTAGGACTTCTTAAACTTCTTAACACAATACTTTTAATTAGCTTTTAAATTGCAGTCATAAATACATAGTGTATTTTCATTTCAATAAAATAAAATCTATTCAATAATTATACAACTAAATTTATTTATGGGTAGGGAACGCAATGCATCATATGATGCTAATGCCTGAGGTGCTTACTTTGCAATAAAACGGGCCCGGTTTCGATTCTGAAACACCTTTTTAATAAACTACATATCTTGGCTTGGTGGAGATATGTAGTTTATGACGAAGGTAAGGGAAAGATCAGTCTTTGATGAATTTTATAGTGGTTTAACATGAAAGATCAGGTTTTTTCTTGGCCTGCATTATATATTAAATCCATAATCCTAATGTCCAATGGGCCTGAGGTGTTTCAGAATCGAAACCGGGGCCACTTTATTGCAAAGGAAGCACTTCAGGCGTTGGCATCATACGCTTCATTGCATTCCCTACCTACAAATAAATTCAACTGTTGAATTGTTATCTAATGATTTATTTAATTAAAATAAATAAAAACTGCGTATTTACGACTGCAGTATAAAAGCTAATTTAAGAATTCAAGAATTATGTTAAGAAATTTAATAAATTTTACTAATTCTTTTTAATTACGATTACTATAACAGAAGATTGCAAGGGAAATATCTTAATAAAGTAACTGCAGTATCTTAAGTCATAAAAAATCATCACTACTTTAACAATTTGTCAGTAAAAAAACAATATTGTAAATTTAACAAATACAAAATAAGTACCCATGTTCTATAGTAAAACCCTATCTAAATATGTGGTGTTCCCAGTCACCTCCTACCTTGGACGGAAACTGTACACGAGAGGACATGTTAATTACAAGGTTCTTTAGAATCCAAATAACTAGTGAAATTTTTCCCAAAGAAAGGTTTAAGTGTGAAAAAATTAAATCTCGCTTATTGAATTATAATATGACTATTAATTTATGCAAGGCAATGTATTAAAGTTTGCTTGTTATCTCAATGTTTCAAAATATCCGAAGTTAAGTTCCGTTGTTCGCTAGTAAGGTGCTATTGAGAGTATCAAGTTGCCTTGATTAAACCGTAGGTGAAAGTTTGAGGCAATCGTTATAATCTTGTTTAGCCAAGTTAATTTACTAAATTACTCCTCTTGTATCGTTTAATCAACCATTATATAGCTACTAGTGAACCGGAAAACCTAAATACAATCATTTTGATCCATGAAAACATAAAAAGTGCATCGGTACTGTGGTATGAATTATCTATTGGTTATCAATCATAAAATTGCTATTATAAAATAAACTATTTGCATTGCAAATTAACATTTTAAAAATCTATCAAATTTTAGATCAAATATTTACTAATATTTGTATCACTACATTGTATGAAGTACCACATTATTGTTTAATAATGTCAAGTACAGTAATATAGCATATAGCTTTTTTTGTGCATCTGTTTTAATAAAGAGATTTCTCCTTACTGAGACTTTTCTCATCACCTAAGCAATAACAACAAACCTTTGTTGAAAGACTAAGCTCAGCGTGGACTATCACGTTGCTAATGCCATAAATGATCGACGAATTTGAATACTGGACTTGAAACAATTCTTGTAATTTAACCATTAGGCCAGCCAGTATAGGCCTACCTCTAACCGTTTGTATATTCAGTTATTAGTTGAGGTGCTAGAATGTTTCAGGATCAAAAGCTTGTACTCCGATGACATACAATAAAACGGTATAAAAAAAATAGACATAATATATCTCTATTCCATCATACTATTATTGTTTAGAAAAGTATTTTCATTAAAGTTATTAATTGCATTATTAGAGAGTGGACTCTTCTAAAATATAGCCAGAGGCTCAATTAATAACTACTACGCTGATCTGTTGACTAAACAAACTTGATTAGCTTAAATTTTAATCGAAGTCCACAAAATGCAAGTGCTACAGGCTTATGATCAATCCAATTTTGGTTTAGTCTATTATTTTATAAAAATTATATAGTTCCGTTTTTATTAGGAATTTATCATAGAAATTGAATTAAACACTTACAATTAATAGATTAAATGCCGACAGTTAGGATGACACTTAAAAAATATTTATTTAACAAAGAAATTAATACCGAGACAGAGGCAAAACTGTACCACAAGAAATAGTGAAAAACACCATTACATGTATTAAAGATTAGCGTATTCACGATATCCTATATATCATATAAGGTTTGTATGATTCCTATATTGCAGGTGGCAAAAACTTGAGACACTCAAGTGACTATAAAACAAAACAAAAAGATAGCACCACAGCTTTATCATCCAGCATAAAAGAATAGATAAAATGTCCATAGTTTATTTAAATTACTGAATCCTTAAAGTGTTATTAACGTAATGCATTTATTCTGGTCCAACATCAATAATAGTTTGGCCATTTTACATATTGTCAACTTAATTTCCTTCCAGTAAATTGGAGATTAATAGTTTAGAAATATAGTAATAGTACTCACAGGTGCCATTATTGTAAATGCCATTAATTTTAGATTAAAGTGTTTTGATGTTTAGTTTCATTAAGTTATATGAGTGATAAATTCCGTTATGCAGTAAGAAGCCATTCACACCACTTATTACTAAGAGATAATTTACATTCTTTCTATAAGCTATGTATTGTGTAAGTATAAGAAATCCAAGTTAAAACCACTGGTAATAAACCCCAGAGGAATTCAAATATTGGTGAAAACCTGTGATGCAGAAACCAGATCTGAGCGAGCATAACTACAGCTGAACCACACACACACACACACACACGCACACACACACACACATCCGACTCAAGGATGAACACTGCTAATCCCATTACTGATATTCCCCTACATCTTTAGAAATATATTCCAAAATATCAAATATGTATACATTCTACATCAAAACTTTTAGTTTTGCTTTAGTGTAACATGTTTTACCACCAAAATAAAATATAGAATATTTAACTTTGTCATTGCTTGTTGGTTAAATGTTAGCAATCTTTCCCAAAACAATCTTCCAAAAACCAAGATTCTTTTCCAAAATCTTTCTTCTTTTTGTTTTTTTTAGCGGACAAAATTCTTTAATTCCCATAAAATATAAATACTCATATGTCTATATGTTAATCGGGGATGTGAGCTATCATCATACCACATTTCAACCCAGTTCGACTAGTAGTTAGATTGATAAAACTTCAAACAAACATATACACAAACTTTCACATTTATTAGTATGATTAAACTATATTTTAATATTTACATGAACTATAATGATTACTTTAATAATAACTATAATTAATTATTACTGATTAATTGTATTCTGTTTTACAGTAAAATATAACTACCTGGTGATTCTTGTTTTATATTTATTTATAACTAGCATATCAATTATGGCCAACGATTCCATGGAAAAGGATAGGGAAAATCTAGCATGGCTTTTCATTTTTAATAAGATTGTTTTATTTTCTTCGGATAAATATCAACGTCAAAATGTTTTTGAGCCTCTCTATGATGGATAATATTGTATTCGTATCGTTTCAGCTATATGCTAATGTCATATAGCTGTAAAATATAATAAGTTAAAATTACGAAACCATCAGTTGAACGGTGTGGGCTATAAATTTGTTGGTAATACATTTTATATTCATACATTCATATATTCATACATTGTATATTCACTGTATACATGTATATTCCTAATTGTATAAAGTAAATTAATACACGGTAAACAACTTAGCTTTACCACCATTAGTATCTCAGAAAATATTGGATTTAGAGAAAACATTAAATGTAGAACTCAACAACTTATGACATAAGAAATAATAACTCCACTTTTTATAGCAGCCATTTTCCAATATAACTTCAAAATTTCTTTTCTTAACAAATTGTGTTTAATGATTGATTTAGAACATAAATGCAATTTCAAATGTTTTAATGCTTTATATATGTTCTATTAAAATACTCGTTTAAAAGATACAACGTGTTAAACGTTGGAATAAGTGGCTGGCTGTGTACATATTGCACCTTGTAGCTCCTGAAGGAGTACGTTTTGAAAGGGTTTAAGCCCCAAAGTTGCATCTAGACATTCTAAAAGGATCAATAAATACAGGGTTTTCAATAAGACACTTTAATGTTAGTCTCCATACAATCGTTTTTTTTTTTTACTAATGGTGGCGCAGTAATATTGTTCACCCTGTAGTCACACAAGGTCGCAATCAACTCGTTGTATATTATACAACACGATGGGATGTGGTAAGCCATTAATATGCAATAGCATACGCAGTTTAATACATAGCGTTATTGTGACCACAGGCCACGTTATACATACAAATCTACTATGGTTGGTTATATCATGATATCGATCGATAACTCTACATTATCACATGCTGCTGGGTCATCTTAGGCCTACCCAATGCAAAAGCTTTAAGTCTTTAGTAAGTAGGCTATAACCTGTTCAATATACAGGGTGAATAAAAAGTCAAGACCCCCCCCTCTAATATTTTTCCAAGTAAATATACAGAGATATCCTTTTGGTGGTCGAGCAATCTTAGCAGGAAGTTTCATTTTATCATTTTGAAATTTTTGAGTGTCCCCCCAAAAGGGGGGATTTGGGGGGCAACTCAAATATTTTAAATGGAAACCCCCTTCAAGTGACACCTCATTTTGAAGTGTTTACAAAAACTTAAAGAATGGTGAAAACTAGAGGTCGCTATCCCTTCTCTATCCAAAATGGTAGCCCGTCAAATGTTGTGGAAAATCAATGGTAAAATTTTTAATATTGGCTGTCATTTTGGATAGAGAAGAGATAGCAAACTCTGGTTTTCACCATTCTTTAAGTTTGTTTAAACACTTCAAAATGAGGTGTCACTTGATAGGGGTTTCTGTTGAAACATTTTCAGTTGTCCCCCGAATCCCCCCTTTTGGGGGAAACTCAAATATTTTAAATGTAAACCCCCTTCAAGTGACACCTCATTTTTAAGTGTTTACAAAAACTTAAAGAATGGTGAAAACCAGAGCTCGCTATCTCTTCTCTATCCAAAATGGCAGCCAATATTAACAATTTTACCGTTGATTTTCCACAACATTTGACGGGCTACCATTTTGGATAGAGAAGAGATAGCGACCTCTAGTTTTCACCATTCTTTAAGTTTTTGCAAACACTTCAAAATGAGGTGTCACTTAAAGGGGGTTTACATTTAAAATATTTGAGTTGCCCCCCGAATCCCCCCTTTTGGGGGGACACTCAAAAATTTCAAAATTATAAAATGAAGCTTCCTGCTAAGATTGCTCGACCACCAAAAGAATATCTCTGTATATTTACTTGGAAAAATATTAGAGGGGGGGGGTCTTGACTTTTTATTCACCCTGTAGTTTTGTCAACAGGACATCAAAGAGAATACACTTAAGAGTGCAAAAATAATGACAAGTCAAGAGCTAAATACCAATATACAAAGTTCACTATCAACAAGATATTTACATATCATGAAATAGATAAGGTAGTTTATATGACACTTAAAATAAATAAGTGTAATTATGTAATTAACTTGTATTATTCAAAACAAATAACGGAAACACCTTATTCCTGTGTTTATGTGTCAATGTAACCATTGCAATTCCGATGCTGAAAGTAATAATTTAACTGAGCACAAACTAATTATTGCAATGCAATTGAGGTTACTTGGGACTAATGGGACCACGTGTAGTTCCGTAGAAAATTGCTCGATGTTAGTAATTAATTGACCGTCGTGTGATGAACATACTCAAGTATTATGTTAAAATTAAGACTCCCACTTATTTAAAACGTATAGTCTACTTAATGTGTAACACAAACAAATTAAATAGTAGGTGGTTTGTGAATTTGTAAACGTTCAGTTATTAAAATACCTTTGATTTAGAAATTTACAATATTTTTAATCTTTTAAAGCATTTTGGGCTAAAGATTCAAAGCTCGATACACTACCTCTAATCAATTGACTAACTTACTTTTATTTGCATGATAAATCGCGTGAAATTTAGAGATAGCTCTAAGAGTCGTTGTGCCAAAATGTATCGAAGGAAGCTAACTTCTCTTTGAGAAGTGTATTTATCATTGACATAAAACTCTATCGTGTTGAATGGGTTTTATGAAAACAAATACATAACGTCCTAGAATAATTGGAACTAGCAGCCGGTAAAATAATTGGAATTTTGCCGGGTAAAATTATACAATGTATATTGTATCTTGTATATTGTATATTGTAGTGGTTATAAAATTGTTTCTGTTTTCATCAAATCAAATCATTTATTACCCAGAAATTAACAAGACAAGTTGCATTAACCAAGTCATAATATTATTATAAAACATAAACTACATGATACTCACAAACTATATACAGTGATTTACAAAATATCTTACATATATGTACACAAATCTTGGTACTATTACATCTAGAAATATGTTAAATATGCTTTGTAGTGCACGTTTCCTTAAATTTCAACTAAAATATTAACAGCAATTAAATTACCCAGCTGATCATAATGTAAACAAATATGTTCGTCATAAGGATAACATGGCAACTTTAAAAGCCTAAGAGCCTTGGACAGAGACCAAGGGACTAAAAAAAAAATTGTAAAGTTAATTTGCAAACTTATTCCATTTTGAAGAAGAAAAGTGGTTGTTTTGTTTT
Source organism: Macrosteles quadrilineatus (assembly GCF_028750875.1). Classification (NCBI taxonomy): domain Eukaryota; kingdom Metazoa; phylum Arthropoda; class Insecta; order Hemiptera; family Cicadellidae; genus Macrosteles; species Macrosteles quadrilineatus. The sequence continues at coordinate 60,159,730 of NW_026542602.1, read as the reverse complement.
TCGAGTAACAATCCTAAATATAAGATTTGGATGGTTAAACTTGTAAGATATAAAGAGAAGATTGAAAAGGTGGAAAACGTATTTTTATTTTAAACAAATAACGTTCGTTCAAAATGCAAACATAATAAAATTTTTATTTAAGTGTGTGAGAAAGATATTAATTTAATATTGTATGTAGCCTATACTTCAATTTTGCAAATGTTACACTCAGTAGTTTTCCTTTGTAACCAGATTACAAAGAGGTTCATAGTAAATAAAAATGTAAGTAATAGAATCGCTATTCAGAATACAGGATAACAGACTTTTATTATGTTCCATTATATTTAGTCTTTGAAACTCCAACTTATACATGTAGATTGATTGAATAGTATTTTTGAGATTGTTAGGCGTTAAGAACACGCAAAGACCCTTTATAATTTTAATTTTATAGGCCTTGTATATGTATATATATCGTTCGGCTTAAAATCGTCTTTTAGCATATCTTTTAATTTTTTAATCAAATACACATTCAAGAATATAATACTGATTGTTTGATATTGTACTGGTTTTTATATAACAAGTTTTACTTGAACAATTTTACGCTATATTTCTAATAGACTGCTAACGATTCATTTCTCCTACTCACTTACTACTGGACCTTTGTTGAAATAACGAAACGTGCCGTTATCCTTTCAAGGCATTCAATGGTCCCTTTTACGAACCTTCCTCGGATATTTAATTTAAGTGTTTTTTGAGAGATAATTGGCAATTTAAATGTATTTAAACATAGTAACGTTATTAATTCAATAGATCAGATGAATAAATAATTTATTAGTCCTGTAAAAAAGAGATTCGAGACTCAAAATAATATTCATTATTTACATTTCATTGGCCAAATAATATATTATAATAAGTTTATCAGAAGTATCATACATTAGGGGGTTTCACCGCAATAACCCCCCAATTTAATGGACGAGAGGTTTTTTTAAGGTGGAGTGATCTTAAAATAACAATGAAGTCATATCTAAACATGTTTGGAAGCACTTAAAGTATCTTGATTGTGTTTATAAGACCAACCTTTATTGGTTTGTTAATTATTGGTTTGATCGCTCAACCTTTATGTTAGAATTATTAATGGAAGTACGTAAGGCATAACAAGATAACTACTACTGGTACTATTAGTGTTCCATTGTATGAGCTTTTTACGTTACACCTTTTATAGATTATAGTGTTTTGTGATTGGTTATTATTTGCATGTTGTATCATGACTTGACTGCTATACAGTGCATATTTTTTACTGCTACCCTCTGTAGTGTATTCCAACTTAGGTTGGGTGTTTGTGTATTGTTAGTTGTAATGTGTTAGTTAAGTTTTTTCACCTGAGGACAGGATCAGATTCTAGATCCCGAAACGATGTGTATTGTTTTTTACAATCGTGGTGGAAAATTTCCGCAATAAACCTTTGAACAAAATTAACTCGCCATCACCAACAATGAACTTCAAACAAAGAAGGAGAGAGCTGCAACTTCTCAACAAACAAAACGTACAACCATATAACGTAAACATGTAACAAACGTATAACGTAATATTGTTGTTGATTTAGTACCCGATGCTTACTATGTATAAGCAAAGACCAACCAACACAAGGATGTATGTTGCATCTATGGTATAAGCATGTACAATTGGACATTAACTGGAAGTTGTAAGAAGTTTTAGGTCTTGTAAAGTGAGCATCCGATACTCAAATACTGCCTCTGAGAAAGGAACAACATTAAATCCTCAAAAGAAAGCAAAGCTTGTTAGTGCATTCAACTTGAATCTGATATCGTTGGGGGAAAGCGAATTGTGGTTATCTTTTCGGATATAAAAATATTAATGTATATTTTAGTCTCTATATTATAAATACACCCACCACAGCAAACCTGCAGACTAAGCTAATTTCCCCTTACCTAACTGAATTTCACAAAAATATCTCCTTAATGTCCATATTAAAATATCATAATATAACGAGTTCGTAGGTTTGCTCTTACTTGGAGGGTAATAAGGCATGTTGACAGCTTAGAATAAAATAAACAAATTTACCAAATTCAATAAAATATTTTCGTTACCAAGAAAACTACAGCAGTTTATTATTTTCCCCCCTTAAGATTAACATGGGGATTTTTAAATTTCACTTTTTAATTTATCCGTAACGGTTAGGGGTACAACACCAATTTATCATACCAAGTCATCTTTTTTTTATTTTAACAACATTTTTTTTAAATCAAATCGTTATGTTTTTGGAGTAAGAAATGTGAAACCCCAATGATGAAGGTGAACCATGAATTTAATCTTATGAACTGGAGGTGGATAAATTAACGTGGACAAACGTAGGTAAAATCTGCCTTGCAGCTGCAACAACATTAGTTTCAAATCCGACGATCACTTGCTATACTAGTTCAGAACTTGATGGACAACAGTTTGAAATGACAATCACAGTTATATGGCTGAGTCAAAAACGGTTATCATTAACCTGGTCGTTGTTATCATCAATTAAGATGGGGAAGGGACTTATGTGCGTATTCTAACTATATTATTTGATTAATTAATCAATAGATTAATAGATAAATAAATAAATGCATAAATATATATTTAAAAATCAATAAACCCATAGATAAATAAATCTAAAAATATTAAATAATAATAAATAATATGTGTAGCTTTGTTACTGATTTAAGATAAGCTGATTTATTAACCTTTTCAATAATTTTTTTAAAGCCTAGTTATCAGGGACAGTTGTATTCAGTTTTGAACCATTAAAAAGCTACTGACTTTTTTTAGCATAAAACCAGCGAACTTTAGATTGGTTAGGCGAGCACATTAACCAGTCAGCTACCAAATTCTTAACTGTCGATGTTTTATGGGCATTATGCCTAACAATAAAAGGCTTCCAACTAAAATTTGTTTCAAAGGGGATAATAAGCCCACTAAATAAACTGAGGTGAAAATGAAGAATATTTTTAATTGAGGTATTAAGTTCAAATATCATACTTGTACTATTATTTCCTTTTTACTCCTCAATTGTTTTGGCATTGTATTCTAAAATATGTTACTTATATCTCGTAGCATCACGTATTACATTCCGCTAACTCAAAAATCAATTTGAATTTGTAAAATTTGTGTTAATGTTGGAAAAGGTGAATTTTTATGTCCGAATACTGGAATATATAATGTGATACGATTGATACGAAGTTTTTGTATGTATGGACAATAATAACAGTGGTATTCGAGAGTAGGCCTATTTATTGGCAAAATCAGTGGATGAATTTCAACTTCATAAAAAGTTACAGTTGCTGTCCTTGACTCTAGGAAGCTTTAGGTTGTAAAATAACTTATTAAGCCCTGCAACGCATGTATTTAAAAACCCTGCTTGCAGGTTTACGACAAAGTAGTTATTTAAATGCTAATCAAACATACTTTCATCTCACTTATCCTAACCTAACTAAACTAGAGCTAAATGAAAAATGTCTTATACAGGGTGACAATTAAGTCTTAGGACGACTTTATAACTTTTAAACGACAAACGATATCACAACCACATTTGGTATACCGTTACTGGAAATTGTAAACTACTTTTCTGTGTACATGGTGGTCGGATATCACCTTTGGGGGACGGCCCGTCGGGGGTCAGAAGAAAATTTTTAAAGACAGCCTATGTTGAGTTGTACATCATTTTAAAGGTCTACTTCAACTGAAAACAATGCCGCAAACCGCACTTCAAAAGGTTGATCCTGCGCAAAATGGCAGATGTTCAAAGATTTTCAAAATTAGCCAATTTCTTTAAATTAAAACACTTTTTTAAATCTTTAAACAACTGTCATTTTTTAACGGATGGTCCGACCACCATGTACACAGAAAAGTAGTTTACAATTTCCAGTAACGGTATACCAAATGTGGTTGTGATATCGTTTGTCGTTTAAAAGTTATAAAGTCGTCCTAAGACTTAATTGTCACCCTGTATAATATTATTTGTAATAAATGTAATAAAAATTTATTTACATTAACAGAATACATAGCTATGGTAAACCGTGTTAAATAAAAGGCATAGAACCCTGACTTCAGCCAGCAAAAGTTCAACAGTTGCAGTGGTTGATGTAACATATGTGTCAGAAGTGGTCTGTGGCGACGTCACTCGACGAAATTAAACTAGAATCCTACGCTCTCCTCTTCCAAATCCAACAATTAAGTCGTATGTATATTGCTAAATGTTAACCATTATTGTACGATGGCAATACAAAAATCAATCAAAATGAATTATGTTGCTTTTTATTTTGATAAATGTAAAAACATTTTCTTAGTTTTCATTAAATTGTTGTAGTAATTTAGCATTTAAAGGGAATATTTTTGTTTAATAATACCTTAAACTAAGCATACATTTTTGTTAATGTTTGTAAAATATCAACAAGGTAAATCATAATCAAGCCTTAGCCAAATATTGACGAAGCGTCGGCCACTGCCTTGAGTTTGGTTTGGTTCACCTCACCTCCATGTAATGCTAACATAGCTGCTCATTTACTATGTTATTGACATTAAAATGAAATTAATTGTGCTATCTTTGCAAAATATACAAGTTTTAACTTGTAAATTATTAAGTGGTATATATTTAGTTTTTACGTAACATTTTATTATTTAATTCAGATTTACGGTAATAAACGATTTTACGTTATATTTATCCCAAATTGTAGGCCTACCTACACGATTTTGTTTTCTTGCTATGAACTTTGCAAAGCTTAAAAACATAAAAGAAATTTAGTCTGTTATGAAATATTTAATATTAGTATTAATACAGATTTTAATTGGCAGATTGCCTGACGGTTCATTTGTCCATTCCCGTAAACTATCACTGGTAAATCTTTGAAGGAAAGATTATTGACCATCTAATGTAGTAAAGAACACCAACGATATAACTGACCATATAGAGACAAGTAGGCCTAGCCCTGTTAAGGGAAAGTTTAGTTAACTATAGTTGAAAGCATGGCTATTGAGGAACTACCAGCATAATTATAACCTTATATATTATTTTTAAATAATGACTGTTGTGCTCGGATTAAGCTACGCAAAGTGCTTTTTTAAACGATTATCTGATAGTTCAACTCAATTTACTGAAAGCTCCCCTTTTCCACCTACTTTTAAAAGTGCCCAGTTGAGCTAAGAATACATCGATACATTATTATGGTTTATTATTAACAGGAATTCTTAGTATTTTTACTATTCATTTTATGATACTGTTAACAAAAACCACAAAAATATATCAAGGTCTTGTCATATTCATTCTATCTAATTAATACTCTGGCCTTACTGTTAAATTATTTTAAAAGTAAAACATACTTTATGGTTTACATGAATCAAGACTATATAATCATCACCAATAACTGTGTTTTGATAAGACTGTTACATATTCTATTATATTTCTAAATAAGGTAAGGTTTCATAATGGAAATTGGTTATTAATTGGGTGCTAAAGCCAACCCTCAACAAGCCAACAAAGTTTACTTGGACCACATTATAGCTTATATTAAATACAATACCAAAGTTTGATTAGTTTTCTTGCATTTAATGAACGAACATATTATTTAAGTGTTTTCAATATATTTCTTTGTAATGTGACTCAACAAATTTAATATCTTCCACTGTATAAAAAATCACTAATATTTAAAAATAGAACTGTTGGTGTTTTAAAAGTAATATCCTGTTAGGGCTTACATGAAGAATAAATTTTCTTTTTACACAAATGTTTGCATGTAATTTTCATTTTAATTCCATTGATGGGTTTTTAATTTCTCTAAAAAGAGTAAAACACCCAATGCATATGCAATGTACAAGGAAGATTTAAATAAGTCATACCTGATAAGAATAAGAATAAGGATAAGAATGCTTAATTGTCATTAGACACAGTTCTGCAATAGACATTGTCAAAGCTATAAACTAAAAGATGTAACAGAGTCATGAACATTATCACAGTGGACCTTAAGTAACATACATGTATAAAACCTACTGCAATTTTACAACATCTAGCAACATCTGCCTAAATAATGTAAATATGTGAATTTATAACATTGAAATGAAATAATTATGATAAACAACATATTTAATATACATTATAATATTTTAGTACTTGTTGCTTTATTGCCATGGTTTATTAGTAAATCATAATTTTTGTGTTGTGCTAACGATTAATTTAGTGTTTTTATTAAATATCTTATGTTCATTTGTAATTGCAATTACGTGTGTGTGTGTGTGTTTTTTTTTATTTCACAAACACATTTAAAAGTTTATGTACGCTACATTTTATTAAAAACTTGGAAAAACGCTATGCATTTTATTTTATTTTTATATATTTTTTATGTATTTTATTTTTAGAACAATATGTTCTTAAATCATATCAAATTGTCACCGGTTTACAAGATATAAAAGTAACGCTAACCCTTTTAGTAATAGTAACAAGAAAGTTTGTTTTCTTTAGCCCTAACGAGGGAATAACGAGAACCCAAAAGTACGTGACCAACATTTTATCCAGTGGTCAATGTGAATAAATGTCTTTCTGAAAACTTGAGCTGGTGTATTACAATAAAACATCTGCGTATTGTTTGAAGCACATACATATTTAAAAAGTGGAGTATATTATTAGTTTTTAGTTGTCTTAAATAATGCTAAATTTGTTAAACCTTTCAATTTTTTAAGTTTGGATAATTTGGTGTATACTAGTAACTATGTGCAAGTATAAGATTACTACAAATATATTTTTTACCAATAAATTATGTAATAAATTCAATTTAACAGATCTACAGTAAATTGAGTTAAAACTTCGTTATACTGTCAGACTAATATGTCAAATACTCGTATATGTCATTCAACATAATACGTTCAATGGACTGAACATTCCGCAGTTGAGCCTGATGATAGCATAACAATGGGCTGAAACCTAGGTCGAAGAAAATCTACTTAATTTGTACAAGATGACTGAAGGTCCTTACACCATTATTAGTTCCTGACCATTTCAGGGGAAATTCTACATCTAATTATGCCAAACATATGTACTATTTCCCCAGCATAACCTAATTTAAAATTTTGTTATTTCATACTTTTTAACGTGGTTTAAAGTTAGGTTACACAACCGTTCATAAAACAACCACCAAGAGAGTTGTTACTCAAACTTTTAACAGTTTCACTTTTTATGACGCATTATAAAAGTCTGTAACATGGGATTACCTTTGGGAGTAATTTAATATTTCATAAATTTTGCTCTAAAGCCACGATTATATTTTTTTATATGTATTTTCTTGAACGGTTCAGTTCTTTTTTACATAGAGTTTGCCTGCTATGTGGACCTAAAAGACGAGTTTGTGGAACTTATCAAGCAATGCAAGGGGTGATTCAGTGATACAGTAATGACGTACACATTTTTAAAGGCAATTATTTTTCAAACTAAGCACAAAAAGGCCCTAAAAGCACAATTTACTACCATCATTCGCGTTAATGTTATCGAAACAATAATTATGTTTCAGGAATCAGGTCAACAAAATAAAGAGGTTAATGCGTAACTGAGCATGTATTATGCTATTAAATTCGTTTACCCTTTGTATTCATTATTTAGCGTTTTTCAATACTTTCAGGTGTTACAAGTTTTTGAAAGAGACAAAAATCCCGTTTTTTTTTACTCAGATCTAAAGAGAAATCTTTGTTATATGAGAATGATAAATTGTAGTCCTAATGATAATTGAATGATAATTGTAGGCATGTGGCATATACAGGGTGAGTTTTAAATGAGTTCCCCTCTACATTTTTCTATATTTATTAAGATATCAACTCCAGACCACGTCAGATCATTGTAGAGTAGTAAGTACTTCATTTTGAGTGGGTATAAATTTTTGGCCGCCATCTTAAATCCTCCATATTAGATATAAAGTTGTTTTCAAATGTAAAGGTAGGGTTGTGGCCCATCATTTCAAAGTAGAATTTTATGCTGAGTAAAATGCCGCAATCCGTTTTTTTTTTTCTAAACATTGATCCGGTGAAAAGTTATAACGATAAAAAACATAATTTTTTAACCAGTTCGTTTATAACCTAATGTTAAAATGTGCTCCTAGTCTCAATAGTTTGCTAGGAAAGGAAAGACATCTACCACTCAAAATTGTCGGGTCATATTTTCTTCTTTTTGAAGAATTGGACATTTTCAGCCCCCATCTTGGATCCACCATATTGGATACAAAAAATATTTTCAAATGTAAAGGTGGGGTTGTGACCCATCGTACAAAACCAGATTCTTACGCTGAATACGCTGCTAAAAAAAGTTATTAAAGTTTAAAAAGCTAAATAAGTTATTAATGATCAAAAATATGAAGCAATGTTAGAATTCGCCCCTAAATTTGATATAAAAAAACTAAAGATTAAGAGTTAAGACTCTGATTATTGTAAGGTCAAATTGACTTCATTTTAACGAATTATTAATTTTCTGCCAATAAAATGTTTACAAACATTATTTTTTTTAAATTCCTAATAACTTTTTAACGAATAGATTTTGAAAAACTGATTTCAGCATTGTTTAAATCGTATAAATTATATCCCATCGGTAACATAACAAGAAACGTTATGGAAGTTTTATCCAAATAGAATACGTCAAGAATATTCATCCGAAAGCAGATGTACGTTGAAAGGATCTTCATGTATCTCGATCTTTCTTTCAACGTAACTTTAAGCTACGATGGATTCTGAATAGTAACTATTTTCTGTAGGCCTATCACGCTTTTTGTACTTTTTATTCACTTGTTTCTTCCTCAAGTATTGACGTCATATTTACGATTTATTTTTAACTTGAATAAAATTAGAGAATCGTTGTTGAACACAACTTAAAATGTAGCCTTATATGGGAAGTTGTTCTTTTAGCGAATTTCCCTATAGGGAAGTAGCTATTACCGTAGGTGGCACGGTAAGACCTAGACCCGGGACCGATTTACTTTTTCATTTTGATGTCCCCAGAGGCCAAAAACACCATTCGTTTTTAATATATGTATATATATATATATATATATATATATATATATACGTCCGTGAACGCGATAACTTGAGTAATTTTTGTCCGATTTTAATGTCATTTGGTTTAAAGGTGTAAAGCGGGATAAACTTGAATGAGTTCGCGAACCAGCACGATCGGACCATGGGAACGGGGCTTTACGGGGGGGTTTTATGGGGTCAAAATTGGTTTTTCTCACTTTTGACCCTCGAAACACAAAATTTCCCGATTTATCTTTAGACCTTTTTAAAGAGCTTGAAAAAACAAATAATTTAATATGTAAAAGTATTTTTGTTCGATTATTAGTAACGGAGAAAATTTAAAAAATTGTAAATTTAAAATTCCCATGTTATTCTTATAGAGAATATTGTCAAATGTTGTAGTTTGCTTGTTTATGGATATATTTTGATAAAACTTGGCAAATTTATTTATTTTGTACTAAGCTATCAATATTTTACTCAAAAACACACTTTATTAGTTTCCTTGTAGCAGCAAACCTAGGTACTCGTTAAACCTAATGTTATTAAAATATATTTAACTGAAAATCAATTCAGACAAATGGAAATTCGCTTAGTCGGCAGGTTTCCTGCGGCGGGGGTATTTATACTCTTGGCCTTTTCAAATATAATTTGCAATGCTATTTTTGTAAAAACCAATCGTTCTTTGGAAATATGTTTTATTAATTGGTACAATCTAAACTGGTTCTGAAACATTAAAATAATCGCACACATTTACTAGGAATAATGGAAGGATTGTTTTTTTCAACTAAGATAGCCTTTGCGTTTACCAGTAAATTGAACTGTTTCCTATTTCAGAAATAAAACTTTATAAACAAAGTTTAAGTGAAAACGTAAAATAAAATATAACAGAGTAAATCGAGAGATGAGAATGTACTTTTCGCCTTCAACGCTTCAAAAGATCTTTGTCTAGAAACCCTTTGGCCTTTACAAGGTTCAAGGACTTTGTCTTTGTCTTTTACTCTTTACATGTGTTTTGCCCCCGGTAAAGCTTTGATTAAATAAGTGATGTATTTTCAAAATCGATACTAATCTTATTGCGTTAAAAACACTGTTAGCTTATGTTGAAATATGTAGAAATATTTACAATACAAAGTAAATTTTGCCCTTAGTAAAGTACCACGAGGTTTTCCAAGAAAAAAAGATTACTTGAGTTGATTTATTCTTTTTAAACAATATATACGAATAAAAAACTTAGAAAATTTAAACAATGAACTAAATAGACTGAATTGAATAGGTTTATATATGTGTGCAATATGAGTATTTATAAATATTTAACACGCAAGGTTAGACAAGAATTTTTTAAATAGATATATTGGATTCGCTAACATAGAGCATAGCCAAAATATTAAGAAATGTGTTATCTGTTCAAGACTAATTCTTTCTCTGAGCATTATTAGACTGAGCAGAATCCAGTCTGCATTCAATTTGCTTCATTACGAATTCATTATTAATTTTATAAAACTCAGTCATTTTAGCGAATTTCCATATAGAGAAGTACCTAACTATTTTCATTTAACTGAAAAAAATGCTTATATATATATATATATATTATGAAAATGCTTAATATATTTATTTAATACTGAAATCCTGTTGCCAAATACGCTAGTACGTCTGGCTTGTTACATATAACTGGGTGGTTACTATCAGTTACACGACGATTTAAACAAATTGCATAGCTTATTCAAACAAGACCTGATTATGGATTGATGGAGGTAACCATTAATCAATAAAAGAAAATTTCAAAATTTTAAACGTAGATTGCCCCTACACTCTCTCTTCGGTACCTTATTAATTAAGGAATTTTGTTGTATGACTAAAATTAAAATCGTCTTACGAATATTCAACTGCTACATAACTTTCATCGTACTCTGGAATTAATTTATTTAAATAATGGCCTAATCAATAAACTATTTAAAACATTAATTAATAGATTTTCATCATTTTGTTTTACATTATAAAATAAAATATTCACTAACTTTTTTACATACTAATTAATCATAAGAAGCATAATATTATCAATTTGCTATTATAACGAGTTCAACGTTGAGCTTTATAACTCTCCAGCATGGAGCATTTTTTCTATACCATGGAGCTGAAATACCTAATGTAAACGTTTTTGATACGGTAGGTACTCTTTAAAAACCAGGAACACCTTTCGACCATTGAAGGGAAATATTTATTAAAACTGAAATATTTATTAATGTTTTGAACTTTTTCTAAAAACAAACAGTTGCTAAATAACCAGGATAAATATCAAATAATTAATTTTTCTCTAAAATGTTTCATGGCAATAGCCTTTTGTTTTTTCACTACTAACAACTAAAATAAGTGAAAAACTAAACAACACCTTTTTATAAAATCAATTTAAATTTTCAATTCCTACTAACATTAATTCCTACTAACTAACAAATCATGGACCAAGAAATATTTATAGAATAGAACTATTAATGCAAAAATACAGTTTCTAAGTAATTTATATTATAGCATAAAATGGTGTATCCTTAATAACCGACACATGAGTGATATAAATGAAATAAAATCCATTGTTTGTTTTATTTTGTTACTGTTGCTAATTTTAAATCCATTCTCGGAATTTTAACTTAGTAAACAATTACAAAGTCCAAATAGTCACAGAATAGTCAGAAAAGATATTCCTCGTCGTAATAGTTAAATAGTTTAGGAAGTAACTATTACAAACTCTTACTCGAATTGTTAAACCTCTTATAATAGTGGTTCGTCGCAGGTTACCAGCCGTAGAGTGAGACAGAGAATCAACAATGCTACAATCAGCAGACTGCCGCTGCCGTCTGGATCTGAGTTTATGTTTATAAGTTAGTTGCGTAATCTTTCAAACGTTGTATTTCACAATTTGTAAACACTTAGCCTATGTTTCAACATAGTTAAAATCTATTTCTAAATATGTGTTTCCAGAATTCCCTCGGTGTTCAGTCAAGTGTCTCTTTTTCAATAGTAATAGGTTATAGACAACTAATATACCCAGGAACTATTTTATCCTATATGTTCACTTTAATACGCATCCCTACCTAATTGGCAACAGTTAGGCTATTGTTGTATTATACCTAGTTAACAGTTTAAAGTATAAAAAGTATAATATACAAATGATTTGAACTATAGGAAATCTTTCTATTATGCATACTAATTCAAATGTAACCCTACATATTATAAAGCATTGTTTAGTCTTTGTGATGACTTTTAGGACAAGTTTTACATAAAAGCCAGCAACATTCCCCAAAATAATAAACTACATTACTTATTAAAACACTATTATGGATTTTGACACCTATTACAAATAACATACAGAAATGAAATGTTTAATTACTGATTTAGGTTATCTTCAAATCACCTTTTAAAAAATCGTGTTTAAGTTGTATGGATGGCATTGTGACTTAGGGATCATTGTTATTACAATCCTTATAAAAAATATGATCTTAAAAATTCAATACATTCAACGACTGCAAAAGAATATTACAGTACGTTACATTACAATTATAAAATATATTACATTACCTATACAAAAAGTTTACTCACCTTTTTCCAGAGTAGTATTGCAACAGCATTCCATTATCTTCCTTTAAACAAATGTTACACTTGACACAAACAAAAACACCCCACACCACACTAATCATAAACACTACACACCATAAATACTACAACGCACACAAACATTACAAGTAGTAACACGAAAGTACGACACAGCGCTCAGCGACACAACCGAGACACTAATAAATACACCAAAACGAATCTTGCAAATCATGCGAGTAGAACTGAATAATCAGCTGTTGTCCACGTAAGCAGACGTCCTTTGGTTAGGAACAGAAGCCAGCATTAGTAAGTACTATATGAGATGATATTATTGCAATTTAATTTATCATTGTAATTCGTCATTGTAAATGAACAAGGAATACTTTTTACAATATATTTTCGTAGAATTACAGTATAATTAATTGAGTTTTTGTCAATTGTTCAAACTAGTTTTCTCTTTCCTTTTAAGTCACATGTTAAGTACTATATGAGATGATATTATTGCAATTTAATTTATTATTATAAATTAACAAGGAATAATTTTTACAATATATTTTTGTAGAATTACAGTACAACTAATTGAGTTTTTTGTAAATTGTTCAAACTAGTTTTCTCTTTTATTTTAAGTTACATGTTTTTAGTGTGTTTTAAGTCATCACTAGTAGAATAACAATGTCATTCTTGTTTTTCATTAGTTAACCATATTTACACTATATAATCGTACTACACAGAAAATATTACATTACATATTTGTTAGCATTAAATTGGGGTTTAGTTTACTTAAACGTGTGATACATAGTTATTTCTTTTATTAAAAAACTATTGATTTACTATGAATCAGCGATTAGAAACGAGTTAATAAATGGTCATTATGGATTCTAAGATAGTGCATTACAATGACGGAATGATGTTGACGTTCCCACTTTTTTTAAATTATGCAATTTATCATCACAAGATATATGTACACTTAGTAATTTGGTAATGTTATCTCTTATTCTTCATAAAATATCACCGGGTTCTGAAACAAGATTAAGTCTTTTAAATTTTAAAGCAATTTAAATCGTTGCGTAAAGATCCGTTATGAGTTATTATGTGTTGCTAACGAAGAAATTAGTGTACAAAAACATACCTTGCATTTTGTTATTTCCATTGAAGAGACATACTTTAAACCTATTTTCATTTATAGGAAGCCTATACGATGAAAATTCCTTTACTGACATAATAAAGTGATTAACTTCTTAATCAGAATTGTACGTGTTATTAAATTTACGGAAAGTAAATAAAAGATACGTCTTATAACACTTAATACATATATTTACGTTTATAATGTTACTCGCATTCATTCGCCTATTGGGTCTGACGATGATTGGAGTGTCCCATCGAAATCGATCACCACTTACCATCTTTTAGCGAATTTCCCATATAGGGAATAAGCTATTACCGTAGTACTCATGATAAGACATGGACCCGGGACCGATTTTTTTTCGTTTTGTGGTCCCTAGAGGCCTAAAACATCATCCGTTCAAATTCATATATATATATATATATATATATATATATACATCCGTTAGCGCTATAACTCGAGCAAAAATGATCGGATTTTGATGAAATTTGGTACAAACGTGTAAACCTACGTTTATTATTCGAACGAGTTCGCGAAACAGCATGATCGGACCATGGGAACACGGGTTCATGGGGGCTTTAATGGGGTAAAAATGGGGTTCTCCCATTTTGCAATTTCTTTCCAAACAATTTTGAAGAGCTTAAAAAACAAATAATTTAGTATATTGAAGCGTTATAATGCGCCTAATGGTTACGGAGAAAATTCCAAAAAATTGTAAATTTAAAATTCTCATTTTATTCTTATGGAGAATAAGTAAACTGTTGTAGTTTGCTTGTTTATTAACATATTTTGCCCATATTTGGAAAATGTTTTTATTTCTTACTAACTATTAACATTTTACATAAAAAAAAACACTTTTACCCTACCTGTTGCAGCAAACCTAAGTATGTGTTAAACTGATTCTATTTAAATAGGGAATAAATGTGATATTTTTAAGGAGACAGTTTAGTGTAAATCCAATCAGGCAAATGGAAATTCGCTTAGTCTGCAGGTTTGCTGCGGCGGGGGTATTTTGTATATCTACCGTCTTGTGAGTAACAGTATAAGCCTAAATATATGTTTCAAGTGTTATAAGACGTATTTTTTATTTACTTTCCATAATAAAGTGATCAAGTGATTAGAAACTCCTGCAACATGCCAGTGTGCCGTGTAGGAATTTGGAATGTGCATCAGAATGCGTTGTCAGTCTCGCTGCTAGTAAACTGTTCAACAGAATGAGAACGGCATTCACTGAGCAGTTTATGGTTCAGATCGTGAGGATAGTAGTCATTATTATAAGACCTCAACTTGTAAAATAAATCTTAGTACTGGTATATGAAGTTTGATCACGCCTACCACATTTAAATATGCCGAGACTTGAGCGTTTGCATGCAGTTTATCTTGAACTTTGATAAAACACTGAACATAAAACCAGAGATGACATATTGTATCCATTCAATCTAGAACTATCATCAAACAACACATTTTAACTTCATTGTATCATCATCTTACTTTTGTTATTCTCTTCATTATACTGTTTTATTTATTTATTTGTTTACTATCAACGATTCCACCATTCGACAAAACAATACAAGATGGCAAAATATTTTTGTAAGCAACAAAAATTACTGTAAGCAATAAATTAATTACAATAACTAACATCTACAATCTATTTATTTACAAATTATGATCTTTAAATTTAAATAGCGCTAAGGTTCACATACACATTGATACTATTTGTTACAACCATGTGTATTGAGTTGTTTTTAAAATTTCACGGTTGTACTGATTTCTACATACCTACATCTCATTGAGTATCTACATTGTAATCTCTTTTGTAAACTGGTATAAGTGGTTGGAAAATAAATAAATGTTTAATAATTCCGTTATAATCAAGAGAATTACTTTAAATACTACTATTTAGCTTATGAAAATTAAAAGGTATAATATTAAATCATCATCAAAAGACATATTATTAATGTAATACAGCTGTTATAATAACCCTCAAATATCCTGAGAAATATCTTTTATCGGCCATAACTCGTACTGGCCAAGGTGCAAAATTACTAACATTATTCATGCACATCTGAAATAAAATGTCTAGAAATGACACAAACCCTGCTAGATGATAATAGTCACGTATTGAAATCACCTCTGTGACTACTTAGTATTATTTACGTAAATTTAGTAGTCATTAAATAAATAAAAGTTATGATTTAGGAAAGTGGTTCCAACATATATAAACATATTAGTTGTGACTTACATAATTTGCAGGTAATGTTATAAATTTTCATGATACAGTACGCGGCACCTGCAGTGTCCTGATAAAAGCCTGGCCCAGCTGATAACCTCAGTCATTGGTCGTCATGGTAACAATGGATCACATGACGTCACTCAAGTATAAAGTTGGGTGTGGTGAGGGAATAAACAAAGCAAATCATTACGTGTATTCATTACTGTAATAGACGTTATTTTCTTACCAAATCTATGATCTCCGCAGAGTTAAATGTTAGTTAATGAGTTTATATGTTCCCCAAGGGTCAAGAGTACAACAGATGAATTATAAGAGACATAATTATGTAAATGGAGCTAATATCTTTAATCCTACCTTAAACCTACACTTTAAACAGGACATACAAACTTGTAAATATCATATAGTATTATACAATAACTTACTTTCCACAATTTTCTCAGTGGCATTAATTTTGATTGACTTGTTGTTGAACATTTAAACCATTGTTTTTACTTGTATTAGTATGTGCATTGTGATTCATATAGAAATGCAACGTTATACTCAAGATAAGTAAGTACATGTGACATTGAATGTAGTATCGTATGGCAATGGTTGATTCTAAGTGAAAACACTCTCAGAATTGCTTTGGGGAATATTGGTGAGAGTATGAGCTCTTGAGACACTTTCAAGCATAGCCATTCAGTCTGAGACAAGTATAATACTATAATATTAAATACAATTATTAATACGTCATTTACTTGTGAGTTTTTGAATGTTGGCTGTATCTAACAGTCATGCACTATTGGCAGTTTAAGGTGGACAACAATATCATGAGGCATTTCAATACAAACCTTTAGAGTGGTAGAACAATGATCCTTATATTTTATACCATGTTTCATTTTCATATTTGACTTTCTACTCCCCACTCTAAGACCTTGAAAAATCTTTGTAAAGTTCAAAGCTTAGGCTTATGTATAATCATTAATCCTTTTTTTATTATTAGCATTCTGCTTACAGCTTCCTTTACCAGTAAAATGAATACATTTGTAAAAAATTGTTTCAATAGAAGTTGTCAACAAGGATATTTTTGTTTTCTGGCCATATAATATAGAAGCTAGTTTTTATGTTAAATTAATTTTTGACTGGATGTAAAAACATTTGAGTATCTGAGTATTTGAGTTTCCTTGTAAATAATGATTGTAATTAATAGATAGCAAGCAAAATTACCATGTGGAATAAGTATGTTGGTGGAGCAAGGATTAATTTCGAACAAAACCATATCTTAACTTGAAAAGTTTTTGTGTTCCAAGACACCAACTTCAACTTAAATCAAGATACATTCAATAAACATTCGGCTTATAATTTCTACTATTATTCCTCAAACAAATTAATCATGCGTTTTGGTATTCAGTACAAATCAAACTTCATAACTACAACAAAATACTTTTTATTACAATTTCCATTCAGATAAAAATAAAGCAGTCAAATCAACTAAAGTTATATAACAATAACTTAACTAACAACAACTTATAACAATAACTTAAATCACCGTACAATTTATTTCCCTGCCCACTATCAAACGTATGAGGCGATGCAATTTACACGGTCACAAACTGCATAGATTTATTGTTAATAACTTTGTAAGGCTGGAAAAGACATGTTTTCGTTGGAAATGTTTTCATACAGGTGTTTACTGACCAGCGAACACTATATGGAAGTTTTGATTGAAGCTGTGGATTTGTCACGATGAAAACATATCAAACATACAAACCTGCAGCTATTAAACCAGGAACAGGCAATACGTGTGCTGCATTCATAGGCCTACCTCGGTTGGATATATTGCTATCACACTGCTTTTGATGACAGTAGATCATGGACAAAATAAATTTGTTAGTTTAATTAATGATTTGAAAACCTATTAGCTTTCTAATTGGATATGTTTTGATGAATTTGAAATGTCATGTAACATTTTACACGCCAATGTTGCTATTAATTATGCATTAAGTCACTATTTAAAATAGTTTAGGATTACTGCATATATTATAATCCTTGGTTGTTGTAGTTTCGGTTCTTTGCCTGAACAATCATCAGGCATAGCGACCTATTTGACTATTTGACACCTTAGAGGCCTGATAAACCGAAACTAGTTGCCACTTCAGCAACCAAGCATATGCAGGTATTGTAAACCATCTGAAAAATATTACAGTAGTCCAGAGGCTACAAAATAGTTTATTATGCCAATATACTTTATACATATCTTTTTACAATATTTTTCATGGGAATACACTATGAAATTTCGAAATATTCCAATAAAAACCTTACAAACTATAAAATACGTAATTGATTTTCTTTGTGAAAAATATAATTGACATTGAAAAGTCCTTATAGCTAGTAAACACATATAAATATTAAGGATAATTTTTGTGTGTTTTTTTTCATATTATTCCAAATAATGTGTAGCTCTCATTATGTCTTTATTCCAAAGTATATATTTAAAAAATCTATAAAATATTTATATTGATAGTACTGCTTCGAAAATAATTTGTCCGCCATTTTGGTTTTTGTGGTGGTAAAAATTTGAAAATTTGTTTTATACGGATCGTTGCGGTAATTCGACTGGTATAATTCGTACTCTTACTTTTGCCAATTTTTACAAAAACTAAACTTTAAAAACAGTACACAGTTTAAATATACGATATTACGTTTTGCACAATGAGTTTGGTTGGTGAGTTTCGATCGTAAATCAGTACATTTCGTCTGTATATAAAAGTTGTTTGATTATGTATTATTTATTACGGAAAATTACAAATGATGATTAAATAATAAATACTGTATACATTACTTTTGATTCTCCTAGCTTGGATTCAGTCGAAAAGAATAACAATTCGATGAAGGGTGTAAGAAGGGATAACAAATCTCCCAATAAAGTTTTATTGCCTCTTAAATCAACTGGCAATGGTAACCTTGATCCGATAGAGCCATTCTATAAATTTCTATCGGAGAATAATTATACAGATATTATATCATTGATCTTACATATACCATTTTGAACTTTGCACATTCACTTTAAATGATATGGAAATCCCTAATTGAAGTAATTTTATATGAACTTCACGATGTTAAGTCCCTGGATCATGAAAACTAAAATTTATGTTATTTATCATTATTTCCTTATTTCATGTTTGTGCTGCGAAAAATTTTCGACGCGTGACCGCCAGACGTCGAACCTAATCAGCAGGTTTGGTCGACCAGTATGTTAAGTTTAGCTAGTGCTGTAGTTCCATTTCATTTTCATATCTTTTCTGACCAAATGTCCCATGAATGATGTAAATTGAGTAGATATTCCGGACAGGATGTGTGCTCAATTTTTATGTCACCAATCAGCTGTAATGTTTGTTTTAAACCTCTTGTGGTGATTGTGATTGTTGGTAAAATTAAAAGTTTTTCCTAGTATGTTTTAAACAGCTTTTTAGTTGCCTAAAACATTAGAACTGAGATTACGTTATACTTTCTTACAAAACTTATATTGAAAAAGTGGCATTGTAGCACTCTTGGATTTCTTAAAACCATGCGCACACAACGATCGTGAGATTCGCAATTTCATGAGTTGATAAAACCATCCAAATAGTCACCGGATTAAGTGAAACTTAAAACGGGAGGATTTGTACCTGTACAACTCACATCAATCTATACAGATTTGCTTCCAATTGCACTTCAATCTAGTTTAACTTAAATGAAGGGGTTAGCAGAAACTGCTTGGATCCAATCTAGACACAACTGTTAACGGATTACTGATGTCATCGAATTCTAATGTTGTACTAATTTTGTCTTAAAATACAGTGAGTGGATTATTAAAAAAAAAAAAAAAAAAATACTATCAAGTAAAGCGTTTGACGATATCCTTCGCAAAAAGTGTGATTTCATCATCTTCATAATAATTATGATAATATTCTACTTTCATTGAAATACTTGATGACACACTTATCAAGGTAGTATTGTTTAAATTATCGTAATTATTTATTTACGTTGAAATAATTTAAAATGGACATAACGGTTTTTTTTATCCTGGCAGTTGACCAGATGCCCAGTTAATGATTAATAATAATACAAACAAATCCACAGAATCTATTTTAAAACCAGTTTTAAAGTTTTTTTTTTACTTAGCGATAATTTACTATTCTTATGGGTTTACACTGGTTATGATAATCATAAACCGTTTGAGAGTCGCCTCATTAGATACCTAGAAGCATCGGTCCACCCTAAGTATACCTAGTTAAATAGTTACTTACATGTTACAGTTTTAAAATATGTAATTTTACAGCAAGGTGCCAACCAAACAGACGGTTTAAATAAACCATTGTTTTGTGTGTTTTGTTTTTATTGTAAAAGATGTAAATAAGTTGTGAAGAATAAAGCACTTTAATCTTTCTTTCTTTCTTTCTAATTTACTATTGTTCCGATGTGGAGATATTAACTACATCCATTAATTCTATATTCGCTAGTTTTACACTCGTAACAATACATATTTCTGTGTAAAAAGAATTTTGACCGGTTAATACTATAAAATAAATTTATACTTATCTGTTTTGCTATGAATGATAAAAAATGTTTATAAACTGTATATAGCAATGGTATATAAAGTACTTGTACTAAGGTTTTACAAACACGTAAACACGCTACAAACGTTTATCCTTAATTAAAAGGTTCGTTTTAACAGTTGAGATATTCTTTCTAGTTAAAACCTTCAAAAGAATGTTTCACTTCATATTAAGAGGATTCAACATGTAAAAATTCTGTTATTCTTGTTAATCCTTTACTAAAGTCTTTCATTTTCATGTTATAAAAAATATTTTCATGAGAGTTAATTTGTAATTTACCACTAATATATAGCTCAATTTGTATTTGCTAAAAATAGATATCTTGAAGTCATAAAAAAAGTAAATTGTACTGATTGGAAAATTTTAAATTAGATGACAAAGTCTAAGAAGCCATAGCAGAAACATTTGGCCTATTAAAAGCCCAAAAATTAGGAACTGCTAAGTACAGTTTTGATGTGTTTTTACTATGTAAGGATTGATTTAGTGACCTTCTATAACAATGAGGCAATTACTATAACCACTTACCAAGCTATAGAAGAATTTTGGTTTCAATCGTAAGATTATCAACAAGTGAACTTGGTCCTATAATATACAAACATTTTAAGGCTCAACCAGAATCATGTTTCAATAAAGATACGATATGAGCAATACAGTATTATGATCAGTGGCAAAGCAAGTATAAAGATTATGATCACTAAGCTATCTGGCCTCTTACTAAATTAGGGTCTGCTGTGCATCAAACCAGCTTTTTACAACATAGTTTTATGCAAGGAAATGCGATTTTCACTAAGTACACTTAGAGTTATGATATCTACGTTACTTTATAGCCTCTAAACATAAACTATAAACTAGCTAAATAACTTACGTTTTAAGCATCCTAATTTCCTTGACTTTAATGTTCTTTGATTTTTTGGACAGTTACTTTCATAGATTAAGGTAGATGCAATCATGCGTTGCTCATTCTTTTCTCATTGTGTGGTAAATTTTTGAAAACAGGTTTTCTAGGAAAACCAAATCTCACACCAACGTATTGAATGCTGAAATCAACGCGACCCTAATTAATATTGGCCTAAAACTTCGTTATACTACACACCTTTTGAACCAATGCATTAAAACAAAGAAACAATTCGCATTCATGGCAGAATCAAAGACGTGTCTATTTAGAAATAGGTAGATAAATAAACATAAACCATTATATTTTGTTTATGCTACCATTAACATTATGATCAAGAATTTGTGCAGCTGCCTGCTCCAAAATATTCCTTTATCGTTGTAAATTGTGAAAATCTATAAATTTTCACGTAACGTTGTGGAACTGAGTCAGACCGGCAGATTGGCTGTAAAAACCTCCGAAGGTTATAGAGTTTTTGTGTCGCACAACCCTTACTGCTGATATTGCATAGG
Organism: Macrosteles quadrilineatus; assembly: GCF_028750875.1. Taxonomy (NCBI): domain Eukaryota; kingdom Metazoa; phylum Arthropoda; class Insecta; order Hemiptera; family Cicadellidae; genus Macrosteles; species Macrosteles quadrilineatus. The sequence goes on along the minus strand of NW_026542602.1, from coordinate 60,137,802 downwards.
GTAAGTTTTATCTCGGGGTTCCAGCTTAGAACATGAACAATCTGTCTTTGAAATGAATATTTATATGTTACGCCATTGGGATTTAGGGGGCCGTGATTTAACTATGCAAAAGAGTGCACGTTACCTAATTCAATTAATCTCATGATTATATACTTGAAGCAGTATTGTAGAGTACGGTAACTATTCTTAAACACCAATAAATAAAATAACTGAGGTGCAACATATATCCAAACAAATTTTTCATGAATTGATTGAATATAGTTAATGATAGGTTCTAGTTAATTTTAAAAAGGTTTTATAGTCAAGTTCGTCTAGTTAATCTTGATAAATGGCTTAATCAGTAGGTTCACACACGGATCGCATTGGGCTTTTGGAAAGTGCATTAAAATAAAAGGCTTTAAAATTAGAGCATTTGTTATTCCATTACAATTGATTACTTATTGTGCTTTAAAAGTGTTGATCCACTAACAAGTTGTTATATATATCTACAGTATATACATATTTAAAAGGCCAACATTAATTTTTTTTTACAATTGTTTTGAAGCTGCCATGCATCCTATAACCATAATCAAAGTGTCATTGGATAGGTCCTATGTAAATACCTGTAAAATAATTCAACGTGTTACATGAGTTGTTTAATTTAACAGTAAGATGATGGCTGCATGTTCTACGTCATCAACCTATTGCATATTCTGATAGGGTCCAATAGAGGGGTAGCTGCTCAGTAGGGAAATCATCAATGTGTTATCCAAGGTCCGTCCACCACACTTAGAAACAAACACTTGTGGACAATAAACAGTTCGTTATAACTGACATAAAGCATTTCGTATCACACAACAGTGAGTGGTACATAGATGTCAATTTCAATGACAAATGAACATAGCATAAGGGCCTGTCTTGATAAACTATCTACAAAATTTGTATGACCGAATTTCCATATTGAAAAAAAGCTATTACAATAGTCAAATGTAAGATCCATCAGCTTGTATAATATATAATAAAAACATTTCGTTTGGAAACACATCTAGAATTTTAGTTGAGAGAACTTTTATATAACCAACAAAAACCCTGGCTAGTTCAAGAAGACGAAATTTTACAACATTACAACAAACAAGCTTAACACACATACACACATAGATTTACACACACAATACAGACGTAGGCTGCCAATACTCACAATACTTATCAAGGTTTTAATTTCATGACAGAAGAGACATCTTTAGTTCTGAAGAGTTAATATAAAACTGACACCTCCACCATCTGTATTGTTTATCTCTGTAAGAAACAAGTATTTTCCTATGTTTAGAGTAAAGGTAGTTGTTGGTACAATTAAAATGCTTCTTAACTGGAATTAAAATCTCTTAGTGAGTTTATTGCTTTTCTTGACTCGTCTGACCAACATACTTACTAGTAGCTGTCAGTTTTTTCCATTTACTTACAAGTGTTCTGTGTTTTTTTTTACGAATTGTTTTTACAATAATTATAACGAGCTGTTGGCCCGTCCTACGTACGGGAATCGAGTAGTTAATTAAAACTGAATATGATTCAGAACAGCTAGTTTACAACTTGGTGGCCGATTCACACACACTGGCTTTGAGTACAGTAGCTACATACCACCTTCCACTGCATAGGCCTACTATCACTTACCGTACCTTATTTTACCACCTTGGCCACTGAAACCTCTAAAATGATCCTGGCCTCCCGTTCTCCTCTATCCCCTGCCATTTCTGGATGACAGGAAGACAGGAAGATACCAGTCTGAAGATGTCTTTCATTACTTGGTCTTCCAAGTGGTCGTCTACCTTGTAGTACTCCTTGGAATACACTTTTAAAAGTTGAAGTATCTTCTCTCCGCCATGCAAAGCGTGCCCAGCCCATCCGAGATCCGAGCCTTTTGGTCTACTTTTGGAATGTACCCCTTTATCAAGTTTCTGAATCATACAGTACTACTGGGATAGTTATGATATGGTATGAATCGATTTTGGTTTCTACTGACACCCTGCAGCTTACTGGCCAGTTTTCTGGAGACCTACTACACCGGTTGACATTTTCATTACGAATAAAATGTGTACTGTATGCAGTCATACTTATATTTAAACATCTAGAAAAAGATGTATCAACACGTAAACCACTTATATCTTAAAGGATTAAGCACTTATACTTAGACGGATTGCATTTATGACAAAACTTGATTATACGTTTAAAAAGTTTAGTTCAAAATTACACAATCTCCTGATAACAACGGTAGATAATAAACTGCATTTTAAAGTAAAATAGTGTGTAGGCAAACTCTGACGATCAATATTTTTTTGTATACAAACAACTTGTAACATAAACATTTCAATGACAGTTAGAAACCAGCTGTTAGTTAAACCACCACTAAAACGACTTTAACTCGTCCGTCGGCTGCTAGACTTTTTGAAAATTAAAACTTAATTTCTAAAAAACTGAAACCCTAAACTAAAATTATGGCTTCGACATTCCCTAGTTCTCAAAATTATCTTTCTTTCAACACAAAAATCATAAAAATCCGTCAAGTGGTTGATTCAGAATCGTGAAATAAAAAAACCCTGTTTCGTTTTAATATATAGGATTGTCTTTTATTTAGAGTCTGATCTGCTAACCTTGATAACAACTGGCCACACTGCAAATCACAAGGTTGTACTACATTTCCTTTGTTGGGGTCATTAAAACTATTTTGCCAATCAGATTCTTTTACATATTGTTTAAATAGGTTGTAGCTTGGGTATTTCTGAATCTTCTTAGGCGTATATACCTTCAAATAAGTTTCCAGCCAAAAATTATTTAAAATGAACCAATGTTAATGAATTAAAACACGTTAATATATCAACACAAACATATTAAACTGTTCTGATTTACTACGATCATACCCAAAAACGCCTCTGCATAACTATAAAACATGGTTTTATTATTTATCCACATATTTAATACCAGTCAAGGTATTATTTACACTGTTAATAAATCAACAAGGCCTTCTAATTAATGTAAACTAGTCCAAACACCGATAAAACATGCAAATTGTAATCGATCTTAACTTATTGTATTGATTTTACAATCCACTGCTTACGAGAACTGATGTTTCATTTTAAGAATATTTTAATTAACTGATTTAAGTGTTATAATTCTATTGATAATTACCATGCAAGTGATAAAATATGTATGACGAGATTGTAATGTTATTGAAAAGGTTTTTTATATTATTATGTTCATTAATCAACAATTAATGAACAATTAATGAATTGTGGATAACAATTCATAACTAGCATACGAGTCTTGTTCATAAAAGTGACACGATGTTTAAACACCATTGCAGTTATTGTAAATGAATTATTTACACTCCACATGTTGGATAACCTCGCCCAGATCAACCTGAGGCAGTAACGTTGATTCGTTCATCAATATTCTATCTTATACAAATATACTCACATACATGAGTATATTAGTTTCTGGTTTCTTCTCAACAAGTTCCGAAATCCATCCCATCAAGTTTTAGACTGGGTCTCTTAACTTATTATTTATATCGTACATAAAAAAACTGAATACATCAGGTGAAATCGTATTGAAGTACTGTAATCTGCATTGATTCTTGAGAGTAAAAAAAATACCTAAACCCTAGCGAAATATAAAACATTTGCCGGAAATTTGTACTACAACGAGAAGTCTGTTTAATAAATTGGCCATGACTTAATATATCAAAGTCATACAATCACCATTATCTTAATGGTGGTCTTTGGAGACTAGACGTTTTAACTCATAAACCAACTAAAGAACTACAAGAAAAGTATGTTTATGTATGATAAAACTGACTGAATCGTGAGGTGTCTTCATCTCTCCAGTGTCACCTGTATTTCAGTTTGTTTTATTCTTCTTATTATAATTCTTTGATTTGTAGCTTGTACATATGTATCAAATGTAATATTTGACTGGAAAGAAGTATGATCAATTAAAATGTTAAATGGGTCAAGTTTTTTTAGCTTTGTAGATGGTGAATTCTTCTTTAACATCAAGCTTAAAACTTTTTGGTAATTCTTCATCTGTTTCCATGTTCTTATCAATAGGTGTAGATGTAACGTGTAGTTGTGTGATTCCGATATTAAATGTTCGGCATAACTGGATTGCTGATTGTGTGATCTTTTAGGTATATGTTCTTTAAATCTTTGTTTGAAAGATCTTCCAGTTTGGCCGATGTAGTACTTTGGACAGTCGTCACAGTTAATTCTATAGATGCCTGATTTTTCATAGTTGTTTGTGGCGACAGCTTTGGCGTGTAAAAACTGTTGCAGTGTATTGTTTACGGAATGTGCGACAGTCGTATTGTTTCTATTAAATATTTTGGTGATTGCGTTGTAGATTTTTCCAGAGTACATTGACCTGACGAAGTTATAAGGAATGAAACTAGTTGTCATACCATCAACTTTGGTTGGATAAGTTAATCCTTTTATTTTATCAATAATATATTTCAACCAAGGGTCACAATGAATAAAATAATAAATAACTCTTCAGCAGCTGTTTGCAATTATCCAAGATGGCTGCTAGCCTCCAAGTTTATACCTAAGAATTTATTCTCACATTCTCCATTTGGCAGTATTTGATAGAAAATCTTTTAGTAGTTCTCCCTAGCCGATGTAAGCTTAGCATATGTGTTAATACTGTTTATTGGGCTTAAGCTGTTATATTTAAGTTTCTTTGAACCATAAGTAAAACACAATGTCGCGAATCTAGGTTTACCTTTAAAGACTACGGTATTAACTAAGACTACAAATTCAATTTACGACGCAATTTACCGTTCTCGCATCCCCACGCTGCTTCGGTCCTCTTTGGGAATCCCTACCCAATGGCTTTTTCTACTACCAATCACTCGATTAATTGTCTCGACTACATAGCCGAGTGGTTACGGCTCACCTCCAAATCTGAAGGTCGCTTATTTGATTCCAAGCGAGAGTGTAACTGGACCCAGATGCCATCGTCATGTACCAATGTAACAGTGTTATCTAACAACAGGTTAACATTAGTGAAAAGTCAAGGGATTGGGCCGTTCCTTTGTGAAACTAAAAACAATTTACATGAGTTCCTCTAGGAAGTGTATACTCTACAAGTATAAAAACTACAGTAAATTACATTACAAACCACCAACACCACCAAACGCCTCATTTGATCCACTACTTCATCAAAAGTCATGACTACCCAAACCTACCACAACAACCACAAACACAACCACATCATCAGTCTGGGCTTATTTTGATGCACAGTAGAGTTGCAACACTACTATAGCCCAGTCAATAAATGTTTTTTATCGCAACTAAATGGTGGAAAGCTGGATTTTTTATATGTGATAGAACCACATGAGAGGTGTATTTTTCCAAAAGTCCCCACTTCTACCCCTTGAGCTTTCCCCCCCACCCCCCTCCAAACATAGAAATTGCAGTGTTTTACGTAATTGATCATAACTCGAATGCTATGTAAGCTATCGAGCTGCGATTTGCTTTGTTTTATTTCTAATTAGTTTTCCTACAACTTTTGTATTTAAAACATAGAAATAAAACAAAGCAAATTGCAGCTCGATAGCTTACATAGCATTCGAGTTATGATCAATTACGTAAAACACTGCAATTTCTATATTTGGAGGGGGGTGGGGGGGAAAGCTCAAGGGGTAGAAGTGGGGACTTTTGGGAAAATACACCTCTCATGTGGTTCTATCACATATAAAAAATCCAGCTTTCCACCATTTAGTTGCGAAAAAGGGTGTTTTTTTGCATTCATTGACTGGGCTACTAATCCCAGGGTTCATTCAACATGGTATAATAAGTTTTTTTTTTCTTTTACTTGGATACAATGTTATATCTAGAACAAAGCTATGATTGTTATTTGATATTTGTTTTGTATCTTTATCAAACACCGAAGCCCTACAATTTTAACATTATCAACTTTGTTAATTACCTCAACCTTCACCTACTACAAAAAGATAATTGTAGCGAGCTGGCCAAGTGTTAGATAGCAGAGCTTCGGTATCTTGTGTCTCGGGTTATAAATTCTGTCAACGATAAATGGATTGGTTCTAAGTGATGATGTCATTGCCATATAGCCCAAACCACGTTACCAATAGTTTTTGTTTTGTTTTTTTTAAGGGAAAGGAGGGAAAAGGCTTTTACGCACACAGGTAGCCAGCCTGTAGTGTGAGACTCCTGAATCGATCACAGACTACTCACTAAAAAACCCCCTCTACTCTGTTGCACACACCTGGAATTGTTTGTCATATTACTTCAAGTAAGGCCAACATGTTACCTAAGCCCTCAGGGCTCTCACCGTTTTTGGCATTTGTATACTTGATGACCTACACCGCTTCCCGGTCAAGGTCGAGCTTCTTGGCGCGGAGAATACCCTGGATGTATTGTGACACACAGGTCCAATTGTCCTCACCCTCCGTCATCATCGGTATGACCATGTCCACCGACAGCAGTCCTACTAACTGTTGAGCCTCCAGGCGGGGCCTTTCCCAACGCTAGCAGTGGAAAAAGGTATGTTCCACGTCATCAGGAATGCCTGGGCAGTACGTTACCAATAGTAAGGTGTAAAACTGTACCGGGATAGAAAAAAGTATATGTAAAGTTGAATATTTCGTAAAGGTGTAAAAACAAAACTCTAATATTTCCTTACGTTTTTTTATAAACAAACCTGAGGTTTATTTTATCCTAAAACCATGAACAACATTGTCTAATTCCAAGCTGTTGTGGACACTGGAAATCACGTAAACATCCGTAAAGCGAACAATTTCGAAAGGATTACTGCCACTTGACTAGGATTGTGCAGGTCTCTCTCTACAAATACTTATACACCGTGATATTACAGACATAATAATATTCTGGCTGAAAATCACACAAAGTGTCGTGCAGTAAATGATTTTCCTTTACATAGTAACATGTATCAAATAGAATAAGCAAGCCATAGTTACAAGCCCTGACTTAAGTAATAGCTATTTGTGTATGAAGAGTGCAAACTACGCCATCGCCGTTCGAGATCACTGTAAATGGCCGCACAAACCTTTATCTGAGTGTGGGCATTTATTACGAGAGCAGCAATGACTGTTTGTGTTTGTAATGCACAAAAGATTTTTCCTACCAGCACTATTAATTTATAATAGCACACAGATTAACTGTTTAGTTGTATATAAAATGTCATTTTAAGTTAAGTTTTTTTTTTTATGTTGTATTAACTTAAGTCTGAACTAAGGTACAAGATCCGTGCCTGCGGTATAGTTTTTAAAATAGCACCTGATCAAAATAAAATTGTGTTTATATAGATAGATTAAAAGTGTTAAAATACGCTTACCAGTCCATATTTACGTTTTTCGCATGTTATTAAAAAATCTTGTATCTTTCAATGGAACTGATCTGATGGAGAAGCAATTAATGAAAGCCTGTTTGATAGATGGATTCAGCCAGGAAACGTGATGGAATATTTCTTACTTGAATTTCAATCCGACGCAATATTGAAATTCAACGAGCGTAATATATTGAGCTAATAAGATTACACTCAAGTAGATGGGGTTAGTTCATTGAAGTAATTGCTTGGTAATAGTGCAAAATAAATAATTATGGATATAAAACTGTAATATGTTCAATAACAAATTTTTATTTGGAAGGTTTTCTTGTTACTTTTAAGATTATTTTGACCTAATAAATAGGATATCTGTTTTTATAATAGGCTTACAGAGCAACTAATTTCTTCATTCTAAAAAACCCCTTAATAAGTATATTGAGCTAACAAGCCAAAAGCTGCAACTAATGATTTACGTACAGAAAATTTTGCTTTGAGCAAATTGTTAATCATAATAAGTTTATAAACTACTTTTACACTTATTTTCTATTTATAAAGAAATCCATAATTTGAATATTTCCTTTAAAAGAATCAGTCGTGATTGTCAATAATTTAGTAGTTAATTTGGTTATACTACAAGAAATCGAGTTTTAAGGTTTAACTATTCATTGAATGAAACAATTCTAAAAGCTACAATTTATTTATCGTTTACCTACTCTGAACTCTAGTCTTATGAATTGAATACAATAAAGCAGCCATTAGAATAAAAATGTCCTTCTTTAAACTAAATTGAGATTAGTACGGTAATCGTTAAATAAATTCCTTTTTTGATTGGAATGACTTTATTATCTAACAATTTTCCATCGTTATTGTAAAGAAACTAACTGTTTACCATACAAAGAGCTTTCACAAAATGGCGTATCACTAACCAAGCCTCAGGCATCCAGCCTTTATTGTTGAATTTTAACTTCTTTTCTTTAGCCAACAACTTTGAAGTTCATCTACAATTGGAGTATTTAGTAATTGAATTTCGATTAAAATTTGAATAAAAATATTTATAGATGAAAACAAATCTCTAATTTAGGTATTTAATAACACTGTAGCCTCACTTCTGCACAGTAAATAATTTAAAATGAATCAACCGATTATGTTGGTTTTGTATTTAACTGTTTTATTAAATTAATAACATATAAAAGTGCTAAATTAGCAAAATTTTTTTATGCAATATGGAAAAAGTACAGGAAGGGTTAAATATTTCAAAACATAATAGTGATAGGGATACCAAACTTAAAAACAATGTTTCCGCTCAAAAACCCACGGTAAAACATTAATTACTTATACGCTAACTCCCCAGGAGTGAGAAGAAAATCTTAAATTTAACTGTATTTTGTTAGGCACTATTAAAGGTTTTTGTTTGAAAAATAAAATGACACAAAACTAAACTCAAATGAATAATCGAGTCTAAAAAGTGTATTCGTTCAGAGATTTCTTAAATTTGATTTATAATGATACGCTACCTCCTAAAGGGCACCCATTAGAAGTCGGAATAAAATCATGAATTTGAGCTAGGTTGAAATTGACATAAAATTATAGGTCTTTATTAGTAGAATAATACGATAAAAAATTGAGCTCATAATAAAAACTGAGTCAAATTGCAGACGTTCAAAGATTCAAAAATACAAATTCAAGAACTCTTTGAACGGCTGCTATTTTACTTTTGAGCTCAAATCCGCAGCATTACATTGTACCAGAAAACCATCAATTTCGATGTGCATATCAACTTTATGTGCTTGCATTTAAGATTTTCTCCTGAAACCCTTAGCCGTCCCCCTGAAGAGTTAGCGCATCATTGAATAATGTTTTAAAATCGGTTTTATGATCAGTAACTTTGTTCTATGTTTGGTAACTCTATCTTTACAGTTTTATTAAAATATTTAACTGTCATTTTAGTACAAAACAGTATTTTAGTGAGATTTTACGATAACTACTTTACTGTCCAAATCTTACAAATAGTTATGTACTTTATGAAACTAAAAATAAGTATATACGTTTATTTTAAATCTTTTCTTCACTTATTGCATGGGTATGATACTCAAATTGTTGTAATAAGACTATAATCAATATACGTGTAAATATTTGGTATTCAGTGTTTTTTTTTTTCCTAAAACCCATGACATTAGCCAAACTATAAGAAACGTCGGATTTGTCGGATTTTAAAACCGTACGGTAAAAATAACTGATAGTTATTTACAAAGATACTTATTCTGGTCTAAAAGTCCGTGTGCAAATCTTGCCTGTCACCAATAAATTTGATTTGTTTTCCCATCCCATAAAGGTATAACTTAAGCTGTATATTCAACCATTCAGAAAATACTTTAACTTTGATGGGGTGCTACAATAGACCATCAAGCCCGAGTAGCTAGAGTTAGACGAATACCCCAACCCCTCTAGGGGGAAAAGTAGAGATATCTATAGTAATGAACCTAGAAAAGAACTAACGTTGTTCAAATATGATTCTTCTTCGCCAGGACCATTAAAGCCCAATAATCAAGAGTAGCTAGTTTAGGTTTCAAACCATAGAAAATGTTTAACATTTCAATGTTAACTAAGTTTTGGAATTTATTTTTCTTTTTTCGAAGGTTACTCGTCTAGATTTTAAACTATTCATTTATCATGTTTAACAAAAACATATGTACATTAAAGATGTAACTATTTTGATTAGTAAAGATATTTAATTAGTAATTATCCGTACATAAATTAAAAGACAACTGTCTTTTCAAGTAAAATAATAGAAAATACCACAGCGAAATCAACCAAATTATTGAAAATGGGCTTTATCCTTATAAACCATGTGACCCATATTTGGCTTGAAACAATAAAGGGCACAACTTTAAACAATTATTAGTTTCAATGCTAACTATCAATTGGGAATTACTATGGATTAATTAGAATTCAGCCAGGGGGTTTAACATTGATACTGTAAACAAAATTGTTTAATTAATTCAAAGTTTATTTTTGAAACAGTTCAACAGCTAGGGGCAACAATTACCACTCATCTAATATTCCATTGAAATATTGTGTATCCATGGAAAGATATAATTTGTGATCATATCACCATCCAGCATTACTACGTGATAAATAATTTAAATAAATAGCCTATGATATGTATCTAATGATCACAAAAGAATGTATTAAAGTGTGATAGCAAATTAAGATTTTTGGGGGATGAAATCGTGATTTAGTCAAGTACAACTCCTAAAATAAGCTACAAATTTAAAGAGACTGTTGCAACAATTTAGCGATTCTTGTAAAATATGGACGATTACATTTATTTATGGTACGTTATACATTTTCCTCAATCTTGAGCTTATCTACATTTTAGTTTTGAAATTTATTAAACGCATAATAATCAGATATGCAGACAATAGTTATCCAATTCAAATAATACATATTTATAATCCACTTTTGTTTATGTTTATAGCTTTTAAGTTTTTCTAAGGCTAAAATGTCTTCATATTTTGGTAGTTAAAATGGATTATGTATTTTAAAGTATTTCAAACCAATTAGCAATAATGTAGTTCAACCTAAAATATCTGCAACGAATATTTGCAGCGTAAACGGTTAAATTTTAGATTTAAAATTAAAAGCTGGCATTAACCTGATGATCCGTATAATGGAATTTGCCACGGATTCTGGCAGTATCACTCATAATCTCCTTAGTGTAATCTCAATGGTGCAAACAGCTGCAATGTGAGATCACATAAATTAATATAATAAATAAGGATTTTGAAATCCCTCACTATAAGGTATCAGCATAATTCTTGGAACAGGTAAATATGTAAATTAGTTTGCTGAACATTTTACCTGGAATGTGTAAACTACATGTGTACACTTTGCATTGGCGTTACACATTATATTCTTCCTATAGTTACTATTAAACATAAAAATAATTAGTCTTCCAAACACTATAGAACAAGTTGTTAGGTTAGGTTTAATCCAAGCGTTGATAGAAACACTGCACCAGCTGTCGTAGTAATAGTATCTTTAGGTGTTGTAAACTTATTTCCAAGCGTACACATATTTCGCTTGAACTACTGTTTTGTGTAGTTTGGTTGGAATACTGGCGTGCGGCAAAATTAAGTAAATGAATCAATTAGCTACTTGAGGTACTATAATCATTGCAAAGGGAGCTCACTTTGTCAAGTAACTGCAGGAAAAAGGTGTTGTCACATGATTGTGCTTAACAAATCATTTAGTAAAGCTAAATGGCTGCAGTATTCACCGAGATACCATAATCATAATTACAACCTTACCGTTCCAATCTTTATGGATCAGCAATAAAAAGTACTAAATTAATTATTATTACTATCGGTTTATAAAACTACCGCATCGCTTTGCTCTTCACATATACAAAATCCTACTATAGATGTGTGTATTGTATTGATAGGCTTTTTTATAGGGTTTTTTGTCGTTTCAAAGCTTGTGAGTTTTCAGTTAATTTTTAGTAAATGTGTAATAACTGAAACTATTATGTGAATAAAACATATTTTATCCTAAACCAAGATTATCGTACAATGAATAAATTAAACTATAAAAATGAAGAAGTGGGGGCTCGTATATTGAGATATTTATGAGCCTTTATTGCAGCCAAAATTAATCTTGCCAGGATTTCTTTATTAATTTGCGTAAAATATTAAGAAGTAGGTGTACAAGCGGACAAAAAATAATATTTGTTTATCAAACAATAATTTATTATCATTCTGTAAAATACAATTTAAAAGGATAAACGCTCCGAAATTATAAGTTTTCCAAGAAAATTCTGTAATAATAACAGAGTTATGAAGGTTGTTTTTCACCCTCAAGAGTTTAAATTACTTCTAAAAACAAATGCAGCAAACTTGAAATGGCTTGAATTATTTTCTCTGACAAAAGTAATGCTTTTATATTTGTCTTGTAGTCTATTTAAAATCTCAGAGTTTTATACTTTTCGTTAAAGCTCTATGCTATTCTTCACTCAAAATCCGTTCATTAAATTTGAGCTGTTTTAGGGGAAGAAATCTACCTCCTTCACTTGATGCTACATTTAAAACAGTAGTTGAACAGCTGAGGTTTGCCAAAACGTCAATCATCTGCAAAATATACATTAGAGGGAAAGGTTCCCCCCAAACCGACCAAATTTTGTAAAGGGAGTATTTTTTATTTTAGATAATACTCAATTGGGTCCACAGCTACCTTCAAGTATTTAGAAATCTAGTTTATGTGGCCTTCTATGACCTTAAAGTTTTATGAGTTGTAGGTGTTAAACTATACAGCTTATGGGTTTCTGAAAACAAAGTTGTCTTAACCCAAATTAAAAACCGCAATAGCAACTACTGTAGTAAAAGCCAATTAAAACGTAATGTATTTCATGGATTAAAATATACTATAACATTGTGTGGTTTTCATTTCAAAAGAAGTATTATTTTAGCCACTTAACTAGTTTTTTTAGTAACGAGATAGAATATTATTTTACTGAGGATAATATCCATTAATGTTGGTGGTTCTTTATTACAAATGTTATTTAATTCATATCATGTTATAGTAATTCAATTATAAATTCAATTAAAGGTCCTGGATGACATCTTCCCATTGCGAAGCACGGGCCGGGTATAGCAGGTAATAAATGATAAGAACATATTTTATTAAAGCTTCGTGATAATACAAACACTATAAGACTATTAAAAAATTATTTAAAAACAATTTTTTGTATCACTTTTAACATTTTTAAAAAGCTTTGTTACTAATATTTAGAATCGTTTTCTGCCATGTAAATGCAAAATATTGTAAAACTCAGCAAAAGACAATTTTACTCATTTTATCTTAAAACATAAAACAAATTCAACATAAAATTATTCGTGGAATCATCCGTTTCTCCGAACGAATCCGTTTATTTAAGCCAGCCTTCGTTGACAATCCTAACTGTCAGCTTAAGCTTAGCTGTGTATTATTTTAAACATTGCATTTCTCTCAATTCTACCTAAAATATTGTTATATTCTCTCAAGCATTATTTTAGATTTTTTATAAAGAATTTGGTAAAATTTAAAAAAAGTGTTTTGTGTAACAATATTTTTTTATATTACATGAAATGGACGATATGGGCTAATGGTTTTCCGTAAATGATAAACCTTCTTGACGGGCAAAAACATTACACATCAATTGCATACGAATACGCTATTATGAAATTTAAACTATAAGTTATCATACTATTATATATTATCATGCATTTCCTGTTGTATTGGATGAAGTAGTTTGCTTTGCTTATTGAGTAAAAGATGTAAAATCTTGAGTCGCCAAAGATCCTTATTGAAAGACGAATCTACCTATTGATCCAAACTACCAATAAGCGTAAGCTTCAGTAACATCTGTTGTTTGTGAACACCAATTTACATACCAAACCCTGGTGTTATATGTGTTACATTATCTGAAGTAACTAAACTGGTCTCACCCTAGCTTAACCAAAACTAATAGAAAATCGGGTCAATTTGAATGATATACTAGACCTACAACCCCCAACTACTTTATAAAAGGCTTATCTAGTGATATTTGATTAGCAGGGTCGTGTCTGGTCAAATATTTATAGTGCGGGGATTTTGCCTGAGAATCCTGGGTTTAACTATAGCCAATAGCCGACGGCTTTTGAAAATCAATACCTCAGAAAGCTCAGGGAGTTCAACTTCAGCTGTAGATACGTTACCTGGAAAATAAAACAAAAACAGATAAGAGATTCACAGATACAAGAAAAACATAAGATTACATGTAATGAGAACCTTCTCTATCATGAGAAACCCTTACAATGTCTGAAGTATGAAAGCGTCCTCTACAATGGTTGACAATAGGATATAATCAGTGTCTGATTGAGGACATTTTCAACGTCAGTTCAAAAGGAGGCTGCAATCACAACACACCAAGCTCAATTTTGGTTTGCCACCTGAAGAGCCACAAAAGGATACAAAGTAAAACCATGATTTCGTCATAACCTTACAGTGAATGTTTGTTTGTTCAGTTATCAAAATAAGTTTCAACAACGTATTATGTCGTGAACTTTGACATGTGTAATGTAAAAATCTATAAACAAATTTCTAGTGGTTGTACTAAGTAAGGAAACAAATTTATAGCAGTAAAAAGTCAATTTGGGTAAACGGTAGCTGTGTAGCACTTGTAAATATTTGTATGGAAGAGGGGTTTGACACTATTAATTATTTACTTATTCAATTACGAATGGGGTAATAATTTGTTTGATTTATCGCATTATATAAATCAGAGCGGTGATAGTTAAATCTAAGTGTAAATCATGGGAACGATATTTTCAATGAGAAGCACCAAAAAACATTGGAAACCACGAAACATAATTTTCTTCATATTTTGTAAGCCAGCCAGAGAAAAGATTAAACATTTAACACGAGCACCATCTCGAGTATAGTATTAAAAGCATTAAATTATTGGACATATTTTCACCTTGGACAAAACATTTAGGTACTGGGTAATTTTCAATCGCCAAACCAGTCGAGTAAGTATAAATATTTCACCTAACATTATTCTTTAACTATTTTTATTTTTATTTTTTTTTTCAAAACTGCAGTAAATTAAAATATGTTCAGTAATATTACATTGTGTCACCAAGGCCTATTTTGGCGTAGTCAGAGTGACTATTTTAATTTTACGATCGAGACGAAGCCAAGGTTGGAAAATAAGTGAGGGTCGAAAAGAGTTTCTGCTCGTGTGGTGGATTATATTTTTCGTCATACAGCACATTGTTCAAACTATATAGTAAATCGTTGGACGTACATATCGTGCATCATCAGTACTCTATAATATTAGCAACAAATATTATTTCTATTCAAACAGCTGCCTCCGCCAACATAATAACAAATACAAATCATTACTGTAATTATTGAGACCTTCACAAGTCTCAATAATTTAAGGTTACAAGTTCTTCTTAATAGCAGAAAAATATATATATCAAACAATAAATGAAATAATTTTAATAACAGTCTACAGTTTGGTAGCTGAGTGGTTATAGTACTCAGGGGTAGTCTTTTCAATTCTAAAAAAACTAAATACATTTTTGACTGTGCCTAGGTGACCATTATTGGGCTTTGAATGAATGGTTCTCGCTAAACTGATCATCTCATTCTTAACTTATTCTGATGTGTTATTCAGATTTAAATCGCAGTCAGGCTTGTGTAACTGTATAAAAAATATATATAGATTGATTGAATAATAAAATAATGTAAAGTAGAAACAATGACTATATTAGTACATTAGCATTTTCTAGTTTTGTCAAGGACAGTACAGTAACAGGTTTTCGTTGCTGTGGCTGCGTTGAAAGCTATTCCCTTGGCGAGGGGCCAAGTGTGGTCTAGCCAATCAAATGATCAGAATGCAATCAAGGTGGAGCACCTGGGACCATGACACGACTCTCCTGCTACAACCAGTCTATGAATGTTGATTTAGAAACTATATTGGTATCCTTGCATTGCGCACTTGAAAATATTCTCAAAAATCATGTATCAATTTAGTTGGTTTAGTATATGAAACTAAAATCACTCAAAATATACAATAAGACAGTATAAGGTTATTGCTGCTTATTCATCCCAAATAAGAGATCTTTAGATTATAATATATATGCATACAGTGTTGAAAAAATATATAAAATTATTGTAAACAGATCTTTATCCCTCACTTAATAATTACATGCTAATGAGGCAGTATGTGAACTAATTCCTACTAAGAACACAGTGTGAAAACTTTGATCGCACATTCTCTTAAATTATTGTAATTAATAAATAGGCTGGAATGTATATTGATTTTAAATGTATATAAAACTTTTTGTGACACCAAGGCTGCAATGACATGAGTTATCTTTCCAGTACCACCACTACAGCTTACCAGTATTGTTAGCTTGTGTAATGTTCCAAATTACAATTGGCTTAAGATAGGTATTATGCTCGGACCAAGAAAAATCTGGTTAGGTTAGGTTAGGTTAAGCATTTGGCTATCAAACTGTATTTTTGTGAAATCAGGATTTTTTTTTTAATTTATAACACTATTTCTGGAAATAATGATATTTTTCCGACAAAACGTTTGATTGAAAATAATATTTCACCTCAAAACAAAGGTGTAGTTTATTTTCAAAATAATTTATAGCTTACACTACCGCTTTCAAAACATGTTTGGTGGACCCCTAATGAGGCATTAATAATTTCCAAGTAATTAAACGTGTCCTTTAGTCTCGTTCATCATGTGATTAGGCTCAACTGTGGCGTGATTGGATCGTAATTTCTACAATAAACGGTTTAGCTTTGTTGTGTTAAAATCTAAAGGATTTAAATATATGTTAGGAAATAGCTTAATTTATTGTCATTAATTTAAGTAACAGTTTTTGAAACATTGACTAATAATTGCATTTATGCAATTAATTTTTTCATATACTGGGTTATGTTGAAGTTTAAGACTAGTTCAATAACTTGTAGCTTTTAATGGGTTTCCAAATTTCGTAAGAAACTTTTACTTTTATAGAATTAAGTCTAGGAATATAGAAAACAATTTACTTGAATTAACAATAGAAAGTTATATTTTCATTTAGGCATCCTACAAAAATGCGATAAAAGGCAATATTTGAACAGAAAAGCAATCCTGGAGTTAGCAAGTACGTGACCACATGTCTAACCCATTAGTCTTATTTTTGTCGTTTATGTGTTCACAATGTATGTGCTCCATGTGTTCACAATTAATTAGTTGTTCAAAGAAAACAAAAACATTTCTCAAATAGAGAATGAACAATAATCTTTCCAATCTCTATTGAAATTTTGAACGATATTTACAACGATATTTTATATTTTAGGGGATTTCGAACATTAGGTATAAGCTATTATCTTAGGTCAGTTGGTAAGACCTAGGCCCGGGACCGATTTACTTATTTCATGTTTTCAGAGGATAAGAACACCATTAGTCCATAACTGTGTGTGTGTTGAAGGAGGGGCGGCCCATTAGCACGCTAAGTAAAACGCTATTTCGTACACACAAGTTGACCTGCATTCATTCGAAAGTTCGTACACAATAGTGTATTAAATTAATATTATACATTGAAATAAACTTTTCAATTCTTGAAACTGAATTTGAGTATTCTTCCAGAATGCAACTAAGGTTGTACAGAGTATGTAGATTTTCCTGGCTAGTATATAGGATCCTAGACGCAAGTCAATAGATCTAGCTCAATTACATCTCATATTTCAGGATAGTATAACGGAAATCAGATGTTTCTATAGCGAATGGTTTTAAAAATGTGACTGATCGAAGGTATGAAATTTACTAAATAATAGCACAATTATTTTAACAATACGGTGATGTTTAAAAAGCCTCTATACACTTAGTAAACACAATTTTACCTTGCTTGTAATTTTTTATTGTTTTATTTGAGTACTTCATTATTTGGTTGAGACCATAGTTATTGTGATAACAAGTAATAAACAAGTTCTAAATTAATAAAGGTGACAAATAATATAATTAGAAAATTATTTACAAATACATAAATTATACCAAAATAGAAATCACCTAACAACACAAAAAAAGAACATGTCAAATCATAACGATTTACAGTTGTACCAATATAAACTTTACCGCATGTTGTCTGTCCGAGTGTTGTAATTGCAATTCTAAAATTACGAACGAGCTTTCCAAATTCCACTTCGAGTGATGGACTGTTACACTGATCGTGTTGATAATGTGCATGATTGGCAATGTGGGTTGGCCTATTGTTACATCGGTCAATGTAGGATATCGATTATGCTCACAACTGTCATAAACCAAGGACGTTGTAAGAATCATCAATAAATGACGAACGCTCTATTAGTGTTATTGGCTACTTTATTTGAAAAAATGTATTCTGAAAATGGATTTTAAGAGTTTAATCTAAGAAATGTATATTTCCAGTAGATTTGAACAAAATTCTAAAAATATGTTTAACAATCAATGAGGGGACCCATACCTAAATTACGAACTTAAACTGTGTTTGGAGCTCGTTTCTGAGGCTACCCTAATATATTTCAAACTACGTATGTTTAAAACAGTTATTGGATTTGTACTATAATGCACGAACTACTGACAAAATATATGCAATTGGTCAATAATATTTCTCTACTTTAAAGAGTAATTTATCTACCTCAATTACGTAAGAATCATTGACAAAAGTAACCTATTTAAAATGAATCTTTATACAGGGTGAATAAAAAGTCAAGACTCCCCTTGTAACATTTTTCCAAGGAAATATACAGAGAAATCCTTTTGGTCGTCGTGCAATCTTAGAAGGAAGTTTCTTTTTATAATTTTGACATTTTTTATTGTCCCCCCAAAAGGGGGGATTTGGGGGACAACTCAAATATTTAAAATTTGAACCCCCATCAAGTGACACCTCATTTTGAAGGGGTTTTAAAAACTTAAAGAATGGTGAAAACTAGAGGTCTCTATCCCATCTCTGTCCAAAATGGTAGCTCGTCAAATGTTGTGAAAAATCAATGCTAAATATTGGTTCGTAAAGATAAAATTGGCTACCATTTTGGGTAGAGAAGAGATAGCGAACTCTAGTTTTCACCATTCTTTAAGTTTATGTAAACACTTCAAAATGATGTGTCACTTGATGGGGTATTACATTGAAAAATGTTTAGTTGCCCCCCAAATCCCCCCTTTTGGTGGGCACTCAAAATTTTTAAATGTAAACCCCCATTTAGTGACTCTTAAATTAATAATTTAAATTATTTAAATTAATTTATTTAAATTATTTATTTACATTTAAAATATTTGAGTTGCCCCCCAAATCCCTCTTTTGGGGGGACACTCAACAATTGATTTCAAAATCATAAAATGGAACTTCCTGTTGATTGCACGACCACCAAAAGGATATCTCTGTATATTTCCTTGGAAAGATATTAGAGGGGGGGGGGGGTCTTGACTTTTTATTCACCCTGAA
This sequence comes from Macrosteles quadrilineatus, assembly GCF_028750875.1. Classification (NCBI taxonomy): domain Eukaryota; kingdom Metazoa; phylum Arthropoda; class Insecta; order Hemiptera; family Cicadellidae; genus Macrosteles; species Macrosteles quadrilineatus. Next base: position 60,118,462 of record NW_026542602.1, on the reverse strand, counting down.
TAATGTTTTCTTTTGGTTACAACATGAGTGTGGTTAAAAATTCATCTGTTGGAAGAGATGGAAAACATTTTAGTGTGAAAGAGCTAACTGTTGAGTTTTAATTAAATAGTACAAACATGTAATTAATATAAAAAAAACGTAAGCCAGTAGTTACCGAAACTCATTCAACGCAAAATGAAAGAAAACACTCATAAAGCTGATGGGTCTGTGCCTCTCTTAAAGTATAACTTTTCTCAGAGGAAAAGTAATTGGTACACTTTATACATGTTACTTTAATTTAATAAAAACATTATTGGTTTGGATTTTATTTCTTACTATTATAAAATATTTGTTCAAAAAAGTATTTAGCCATTCCATTATTAACTGAGAGTAATAAATAATGGAACCAATATCATATTCCTATTTTTTTCATAATCAGTAAAAACGCTATACAGATTAGAATTACAATTTACGTATGTATAAAAAACGTGATAATAGTATATTACGTTACTAGTCCGGTGCACACATTTTGGACGAGTGACGTACGATATTTTACGCCATACTATACTACTCTTAGATAACTTAACAATATCAAATCTGTAGAAATCCTTTTAAATTCCCACCGAATATTACTAACAATCACTACTCCCTGTGAGAGGTTATGTTTTTGCTTATATGTAACAACTAATTGTAATATATAATCAGCTGTTTGGTGACCGATAAAAACTCATTAGTAGTACGTAATAAAAACCCAATTCACCAAAGCTGGCTACAATCTGCTATTTTCTGGACTAAATCCTTGCGTGGGAAGTTTTTTAAAACAGTGTAGTGTGGCGTAAACTGTATTTATTGAAAACTAAAATTTTTAATCCTTTTAACCATCCATTTTGAAGATGAAAACTATTCCTAAGGTTAAATCATGCATTACTGCAAGTGTGTAACTGTTGGTTTAGCTAACAAATTTTCAACAGCTGCAGCGTCTGATGTATCGGGCCTTGGTCTGTGGTGACGTTACTCAACGAAATTAAACCGAACCATTCTACTCTGTTTTACATACAAAACTTTATATTATTGAATTAAATGACATATTTTTAAAAGAATTATTTTATACATTACGAGATTTGGAATTACGTTCAAGATCAATGAAGATATTTTATTGTATTCAGTTTAGTTAAATCCGAAGAAGAGAAGATGGCTTTTGTTTGTAATGATTTGTATTGAAACAGTTTTTTGTATATAATATAATATTGTATAATATTTGTATAATATATAATATTGTATATAATATAATAATATAATATATATAATTCAAATAATATTCACACAAACGTGTAGAAGGTATCAAAAATAAATTAAAACCAATTTGTAAATGACCTGATGCCAACTACTACCTTGAATTTAGTGTTTGTTTTATCTCCTTTGAAACGGGGATTGCATACTTTCAACAGTTTCAACTGCTCTTCTACAATAATATCTGTTGATGTATTGATTGTTATAATCTGTTAGTATACTACTATGATTTCAAACTTAACTTTATTCAATATAAAGTTTATAACTTTTATTTGCAAAAAATATAAACACGTAACCTTTAAGACTAGAATGCAAGTGAGGAACACGTAGATTTATTTTCGCTGGAACTAATTAATTTAGATTTCGTCTGTTAGTTTCAGAGCTTTAACTTGGTCGGAAGCCTTTTGACGGAATATTCATGTTAGGTCTGTAATAGCTTACTTCAGACAATACTTTGCTAATGAAAAATCTAAATTCAGAAAAAAAATATTGAGTAATTTTAGCCGAAGGTAAAGCTAGAGAGAAACCATTTTTTGTCCATCACGTTTAACTGTAAGTACATAACTTATGTTATCTGACTGCCAGACGTTATTATCACAGAAGCGTTTGCTAACACAACTTAACATTCTGTTTGAAAAGCCTTCAAGAGCACTTTTCTGTTGCTTTAAGCAAATTGGATGAAAAATCCTCTCTTCCACCTATGTCAATAATGTCCGGACATAAGTTTGGAATACATCAGTAAAAATGATTCGTCAAAGTATTGTTTTTAGGATTTGAGAGACTGTTATTGATTTTATAATTATTGTTTGCTAATTATATCAAACCAAGAAAAGAATTACAAAATATCCCTAAAAAATTTTATACAATTTAATTTAAGTTAATAATAATACACTTTTTAGCTGCAAAAATATTGTATCTATTCAAAACTACAACTTTATGAATTTTACATCATGCAAGATAATATCGGTCAGTATCCCTGCACTTTATTGTACGAACTTTGTAATCGTTTCTCGTCAAAGCTAGGTAGGTTTATGTACTGAATTAATAATGGAGGATTAAAACTACCATCAACTAGCCTGCAAACTTGACTTAACCAAACCAGATCATGGCTTACATTAAATATATCATCATAAACTGCATTGAATATTTTATATTAGATTTTTTTACTAAAAGAGCAGTGTGCTTGAATTGTACTAAGCTTTAAATATAGTAATTTATTTTATTATAATTATACTTAGTCATAGAAATATCACAGAAAATACACTCCTCACTTATCAGTTAAGGTAAAAAGTATTAAATAAATTTTTATTTCCATAAGTAACACACAAAAACATAACGCTTTGCAAATATGAAAAAAACTAATTTGAGTATCAGTATATTCTATGTAATCAGATTTTTGTTTTCAAAAATATTACATTTTTAAAAATCGACTCAAGATGGAAAGGATGGGAAAACAAATATTTTCAAAGCTTACCATCTGCAAAACTATAAAGCCACTTAATTGACAATAATGCAGAAACTATTACATAGTTAGATTAAAATTATAATTTATTAAATGGCATTATTGATTAATTTTTGTGACATAGGCCTACGATCAATCTACTTAATTATAAAACGGGTTGTGTTTTTTTGTCACATTATCAATAATCGTACGTATCAAAAGTGAGTGAGTTAAATGGATTGCCGAACATATGATTACACTTCCAGATACAAGAAGTACGTTCTTAAGAATTGTTTACTAATAAAATGATAGTGAAACATTATTCCTAATTAACGATAAATATTTAAATTCTTAATATTTTGTTAACGTTTGATATTCGAGAAATAATTAATGAATGAATGAATTATATCTTTAAGCTGACAGTGTATTTACACAAATTGTACGCCCAAATATAAATTAACCTTTACATAACATCTGTGTTTAACAAAACGTACATATTTTTAGGGAATAAGCCGACATGGGCAGCGAGCCTGCGCGTCGACCATAGTTCCGTCCAAACATATCATTATTTGACCAAATAGAAAAAGATTAAAATAAAAGAAGATAGGTGTCAAATATTAAACATCAAAAGGTTCTTTATGTTTGCCGGACAGGGACTATATTAAATAATCTTCAGCTGGAACAAATGTAATGTAATCCTACAGTGCTGAGGTCCCTATAACATCTAATATACTACACTAAGGGATCCAATGTGTTTATCCTTGTGTTATCTAATGTGTTCCAACCCTATAACCGAACAACATAACACAGTCAATGTTACCGCTATCTACACGACGTTGACAAAACCTGGTGTTATCACTGCAATGGTTTTAACCGTTCACCAACATTTCTAAATAACATTCTTCCAATAAATATTACTCATTTATACTTCCACTAATAGTTAGGGTTTAGGAAACATCATTCACATCCTAGTTTGTTTAAGTATTTATCAAATACATTTTGTACAATTAATATCAGAGACTTAATATGATGTTCACTATTCATATGCTACTCTAGATTGTTTATTCGAATTAACAAAATTATTTATACTTGCAAGGTAGGACAAACAATTTCACCAATATGTGACAAGAAATGTGTTATTTAACAATAGATGTGGATTGGAAGACCATCTTGAAAAAGTATATTGAAAAATATAATGGATTATATCTGTGTAGGGTCCTACAATAAATTTTTAAATACAGTTAACAACCACTTGGTTAAAGGAATATAAAAAATTCCGGGATTAGGAGTATAAATAAGGTCTCCTCAAACTAAAAGTGAGTTAAAGCTGTTAAAATACCAGTGAAGAAAAAAATGTAGCCTAGAATAAATACCAATCCACTCTTCAATTTATATTGATAAAGTCGTGACTCATCATTTGTTTACATTTGATTTAAAAACTAACTTCTATTGCCAACTTAAGAAAAACGTCGAGATAAAGGCCGGGCATCAAAGGAACTTGACTTTTTGGAAGTACTCCAACTTGCAACCTTTTCTATAACAATAGCACGTTTTGTAACTACTTCATTTTTAAAGCTCGTCAACGAAATGGCATTACATTCGACGTGAAGTATACTGCAGTACGCTCCACCAGTAGATTATCCTCTAACCAAATGTATTCTGATAATTGCGAAACTTTGGACCTTAGTTCCACCCATTTGCTTCTGTAGTTAAAATTCAAATTCTGATTGCTTGCATAAGTTAACGATTAATTTGTGCTCTGCATTTACATTTAGCTACAAACTAGGTATACTCAAATTAAGTCGAATGTGATTTAAATTTATTTTTGTATATGAACTGATATTCTACTCTGTCCATCAAAATGATTTATTACCATTAAATGTTTATCTGGATACTTTTTGTATCCATGCCAAGCTATAAATGGAATTTTTTGTTATCTGTTACCATATTTACAACAACAACACAATCTAATTTAGTTGACAGTTTGAACTTACAACCAGTAGCTTTTTATCCTTGCATTATACGCACACATACGCACTTAAACACTTTAAACACAATGTACCAAGTAAGATTTACTGTTGATAAGAATTTTATAAAATGTAAATTACTGTGCTAAAATAGAATTAAGTGTCATTAAAAAAAAAACAAGTAAAAAATTAATACCCCTTGGAACATTTTTTATGCTTAAATTTATTTAAACCCAACTAAATTTTATAGGGTGACGTTTAAAAAATCATATTTTAATATTTGGCAATAGTACTAGAGGAACGAACATTTTTTGTTTGTTTTATAAAATGTTTAATATACTGCAAAGTATGGACTCTTTATAAAGTCTTCATACCTAGTAACAAAGTCCACCCTGTGGTCATTTAGGGATTCTTGAGTAGGGCAAAGCACCTAAAGTAAATTTATGAAGGATACGCAATGACGATAGAAAATTCGACTTGATGGTTCCCTGGTATTAAATCTTACTCGGAATTACTGCGAGGATATTGTATAAGTAATTTGAAGGATAGTTACCGAGGGGAAAGGAGTTTCATTATTTTCTGAAAATATGAAATTGAATAACTTAAAGTCAACTGCAGCAAAAATATATTCTGATAAATTTATACTGAGTTTGCAATAAGCAAATACTTTTATCCCATCAAGTATATTATTTTTATTTTTCCACTACGGACAACAATATTTAAGACTACATATTTACAATTGACCGCTATGTTACTGATTGGTATTGTACCTTGTGTACTCATTTGTTATGATAAAAGCTATTTCTAGCTTTCATGTACGTCTAGCTATCATCAAGCGATAAAGTTATTAATAAATACTTTAAACTTTATAAAAGCTTTAAAAAGAGGCAAACAATGATCCTAGCCTCACAGAACCAACAGGAACTCGTCCATTCAACTCAAAAAATTCTTTTTATAACTGTGAGTGAAATAAAGGTATTTTAAAAAACGTTGTACACTGTAGTATGTAGTAATATTAATATACACATCATATTTTAGAAAATAAAGCTGAAACAGGACAAATCTTCTCCACCTGCAGTGTTCACATGAAAACCTGGACCTTTAAATCTGCCATTGGTTGTCATGGCAACAAAATATCACGTGACAAGACCTCTGTATAATAAAGGGAACATCGTTGTTATAGTTATGTACTACTATTTACATGGTGACTGTTTACTTATTTTTATCTTCAACAAAAGTAGACTTTTGCCCCGAACGTTATGAATAGGATTCCAAAACTACACTAGCTAGTAAGGTTTAATGCTTAATTGACAACCTTAATTTACGAAAATTAATTACTACTAATAATAAAACAATGCTAAAATAATGTTAAGCTTATTATGAAATACATGGTATTAATGGTGTGTCTTACTGAACATTCCAAATTATATAAAAACATACTATCAAATATTTAAATGAATGGGTCCTATTGAATGAATAAAAATCTTAGCCTCGAATATGCTCTTTGTGTTATTAATACAGACATAGCTCACTCACTGTAAGGTAAACTCCCTGACAGATTTATTTTGTGATTTAGAGTAGTATTCTACAACACTTGAACACTCATAACGACCTCTTAAACCTTTGTTTCAAAATACTTGATTGTAAGAACATGCTATCACAAATCCAAAGTAAAGATGTATGATTATTACATGTCAAAATGCCAAACCTTTTTAACAATAACATAACTACTATAATTACGATGGTTGAAAGCGGAGAAAAGTACATTGTGATATTTAGAAGGTCATACATCCCACTAATGATGATGATCTAGGAGATTAGCGCCCTTTACATAATTAGGTTTCTTACAAAACCATAGTTATCAGTTAATGTTTTCAAGCCATAGTTTAAGGAACACTTGACCTTGATAAGAATAATAACATTTTATTTTTTATGAGATTATCAATTTGTTTCTTTTGAAATTATTGTGAGCTGTTTGGAGTCAAACATGTAAAATAACAGAAGAACAAAACTGATATTCTTATACCTATTTGTAGCTTAAAAAATTAAATAGGCTATTATGTTTATATTTCAAAGAATGGAAGTAAATTACGTAGTATTACGTAAGTGAAAGGAAGTAATAATGCAACAATAATCTGAAAACATCTGGCACATATTGGCATTTAAAAGAATAATATCATTGCAAAAAAAGAGTCTATAAACACGTCACGTGCTGAATCGCATTAAATATTCTTTAAACTATTTGTATAATGAATATTTCGGTAAGTTGACATTAAATAGGATTTTTATACATTTTAATGCATTTACACTAAAGGATTCTGTAAAATTAGTAATATTTAATAGCATTGAGTTGCCTACTTCAAATAATTATTATGCTTACTAGATAAAAAAAAAAAACTGTTTTCTACTTTAACTATTATAATTGAGTCTAATTTTGTATGATCATTTTAAATTTCATAATATAATTTGTTATGAAAATTTAAAGTAAATCAATAATAAAGGTAAATTTCGTTAGTTGAAAAATTATGCAAAATTAGTGATTCAAGTCAATGTTTGTAATGAGCAAAAGAACTCTTTAATATAAAGAAAGTTTCCCTTACCTGAATGGGGTTTTGTTTTTAATTTACTTAACTACAACCAAAGGTTAGGTAAAAGTAATTTTAAATTTTAGTAAAATCAAAAAATAGTATACCTATTGTAAAATACTGTATAAATTTGTTTACTATTAAACCAAAGTATGATTTTATTTCGTAAGACTTTTACTATAATGATAGTTTATTACAATGATATAGTTAGATCTACAGCTTAAACTGCACTTCAGATAAAAATGAGATCAACATTTGGATGAAGGGTGTCAGTGGCAATAACAAACCCCTCGATAACGCTTTATTGCGTCTTAAATCAAAAGGTAATGGTTATATCCTTCTTCTGATAAATTCTCTGCTCTACATTTATAAAGAATAGTCGTACGACTTTAACAATGATGGATTTTATACGTTATAATTACTGAAATATATGATCTTCACAGAAACCACATAATACTTTTATAAACACCGCCATATTATTTGGAACTAGTAAACATGAATTGAATATAATAAAAATAAAAATATATGACTGAGTGGGACTCTTTTCAATATACATTTTTTTTTATCAGTGTTACTGTTTAAAACCCCCATTAAATGAAGGGGACATTCGAAAATGCTGATTTTAGTTCCATCACAACATGTATTAAGAACATGTTAATGTTGTCACTTTATTAAATTATTTTAATTTTTTGCTTTAGAGTATTACTAAACCTATTCTACTAAAACTAATAACATTACCCTGATCGAAATATTAAAATGACTTACGACAGGCAATCGATTTTACCCTTATTTTATAATCACGTTATACATTTTATCAAAATCAAGTATGAATCATCAATAGATTGAGGACGGATTCAAGTTATCTGTAACCATTCTAATTAACAAGACATTGAAAACGAAATACTAAACAACAGTGGTGAGTCAGATTATTCCTTCTTTACTAAATACTAGAAGAGTACCCGTCCTTCGTACGGGGTTGGAATATAAGTATAAAATGCTTATTGCAGTTATACTCAAGCTTTGCGTTTGCAATAAGGGAGAACACAGTTTGATAAAATTTGCTTTTTTAAATTTACAGTATTCTATAGTATTACACATCTACCATAGCCATAATGTTCTACCACTTCACCTAAACAATAGAGAAAAATAATTTAACAACAATCCGCAAAATTTCATAAATTATTCATGAAATGAAAAACGTAAACATAACTGTAAACAATCCTACTTTGACAGTTCTCATTGCGAATCACAGTTTTTTGTTGCTGCTTAGTTCAAATTAGCTGTTTTCATAAATGCAAAAAAAAATATAGTGCTGCATCCTGTTGGTAAATCTTATAACTTTTTAATGCTTTTCCATATCATAGAACCAACTTTTTTCAGTTGAAACAGCTGACTAAATTCTTTAATTCCCTTTAAATATGAATACTCATAAGGTTAACATGGGGAATTACAGAGCCACTGGGGCGGAGACCGATAGGATTTTTGAGATAAGAATATGCCTATATGTTAATCAGGAATGTAAGCTATCATCATGCCAAATTTCAGCCCAATCCGTCAAGTGGTTTATGCGTGATTGAACTTCAAACAAACAAACAAACAAACACACAAACTTTCACATTTATAATATTAGTAAGATGAGTAGTATACTACTAACATACTACTGAGACAGTAACAAGCAAAGCAATATTTGAGCATGTTTACAGCTGAAAATTAAAAGCTTAATGTTTGGTATTTTTTATCTAAACAAAAAAAACACACAGGACGCTGCATACACACTCAATTATAAAATAATAACAGCAGTATACTTGACAACACATATACTTACCGGAATGATTACCACAAATGACGGGACTAAAACATTTAACCTCAATCAAAACGTCCGCTGCTCACAGATGAGATATTCATTTAGCAAAAACATCCAAAAGTATATTCCTCCTTCCATGAAGTGGGTTCAGCTATTCACAGTTTTTATCATACATTTGAAAAGCCTTCTCAGACGTTTACCTTCCTTCAAACTCTTAATTTAACTAACCAATATCAGTGTAGGCCTAGTTTTCTCTTCGTATATTTCACTTTACAGATACTATACGGAGTCGTAGAAACGACCTAAAAGTTATCTTATTTCTTGGATCGTTGGAGATAATGCTAAAAAACGTATTGAAAAAAAAAAGATTTTCAAGCACTTACAATGAATTTTATCATATTGGGGACGACTTACAAGCAGTACTTATAAATATATTCGAAGCAGGAAGTGTTAGTTTTATGTATTGTTGGAATTAAGAATATATTATTATCATGCTGTATTTAGCAAAAGCTAAATCCCTACGTAAAAACCCTTTAATTAAAATAAATTTGACTTAGGTGATTATGAGTCTTCTTCACTACCCAGATTGATGCAGTGAGGATGTTTTAAACTATAATCAAGACTTGGAAGTAAGTCATATTCCCGCCAGCCTCTAATGACGACACTCGCCTTAATGAGATAGCATGAAAGCTATTTGCATTAACTTTACAGCCTGTGTTTGCTTAATGCAAGTAAAAGGTGCAAATATGTAGGTTTTTGTGAAAGTTTGCTTAATAACTTGTAAAAATGTAAATGTGTTTTCTTAATTTATTGTTAAATCTGATCCTGAAAATATTAATAACGAATCTCGGTACTTTCCTGTTAAAGAACATTCTTTATTATCGATGATTTGCTTTCGATATATCGATATTTTTGTTTTACTTCAAGATGGGTATTCCTTCAGTTTGATTATATTCAAACGCATTTAAATTACAAATTAAGAACTAACCTTGTTTAGGCAAAAATAATAGCCTATATATTGGATTAGGACATGAAACTGTTCTAAACTAACCTAACATAACTAACCAAACTTGCTGTATAGGCTAAGTTACCGTTTCAAAATTCCATTTGATAACGGAAAAGGCATATGGGGAATAGGCTATCAAACAGAATTTTGAAATGTTACAGCAAGTTTGGTTGGTTAGGTTAGTTTAGAACAGTTTCATTTCAATATAATATTTGTTTATTGTTTGTTGATACTGAAAAATATTTATTTACTGTATCCTATATCGTACTTGTCAGATGATATGTTTCAATTTGTTGCCATCAATATATCGGATGGAAAACAAAAATATCGATGTATCGAAAAAAGTCATCGATGATAATGAATGTTCCCTATAACAGGAAAGTACCCGAATCTCTTACTAACTTATACGGTAATGCATTAATAGAGAAAAGGATACGTCTTGAATGAAACTAAGTGCATAGTACATCATCTAACTAATTAATAAACTATTTCAGTGCAATATGCATATACAATAAAGTGTTAAAAGTAAATAATCCTACCCTATTATTTAAAGGGGGACTACTACTACTATCCTGGTCTGAAAGACGACTCACTTTTTCTAGATAAAGGACTTAGGTCACTTGGTCGGGGTTGAAACATAGCTAAAACCATATGAAAGTTTTGGAGTAGCCTAGTCATTGTTAAAGGCAACACATTTGCACTCATCTCTATATGGACTAGATTTATCAATGTTTGTTTAAGTAGAACGAACAATAAGCTACTTAATGTGGAAACATTAACAGTTTTAGTGTCAATTTATATTCGATATTACGTTAGTAGATGTAAGTTGCCTTAGTTTACACCTTCCCTAGTAAACAAATGCTTAAACGTCATTTTAATTTGGCTTGTGAAAAAAGCTGGTGGAAACGAATTGACTCATTAATTGACAAAAGTTCACCAATTAACCACTTTTATTTCAAAACTGGTTTTTAATATATATTCAAGACAAAAGTATGATTTCATTTAGCTGACTCACAGAGACACAGACACTGAGGTTGACAGTAAAACATCCTTCAAAACTTACAAAGGTTTTACGAGGTTAAGCCGTTACCTGCTAACATTGCTGTGCACATTCTTTATGTTGGGGTTCTAGATTGAAACTTGTGTAGATCTTTCTATCGATCAATTCATGACAATGAGTAATTGTATGTCCTATTGTGTTTTTAACGTTTACTTAGTGTTTCCCTTCATTTGTATGGGAATATTTAGAATGTTGCTAAACTACTTCAAACTAATACCATAGAATAATCAAGCACTTAACAAACAAATCGTTCAATAGTTTCGTAAGAGTTTTAAGGTGAACACAAAACTGTGATACTTAACTACTATACTAGTACCACAACATGGTAATACTACAACAGTGTGTCTAAACTTGATTGACTGTACTAATACATTGGTCACCTTTGATGGATGCATGAGACCTTCTAATTTATGTAAACCAGTTCCACCACCGCTCAATCATGCAAATTTTGTAACCAATCTTAACTCAGTTCATTGAGTTTACGCTCTACTCCAGACTTAGTTTCGCTGGAATCATCAATCTCATTAGATATTGGTTTGTGAGTAAGAAATATTTTTAATCTGTTGCCAAGCTTTGCTTGAATAGAATGCATCTGTTGTTACACTCGCACATGTATTATGTAAACATCATTAATTGGACTATAAGTGTTCATTTATAATCTTTTGATAACTAAAATATATATGGCCCTACTTGTTTTCTTTTTTTAATATTCAACAAAAATATATTTCTTATATGGTTAAAAACCTTTATAAATCATTAAAAAATTAGGATAAGAGTAATTTCGGTATATTTAACGGTTTCTAAAACCAGCTTTAAAAACTGAACCAAATTATTTATATTAGAAGCAGAAGCAGAATTAACTCATGGCTTAATTTTAACATACAGGTCTGGCACCTAAATTACACGTGTGACTAAACTAAAATGTTTATTACAAATATAAAGGTCTGAAAGTACAAAAATACGTTAAATAACACTTGTAATAATATATTTACACTACTGTTTACCTACGAGACGGTAAATACGGTAAAAGATGGTAAGTGGTTTGACGTATTTTGATACTTTCAGGTAATTCAATCACTGTCCGATGCTGATCAAGAAGTTATTTAAATTCAAAAATAGATTTGCCTTTTATAATCATATTGACAATGCATTACAATTTATTATCAGTAAAACACAGTTTTATACATGCTGTAAGCCACTCATTGGTTTATACCAGCATTGTTCGAAACCTCGTGGCCTTAACACGCTAATGCGTCTCTCAATACTATCAATACCTGAAACTGATGCACTAAGTATCTAGTATCCCTGCACCTCAGGGACCACTCAGAGTTAGTTTCTGGTTACAACCCGACTGTTGTAATAACTGTTATCAATTCTCGTAAAAACGTTGAAGATATTGAATATATAGGCTATTCTACGAATTGTGATAGGCTACATTGTTTGTTTTAATTTATAACCGAAATATTGTTTAGCTTAAACGTTATTTTATAGCCATTGTATTTTTAAGACAAATTGTGTTTTAATGTATGTTTATGACTCGGCCAATGTAATGTAAACCCGGCCAAATAAATTACATGAATTATGACTCAAAACATTAGATAGTGTAGTTTGCATCTAAGGATCAGAATTTAATTTTCTGTAAAACGGAAGGAGCAATGTTGTCTCTGTCATTGTACGGTTATTTTCATGCTACAATACATTGACACAGGTTAGTTGTCTACGCGTGTATATCCATGTATTTTATTTTGTTTGTCATGATGATAACTGGTACTAAACATTTTATCAACATCTATATTTATAGTAATTGTACGGTATTTTAATTCAATGTCAATGATTGAAATGAATTAAAGGAAAGCTTATTGTGGAATAAATGGATTTATCCGGTAGACGTGATGGAATATTTCTTACTTGAAATAAATCCGATGTAATGTTGAAATACAACACGTGCTATTTGTAAATTCAGCTAATAAGACAGCATCTAAATATTAATAGGCAAGCAAGTTTCTTGAAAACCTTTTTTCTCAGCTCGTTTATCGTAGGAAAAATCTACGCATACTGTTAGGAAGATATTTTCTTGTAGATGTGTAGCATACCTCTATAAATTTAAATACACTAAAAATTATTTAGCGTAGTAATTAGCACAATAAATAAAAATTATGTTTTTAAAAAATTGACATGGGCCTTATGAGTTTCCATGCTGGTGACGAAACATAAACGACGAAAGACATAAAACATAAAAGACGAAACATAAATGCTGCAACAACAAAACATAAAAAGAATATTAAAACAAATTAAAGAAATTCCAATAAAGTTTAGGTATATTTACAGCGTGAGATGAAAATAGAGAAGTCTGTACATTACATAATTATGTTTGGTTGAGTTTTCGACCTCTTGTTTAGGTAAAAAATGCGGTAAATTATAATTTATTGACAGTCCATAAATGACTAGACTTGTGATACTCAGGATCACTTTAAATAGTCGATGATATTTTTTGGACAAAAGTATTTTGGTACTGTATCGGTAAAGTTAAAAGATCTTTCCTTTCTATCGTTTCAATTTGGACTTAAGTCATTAAGAACCATCCAAAACATAAGGTTAAGCTACAAAAATATAATATATTTTACCATAGGCTAAACTCATGCCAATATTGTAAAATAAAACGTAAGCACGTAAATCAATCCCTTTACACAACGTAATATTTACTCAAATGCTAGCACACATTAAAACATACTTATTTAAAAACTAAATTTACTTTAAAATTTTCCAATCTTTCTCCGTTATTATGAAGAAATCAACCATTTACCATGCAAAGAGCTTTCATCAAATAGAGGATCACCCAATAAGCCTCGAGCGTACAGCCTTTTTTGTTTAAATGTAGCTTCCTCTCTATAATCAATATTTTTTTATGTTCATTCAGAGAGAGGATGAGCAGTAATTTCCTTTGACTAAACATTATTCGTTAAACTTTTATTTTATTTTGACCTTTACAAAATCCAATTTCTCTGCAGGTAAACTACTTACCTTATTTGAAGCCACGATGTTAAATCAGGGAGAAAAGGACTATCACTCATTCAGATAGGACTAACATGAAACTAAATGCAGTTATAGCTAAACTTTGTTTCCTAACTTTCTGTCGTAAATTCCATTAATTTGAAATGAACAACTTTGATGTTTAAATAAATTATACCACATTATAAAGTGGGTGAACTATTATAAATTTTGATCAGATCTGTTCTAAAATACTTTTTTGCGTTCTATTTTTTACAGGTTGAAAGTCTTAAAAACTATTTATTTATTAGTCTACATGGACTTTAAGTCAGTTGAAACCCCAACATCAAGATAACAATAGTGAAAGTTCATTCGAAAAGGAAATTAATCTGTAAAAAAGTGGATGATAAAAGGTAGCAGGAGAGACTAGTATGGTGGCTGTACGCTTCACTGACCGTCATTAAATATAGTCAACCGGTTGTTCTTACTCTTGGAATTTTATTTTCTTTCTTACGCTTTTGTCCTTTTTGCTAAAGTTTTAGAGAGTAAATAAGCAAACTTGTTACTATTTTACTGATTTTACTATTTTATATTTATATCTTATATTTATTTATATCCATTTATATCTTGGTGTGAGTCTTATAAAAGAACTCATAACTCTAATCATAATAACTTCATATCACAAAAAGCTCATATTAAAAACTTTACTCTGATAAAGTAGTTAAATTTTTCAAACAGTCTAGTAAGTTTTTACACAAAAAAGCGATTGAGACTGTCGAATAGAACTCTGAATAAACAGTATACAAGATTGTGTTAAATAATTTCTCATCATTTTGTTACACATTAGTATATTGCTAGTGTTTGTCTTGTCTTAGTTTCAACTTTACATACCTTAAAATAGTAGGCTTCAAAAACAAATGAATGACTAAATTTATACATTCACTATTTCTAAAGTGGTCTCCATTTTTTCTAATATGGTGGCTATCTTTAAATTTTCTTTTTGAATACTTTATATTTTATGATTGTTTCAGGATACAAATGTAATCTAAATAGGTTTCCATTCCTTAAACGTATTTCTGTAAAGTTACTCCAGTAACATAGTGTGCTTTGAAAAAAATAGCTTGCTGTCTAGATTCTTGGAAAGTAAATAGAAAATGCAACTACCAAACTTGGAACATAATACTGTTAACCCACAAGACGGTACATAACTAAAATGTGGTTAGCGGTAAACTATTTCAATAAAACACTCCAATCATCATCAGACCCGAAAGGCGGTTGACGTTCTTAGATTGATTCTGTCAATATAAGTCTGCCTTCGTTGGCGGTAATCCGAACTGACAGCTCAAGCCTAGTTTTATGTTATTCCTAACTCTCGCAATTCTCTTCTTGACTTCTTGAGACTTTTGTACATTTCAAGTATTGATTTTAACAGAATTGCTTGTTAACCGTAAAGCTATTGATATACTTACAAAAAAAGGTTACTAGAAAAACGGCTTCTGTCTCCGTCTTTACAGGAACGGTTGATTAACAAACTTCATTACTTTTAAAACTTTACCTAAGAGTAAAGATTAGGGCTAATTGTTTATTAACATTGATCTGTTGAAAATATTTCGTCAATTTTGCATGATTTCAACTAATCTCATGTTCCAAGTTTATTTCTTCGAAAGACAAAACCGTTCTATTCCTATACTCCCTTGAGAAGTAAATAGGCTTTTCGGAGACTTAAGATCAGTCACATCTGTCGTCTGTGCCCAGTTTAAATACCTAACTAGATATTATCTCTTTTTGGTCTAATATTTGAAATTAATATTAAATTTAAGACTTTTATTTGAACTATTACTGCACTAGTATAGTAATATTTGGTAGAACGCCTTTTTAGGCAGTCAGTTAGACAAACAAACAATACATTTCACATCCAAATATTAACTGATAATATCTTGGTTATCTTAGAACTTTCATTACAATTAGTTTAGATGAAAGTATTTTAATTGTGAAACGAAATGAGTAGATGGCAGATATAAAATCAATTATTTTGATTGTATGACGTGTAACAGGTCATATCATCTGTTTTACTTTTATTTCATGTTTCTATAAGTGGTGGCTAAGCTGGTGGGAAACAAATATGTTTCAGCAATAAATTATGACTCTCACAATTACCATGGTTCCTATGGTTTTTATGAGTGATATTAATGCCAAAATAGTTTGGGAAATCTTAATGTGCCATCTGATATATTAAGATGATTTATAAAGTTAAAATCTACAAAATAGGTTTACCAACAGAATGTCTCACAGGGAGTGGCTGGTTTAACTGTTTAGTTGTGCATCAACATCTCTAGATCACGTGATAAACTTACATTAACTGTAACATATTTTGAGCTTAAAGTGTTATAGATGTTTTGTATTGTGTTGTTTTGTATACACCAGTGCCAATGTGGGTGTACCAAAAACAAGTTTGTCGTATTCTCTAGAAATACAAATTGGGATTTTACACAACAACCTAGATTTTTTAATTTTCTTATTTTACAGATTTTCATCCAAGCATAAGCATTAGATAATAAATTGCTTTATATGGTTATGAATTAAAATAGTATACATTACAGTTAGTTAAATTATTGATATAAAATCACATTGAAATAGTATTTAGAAACATATTACAAAACTGTTAGGTTTTGAAAATTAAATAAATTACTAAGCAGTAAAATAAACCATCGATACAATTACGGTGTTATTGGCAGTGATTTAATTGAGTACAAACTAATTGCAGTCCAACATCTGGAGTTGCTTGTGTCTAATGGAGAAACGCGTTGTTGTGTACGAAATTGCTACAGGGTGAGAAAATTATATAGGATCATAGTAATCAATATGCGAGTATTATATACTGAGTTATATTCACCATTAAAAACTATTGGTTTTTTTTAAACGTAAAAGGTAATTTAAAATAAATATTTCTAAACAAATGGTGCCTCTGTTAATATTTTATATCAGTTAAAATTTCGGTAAGTGTTTTTTTTTTTATGTACAACCTTTGTCAATCATCTAATTTCAGCTGATCTATACTCAGCAATGAACATTTTGTAGTATGGAAATGAAGGGTAACAGTAGATATAGGACGATAACTCTGTAGTACCGTTATGACGAGATGAATGGAAGGAAGCTAACGACTCTTTATCCCTTTAAGGGATGTATTTCATCATTTGCATAAAATCCTATTGTGCTGAATGGCTCTATCACATGCAGATACAAATACACTGTAACATTACGTTCCTATTTTATGTGGTTCGTATACCAGATGTTTATCTTTAGTTTCTCGTACAAATCCACTGTGCTCATTTTCATCCAGCATATTATTATACTATTAGTTTCGATCATTTTACATTATTTGTAAAGCAAAGCTAACCTAACCTGAAATAAAACCACCAAGCTTTAATTAATAGGAGATAGTCTTTAATCATGCATAAAATCTTAACAATCTATCTTTATCAAAAATTTTGAGTATTATTTTATTAATTTATTATCCAACCTAGATAATAATTCTTCTTCTTATTCGACTTTTTATTTCAAGTAAATTACTTATAGTGAAAGAATATTTTAATAAGATACTAAATGCCCTAACATAACCTCTTATACCCTCATACAGTATAGCCTCACAGATCAAAACATGACGTAATTTAGCCTAACAAACTCATCGGTAACACAAACTTATGAGCGTATACGACCAATTATCATTAGCTCTTAATGGTTTACCTAACGAACATAAAATACAAGCATCACAAAATATTATAGCTTTGATTGAATATCAAATGTTCATAGCTTAAAATGTGTTGATTTCTGAACAATAGTCTACCACGGTGGAGAACAAAAAATCCCTGATTACTGCTGTTCCTAACGTCAGGGTACAAGAGGACGTTGAAAATAAAAATCACAAAAGTTCTATCTGTTTGCTAACTGGAAATTGACAAACGAAACCAAAGTAGATTTGTAATTCCATCATCACTTACAAATGTTATGAGTTATTAAATAATGCCCTGTAATATATTAGAAACTTTATTTTGCAATTTCTAAACAGCATAATCACACGCAGCATATGAATTTTAAAATAAAAAAAGATTGTTTTATTCTTTGTACAGGTAATGTGGTTACTTTTTCATAAATTTTACGTACGGTAAGGCATTTATTTACTACTCCCTTTTATATTTGCGCATTGTTGATAAATATGTCATAGTTATCATAGTTAAATGCATTAGTAACAGAATTTAGGTTTGAACAATGTTGAACCAACTTTCAACGACCATCAAACGGATGCTTAAACTAATTCAATTTAGCCTACTTGAAACAGAGTAAATTCTATTGGATTTAAATTAATTTAAATAAAAACCTTTGACCTTTGGCAAAAAACAACAATTTAATTTACTCTTTAGTGTCTTAGATTGTACTCTCCTTAGATTGTGTAACTGAATGTATTTTGACCCGATAAAATTTAAACAAAGTCTTATCTATATCATACTCAAACACCGACGTTGTTTTTTTCAGTTTTGATTGCACACGCTTTTGTACTTTCTCTCCCTATACATAGTATAGTTATTGAGAAAGTATTGTTTTCGTCTGAATTGTTTGAGATGTGGGTAGATATATCCGTTTTGCTCCCCCCCTCCCAAACATATTATAATGGGAAAAGGTAAAAGAGCCTGGCCAATTAGGTACATTTCACACACACAAAAACTAAATTGACGCAGTACTGTATTTTCCAAAACAAAATTACACGTGTATTTCTTGAGTCAGGAAACGTTAATGTAGAAGAAAATAAAAACAAGACCAGCTTCTGAAACATTTTATAATATTACAAAAAATGTGTATTGTATCCAACTGTTATTAACAGCGTAAGTTTATCCATTAGTTACAAAGACATTAAGTAAAGTCTTTTAAATTCTTTGAAAGTTATTAATGTTATTAGCTTTAGACTAACTCCTGTAATTACGATACGTGACAATCGCTCGATTTCGAGCAACATGTACACTAGTTATATATAAATTACGTAAAGTAAATGACATCTTTAAAAAAAGACCGCCGAGATTTTTAAAGATAAATATTCTGGAACGTGTTTACAATTGTTCGCTCCATCGTACTAAGTTACTCACGTGCTTTTGCTTTGCAGGCCAGGTGGAGTAAATTTAAAATTCGTTATATTCCCCTTCACATGCAACAACCACAATAGTATAGTATAGTATAGTAGTAACCAAGAATAGTATTTCTTCGAGTCATGATCAAAATTTTACATTAGGAGAAAATTTATACTCCTATGTAATATATCTGTACCATACTTAAGGTATTGTACCCACATAGTAAGCTAAGAGCTAAGTTACTCGACTGTAACAAACTGATATAAGATACCTCGGCAAATGTAACCGTCCCTTAGTGAACACTTCAGGCTTACTGGTTCAAAACTTACTCAAAACAGAACATTGCATACATTTGACATTGGTAAAGAAACTTACACAAATCGTTCAACGTTATATAGAAAATTAATTTTCGATTTTGATCTTTAAATTATTTAAAAGTTTTAAAAATGCAGGAAATGATTACATTTTAAATTCCTTGTATCTTTCTTAAACCAAAGATATACACGATAAAATCAAAATTCTAAATACAGTACTACGTAAGACTATAATATTAATTTGGAAACAGGTTTATATTTGAAGTATTGTATGTCAAATCCTATAAATTAATAGGCAAAAATGTAATAAGCATGATTCTTGAAAATCTTTTTTCTCAGGGAAAATCTACGCATACTGTTGGAAATATATTTTTTTCTGTAGATATGCGAATTCCTTTATAAACTAAAATAGTCTAAACAATTATCACAAAAGGTTAATTTAAAATTTATAATAATTTACGTTGGTATTATAGGTTACAAAACCGGTGACAGAAAATTAAAACAAATGAAAGAAATTCCAATCACATGTTCTATTTAGAGCGTGGGTCGAAAATAGAAAAGTCTTTACATTACATATTTTTGGTCGCGTTTTCGACTACTGAATGACTTCTAGTAATGAAAAATTTTGCGGCGTTTAAGTGTAATAAATTTAAGATAGGTAATTCAACCTGAATTGAAATACGAATTTTAGAATTTCACATATAAACCCAAACTATAAAACCATCGGTTATTTTGAACTTTAAATAAATAATCCATTGCTTGATTAGATTTAAGGTATTCAAGAATGATTGTTTTACTTATAGCAGTTTATTTTTGAGTCCCTACACCATTTGTTTTCATATTGGAGTTAGGAAAAGGTACAGAAGAAATCGTATTCATTTAGCTGCCGACAAAGTGTACTGCTGTAAGATACAGTGTTAGTCCTTGTATCAAATCAAACCAAATCAAAATGCGTTTCTTCTCGATCGCTTCTCAATACAATATTAGTTTACAGAATAACTCACTTGTACTACTACCGTTCGACGACTCTAAACTGAAAAAAAACAATATACTGTAAATTATAGTAGGAAATGCATTGTATTAATTAAATATCACTGAAAAAAAGAACTTTAATAATAGCAGGTTATGTGAAGTTAAACCTACCATTGAATGCTGGCTAGAGCCGACCCGTAGAAATTGAATGTGTATTCAAATAATTTTTCAAATAAATCATTATATAATAATGTCATTTAAAAACTGTAAATTAGGATTAAAAGGTAAACTATCGCCAAGCCCAGTCATAAAAATATAATTAACTAATTTACTGTAATTTTACAGTAAATAATTATGCTCAATATTTTTAAATAACGAGTATTTCAAGAAGGCAGATTATGTTTATCAAGTCGAATGTAGGTCACCATAAGCCTCGGAGGGTTTGAAAGGTTAAAAGGGTTTAAGAATACCTTTTAACGAAGGATGTGTTAATTAACTTAACTTGTTTAAGCCACTCTACCTGGTTATTTTAGTGAAAAAAAGTTGCTGGAAAGGTTTTTTTCAGTTAATTCTGAAATAGCTGCCACTTTACAAGTATCACAGCTGGAGTTTACTTACGTTAGTACCTACACCATAGTGATTCACACAACTTATCTTACTTGTTATTACAAAAGTCACGATAGTTTAGAAAATTAATTTTTTAACCGATACTTTACCCTGCACAAAATAATATATCGATGGCTGAATAAAATTACATATAAAATAGCGTATTATAACTCGTTAAAAAGCTTCTATTATAGACTTGCTAATAGTATATTTACAGAGAGACTACTATTCCGAAGGCCAGGCTAATTAGGATTTTCCACTTATGCTATCAAAATATTACTGACCGAAAAATCGTTTGTACTTCAAGTTTTGCTATCAAATATAAAGATACAGTTTACGTATTATTAAAACATGTAATCGTTATATTCAATTGAATGAACATTAAAATACCAAACGATGTTTGCCACACCAGGTAGCAGAAGGCTACTACCCTTCTAAGGCTCCATGTTGACGGTAAATTGGGTGGTTTACTGAGAAGATTGGGTAACTAATTTGGGACAACCCTCTCATGTGACACTGGTTCTATGTTAACCTTACCAACATCCACAATACATCACCGGTGATTGGGCTAAAGTTGCTGTCCATATTTTACAGTTAATTTATTATTTAAAAACCTTATTATAAACATTACATAAAATACAGCATATTTCAAACTTAACCCAACATTAAGCATTCGCTTACGTCCTTAATTTTCGTTTATTTTTTTTTACGTTAATGACTACATAGAGACCTTTAATTTGGACCAGGGAGGAATGAGTTTAAACTAGCAAGTACTAGAGGGTGTAAGGAGGTAAATTACAAACAACTACTTAACAACTACTCAATTTTATTGGTGGCACCAGAACGTAACCTAACGTTCACACTGTTATGAATTTGTAGTTCATCACAGTATCAACTAAGCCGACTATTTTCCAAGATAAAATTTTGAACCTATATTCAATATGTGGTAGAACTACCTACATAAAGTTTTATTTTATTTTACATAATCACATCATTTGTTACTAACTGAAGGTACTTTGTTTGATGCTATTTTCAAGCTATCGGGAGACTTATTTGATAGAAACGCAATAGAAAGGGTGAAATGTCAAGTGGTTTCAGCTTTCTGAAACCTGTTGGAGGAATAAGAGAGGTGTTTAATCTGGTGCTCTTTAGTTGGTCGAAAGCCTGTTACATTTTCTGAGAGTTGAACATGACCTTATCGTCAATAAAATATATATTTTTATAAATTTCAAATAGAATCAATAATGGAAGTGAGCTAGGCCTAGGTTGGTCTAGGTTAAATTGGTTTATTTATTTTTTGTTATCTTTCAACGTATCTTTGAGCATTATTCTGTAATATAGTCTCACAGATAGTAACAAGTACTTTATTACACATTTTATTGTTATTTTTTGTATTATTAATCTGTTATTTCCCAACATAGATACAAAAAAAAAGGTTATCTCTCAAAACGTCAAAATATTAACCCAAAAAATCTGGATCTTTATAGCAGGACTATGCCGGTAACAACAAAGTGAAATTAGCTATCAAATAGCCCAGCCCTTTAATACAGGGTGCTAAAAGAGTCTCTAGAAAGTTAATATTTAAAACAATTATAAGATAAAGCCACAAACTGTGAACACGTAATTAATTAGACCTGGTGAACTACAACCTGGACGTATTGATACCAGGTGAAGCCAGGGTATACCTTACTTCTCTCAGCTAATCCAGCCACCCACTAATTGCTAAGCGAGCACTATAACCAATCAGTTACTAAATTACCAACAATACAAAAAATAAATTGCACTAGAAAAATCAAAAAATAGCTCTATTAGATTTTTTTATCCATCAACAATCTCACAACACCTCAGTGTATAGATATACAGATTAACCTAACACTTTCAGGCTATCTAGTTGCTTAGAAACGGACGAAGAAAATCTGAAAAAATTTTGGTTTAAATTATCAAAAATAAATTAAGTAATGTCAAAGAAGCAATGGTATTTTATGTGAGGGGTATTATGATTATTTAAGGATCCAAAGGCCGATTATAAAAAGTAATCTGCAATCGAATAAATATTGGTATCGATAAAGTTTTGTAATCCAAGATACAACTCAAACAGACGTTTTATTATTGGTCATATAAACATAGACTACTAAGTTGAGGTTATGTATACTAAGATAGGACTTTGTCGTATATCAAAATTCTTTGACAAGACTTTTCTACTCTGTTACATCTCGTAACCTCAGTCTCAACATCATGTTTTCTACCTGAAAAATTACCACGTCTGACTTGGGTATAGGAAACCATCTAGAGACTCTTTCTTAGGTCAATGAAAGTGTTTGATATGAACTACCTTGTACTAAGTATTTAGCCAAGGCAATGTTAACATCTCAAGTATTCGTGATTGTAAACGTTGAGAGTGAAACTTTTAAAGGTCCAGCAGCTTGTTAGTTTGTTTAATCATGTTAGTTTGCTAAGCTGATACGTGTACATTACCCGAAACTACTTTGAACATAATTAAGGCCCTTCCTCATAACTCCATGTTGTTTAGTTATTATATTTTAGTTCGATTTTAAAATCATACACCTCCATTACATGTGCATACATTACATATGCACAAACATTGTCTTCTGTAGATTTGTTATATACAAGGCTTATAATAAAAATATTAGAACAGCATTATTTGCACTACTCCTTGTATATAGTCTATTAACAGCAAGATTATGATCGGTACAAACCTTTTTCACGTCTCTCCGGGACCAGAAATATGAGCCTTTATTCAGTTAAGCCGTTAGTAAAATTAGTTAACCTTAGCTTAAAAAATGTAAATCCAAATCATTGAGGGACATATTTTCTTGATATTTGTTGTATAGGTAGGTACTTGATAAAGTTTAAGCACTATCAATTTGTTTTTCGTAAGCAACGATTATTCAAGCTTCAAAGTTTTTACATAAAAACCAAACCATGTGCCTCTTTTGGATAGTTATATATTTAGTACTTTATAAGAATATAAAGTGGTCGAATATAAAATTGTATGGTAATTCTGAGCAATTACTTGGTCAACCCAATTTTTTTTAAACTTTCCTACGGTAATCAGGATGTTCTTAGAAAACAATAAACATATAATTTAAGCCCCGCAAGGCTATCGTACAGGTTGCAGAGCGACAAGAATTTCAAATTCCAAGCGATAACAGTGGCTTGCGGGTCATTTAT
This sequence comes from Macrosteles quadrilineatus, assembly GCF_028750875.1. Lineage (NCBI taxonomy): Eukaryota > Metazoa > Arthropoda > Insecta > Hemiptera > Cicadellidae > Macrosteles > Macrosteles quadrilineatus. The sequence goes on along the minus strand of NW_026542602.1, from coordinate 60,094,141 downwards.
TATGAATTTAAAACACTTTATAGGCCTACGATTCATCGATTGGTAAATGCACAAAATATGCAAGCTATTGAAATGATGGTTTTAACAAATTCCCTTCCAAATCTAGCGAAAAGCATATTAGTCTGATATGGATTTCCTACAAGACAACATGATGTCACTATCTTAAGCACATTTATATGCAAACGTTCAAAAACATCAATGACAATAATCCAATAATATTAGTTTACGCAACAATTGCGTAAACATGGTGTTAACAACACGAGTAGAAAATTTAAGGTACGAGCTTGACGACCGTGGTTTAATTACTAAAAATCACTACCCATAACTTATAAGAGAGATTATGTTTCGTTTATAACCTCTCATTGTCACTGACAGTGATGAAACGAAACATTGTTCCAAACACTAATTGTACCACTCAACAATTAAATTGGCCTGAACAACTGATTAGTTGAAGTTCGAATCATTACAATTTTACTTCTTCTCTCTCAATCCTTTAACCTCATTGCTACTTTACCCGTGTTGTTATGAAAAACTATACTGTTATGAAAGTAAACAATGCTGTTATGAGAAACTTTTCAATTCTAAGAACTGAACTGAAACAGGTACTTCAAAAAAAGGTCGTATGTAAACCTTGTTTTAACAACAACCCCAACGTAAAGTCCTATTTCGTAACTGTTATAACTTACATGTAAGATTTACTATAACAGTGAGCAATGCTATTGATTGATGCACCGAGACAGAATCTAGGACAATGTACGACAGCAGGGAGTATGTTTAATTTATGACAATAGCCATATCGTATTCATCGAATAATTACTTATTATACCATTTCGCATTTACTGTAAATGTATCTTAAAACACAAACCAACATAAACAAGTATTGAACTCATTGGACTCGGCCTCTAAAGTTCTAGCTACTAGCTCTCAAACGTTGTGCATACCTCGCAAACATATCCGTTCAAACACCGTTGTTCCTAACACACACAACCTAGAGACAAACATCGTTCATATAGCTTAGGGCGATTACTGTGTGAAAGTTATGTACACCTTTATGAGAACAATGTTGGTTCTTTTCAATCGTTAGCACAATTTCCGCTATGACTTTACTTAAAAAATAACTTTAAATTGATTACAAGTTATTAATAAGCAAAGTATTTGCACATTGTTTTAAATTCATTTATTACATTAAAACAAGAATTATCAATAGTTTTTTAGTTAGTTAGGACAGTTTTAATATGTATTTGAGACACAAAATCTTAGAAAACTGATGAACCTTAATTGTATCAAACTTTTTTGAAAATTTGACAAAGACCTGCAGTTTAGGGAACGTACCAAATGAAAGGGTTTATAGACTAAAACATAGCTAGAACCTATCAGTGATTAGTGGGGCTTATCCACAACCACTAGGTCAATAGGTCAAGCGCACTAACCACCATTGGTACAACTGTGGTTTATTTTTCTTCACGTGTGTATTTTTACAACATTCATAATGCAAATGTTATTTGAATATATTGTGAGAAGATGTACGTTGTCATTCCAACGCCTCCCTGTCGTTAATGGAAGTCATTTCAAACTATTACTTGATTCCTATGTTAAATGAGAACACCAAAAAATATTTGAGAAAATGTGAGACGAGTTTCGTTAATATATTATAACAAAACTTTTTTTATAGATTAAACGTTGTAACACTTGTTTCCAAACTTTATTATTGACGTGGAATGTTTATTGCACTCTTTTCTGAAAATTATATTTTTTATTAAGTATTGGAACGTATCCTATTATGTTTTTCCTTCTTGCTTGTTTTAAAAGGTTCGAATAAAATTTGTGAAGCAAAATATCCACCCGTAAACAGTAACACAACCATTGCAACTCTAATCATTAAACACATTTATAGATTGTAAACCAAAGATTGTTTTTGATTTTCATCCTCTGCTAATTTAATAAAATGTCACAGACACAGAGAAAGTGAAGCAAACACTAAACACAAGGCTGAGGTCGTGTTCATGCCATTCACTTTTTGTTCCATTAGCATATTGTTCACGAAGTAACACATGTGGTAGAATATTATTACCATTATAGCAAAAAGTGTTATCATCAAAACATATGTTCATGATGAAATACTACTGTGCTGACAGTAACATTTTTACCAATGTCATCGAGCGTAAGGATTTTTATTAAACTTTTTTATGTTTCATCTATGTTTGGGAATAAATATATATAGAAAGATATTATCAAACTAGCATCTATGTGCGAAATGATTGTTCCCGCGGCTACATTCTGGAATCCTAATGGATCGGTAATTAATGGGTCGGACTGGAATCAGCTTGGTCAATGGGATAAGCCCCTTAACGTTTTATTTGTCTTCTTTGTTGGAAGAATGGAAAGAAAACGTCCTTTTATTGTTTTACCTAAACTCTAATATACTGTGGCACTCTAAGACTCTAAGATACTAAAATACTATTACTGTACATTTCAATTAGTCGTTAGCTTTTTTCAAAAAGAAAATTCTATTTAGATTCTACATAATATGAGTACCTTCAATGTAAAACTATTAACATGTACAAAATACTGGTAACTAAGTTGTTTATTCGATTTTAGTTCAGTATATATTATACTGTACTAAAATACGAATAAAATACAGAACATTTTAACATAAATGTATATGTACATTTATATTAAAATGTTCTTAAAATCAGAAGTATACAAACAACGCATAAGTAGGCAAAGCAGAAGTTGTATTCACGTTTGTGTCTATAATCACAAAATATATCATACACCCCAAGCTTAACTTTTAAAATCAATTAAAACCCTAAATTTATTAATAAATACCCTAATTAATTAATGCCCTAATCGTTATTTAAAAAAATTTCTTTTTTTGTGCAAAAGGAATCTTAATGACTGACTTTACAGCCATTTTTTTTACTACAGGAAAAATACTGTTCTCCCACTATAAATAAACCTGTTGTCATGGAAACGTTACTGAAAAGCAATTCCCTAACACCTAACAGAGGATACTTTGTTATATACGAGTAATAACAAATACTAGTGTACATGTTGCTCGAATTCGAGCAATTACAAAGTATTACAGGAGTTATTTCAGATTGAATGACAGTCATATTTACAATGAGCTTAAAAGAGTCAACTCAAATATTACCGTTGTTTAACTCAGACCCTGTTTATCTTCGTTATTGATAAACCTAAAGCATTCCGGACGGTTCTCTCCTTCTCAAAAAGCCTCGATGTACAGGCAACACAGGTCATTAATAGAGGGCCAATTGAGAACGAAAAGTCGTTTTGGGGTAGTGTTAGGGCACACTTGTAACCAAATAGTTGAAGTTGCCCAGGTTCAGGTTCAGACTGTGGAGTTAAGCCTATTACGCGCCACTGTTCTTTAGCTGCGGTCGTTATCACGATTGCGCCTCCTGTCTATGTTTCGTTGCGTCGGAGACATTTAAAAGAAATAAACAACAAATAATAAACAAATTATAGCTACACAAAACAACGATAAATGCACAAATTTAAGTTACAATCATGCTAACACAATCCATCATAGCAACAAAACAACGATAAATATACAAATTTAAGATACAACCATACTAACACGATCCGTCTTGGGGGTTATGTTTACACAAACTCAAATAGTAAATAAATGTACTCAATGTGTTTCATTGATTTGAAAAGTAAATAACAGCAATAAAATTATACAGCTGATCAAAATGTATACAATTATATTCTTCATAAGAATAACATGGGAACTTTCAAAGCCACTGGGGCAGAGTCCAAGGGGCTTTTTCAAAAATGTAAGGTCAGTTTGCAAATCTACGCGACACGCTCTTTCCAATGAGACGTCAATGGATAAAATCGGTTAAGAAATGGCGGAGGAGTTCAACCGACAAATTTCGTGTAGCGTATTAATTATATAGATTTAGTTGTCAATCTTAAATCGGATGCAAAAAATAAATTATATGTAAATCAGTCATGTGTGTATAACACTATCATAAGGAATATTCTATCCTCAAATCACATGCAATTTTATAGCTTAACTCGATAAGAATTAAGATTATGAATCCTCAATGCTAGGAGACCTCTTTCTAATTTCCTCGCTGCCATGTTTCGCAAGGATAGAGTAAAGTACAGTTAGTTGTAGTATTACGAAAATATGCCAGAACCTTAGTTTATACAATTTTTACCATGGGCAGTTGTGAGGTAAATAATGGAAGATAACAGTGAATAGCTAACTACAGTGCTATAAATGTTTATTATTTTTATTAGTTAGCATTATACGCATATTATATTCTAGTAGATTTAATGTAGTATATTGGTAATATGTCAAACTGATGTTATTTGTGATACTAAAATAAACTACGGGTATATACAATTCACTATTAAAATTTGAAATTGGTGTTGACGAAATGTAGGGGCCTACGAAGTTTTTTTGTTAATATGTAAATTTACAACCAACAGGGAGTCATGTCCGGTATAGGAGCGGTCAACATGCAACATCAATATGCATTTGCTATTATGGCCACAATTTCAACTACATTATGATACAGCATGCAGTACGTTGTGAATATTTTCGTATTATAATCTGTGTTTATGAATTTACAATACTGAATTTGTGACCTAGTATGCCACTAAACTTTCGTAAGGCTACTCAAGTATTTTTTATTGTTGTACTGAGTTTTCAAAATACTTCAATAAAGTGTCACTATGACTTGGTTATGTTTTTGATTCATTGAAATTCTTCTTTTTATTTATAAATGTACAGTAGTTGGTTTGAATTGAATTTCGTTCAGTTGCATAAAACTGTGTGCATACATCCATTAAAACGGAACAAAAGTTGGACGATTTAGAGTCCAAATGAAGTACTTGATGCATCTTCATAAAATAAAGACAGAATTATTATTATTCCCACTTAAAATATGGGGATGTATATCTTAGTGAATGAAATTTAATAGCTTTAGATTAGGACTTGATCATTGCACTATTGCACAACACTTACTATTGCACAAGAATAAACCATAACCATATTGGAATCCCCCGGTAAAGTTGATTATATTTCAGATATACCAGTAGAATTTAATTTTTTACAATTACGTTAAGCCTTTTCCAGCGATTTAAGCAATAATACATAAACAATTTATGTATTATGTTATGAACTTGCCTATCTTAATGTTATGCGACCTTGCCTATTTTTCCCACTGTCCTCAAGACCTCCAACTCGGATAATTTTTGCTTAAATTTTTAGTTATTTTGATTAAAAGAAAATGTTTTTCAACCCAGCTACTCAAACAAACCTAACCAAACTTGATAGAAATTTCCGTTTATTGAATGTTAAAGTCTGACCAAGCACAAATTGAAAACTCATTTAATATCATAACGGTTTTGATAAAGTTTGTCAAAATTGTAATTGCATTTGGTGGTTGTAATGACATCGACCAAAATAAGCAACTTCACCACAAACGTAAATAACTCACTGGCCAACAAAAAATATTGCGTCCGCTTTCTATTTGCTTGTCAACAAAAAGCTATTTTCCCCTTCATTTGCTGAAACGATCCGCTAAACCAACCAACATTAAATTGTTTGTCCGAAACGTTTCATAAAGCTCCAATGAATTTTGCATCATCACTCGTACCAATACAGCAAAACCGAATAAAGTGTAAGACGACAAATAATATATGCTGCATTGATTCTAACTTATTTATTGTACGACATGTTTTGAGTTATTTTTAGGAGAAAAGTTGAATGGCAACTAACTAATACTTAAAAGGTATTTGTTCTACTAAAAATATACTACATAGAATCCAGGTAATACAAATTTTAAAGTTAGCTGTTATATTGGAAAATGGTGGTAATATTTGAAAAAGTGGAAGTGATATTCGTAATGCATTCTATGATCTTTTTTTATGTGAATGCAGTTTAAAGATGATACCAATGGTGCGTACATACTATTTACTGGATAATGTGTACAAATGCAGATAAAGGGGAGTGTGCCGTGATATTCTCCCGACGCAATACTTGCAGTACAAGCTTTGCTCTAAATTACTGAACAGCGTAGACGTATCTATTTATTTATTTACGGACACACCACTGTTACAGGAAAACACATAATGTATTTGTGACAAATAACTGATCAGTAGTGACGAATTCCGGGGACTAGAAGGTTTCAAGACATCTTCATACATGGCCAAAGCCTCGCCATACGTGCACAATTTTAACTGTTTCACTTGCTTATTATTTTAGGATAGCACTATGTAAGTGTAGTGCATGTTTTCAATGAATTTTAAATGCTTTTAAACTATTAACATTAGTAATATTATTTTATAGATACAGGAGTCATAAACAGACGGACCAACTGTAGACACTAAGTACAGATAAATCTAAAAACTCATTTTTTTTTAGCTGAACATTGCTACAAAAGAACAGGTAAAGAGTGTTTACTTGTCTCATAGCAATATAAGAAATGTTATGAATGATTTCTTACCTGGAAGTAGAATCCATGTGAAATTTGCCCAATAAATACCTGAAAGTAAATAAAGTTTCAAACAACACTTGTTATAATATATTTACACTTAAACTGTTTACAATACGGTAAATACATATAAAAGATGGTAAGTGGTGAATGATTTTGATTGGTGACTCCAATCTGACTCCAATCATCGTCAGACACAATAGGCGAATCTTGGGTTAGGCGAACAAAAAGCGGATACTAAAATGTCGCGTGAAGATTACGGATCATGTCGACTATTATGCGCCATAATGAAGGCATGTCTGTACTGAAAATAATTCATTTTAAATGCTTTTTACATCAAACAATGCATTACTATAAATTTAGGCCGACTAATAGTCTTCTTTCATTGAAAAATGTACAAGATGTATTAAATATTTCCGGCCAAATAATAAGAGTTTTTGTTCAATTCCCAGAGTATTTATACAACTTGCAAATATTATGTTACTTTAACAACCTATTATCACCACTGGAAGCGAAAAACGCTGCTAATTAGTGTAGGAGATTGAATGCCGTCAAACTTAGCAGTAATTCACCATGGCTGAACAATTGTGATTTTCAATGTATTTTTTACTGCAACAGAGGTGCAACGTAATGTAGACTGCCACACTAGTGTTACCAACATTCATCACTTTTACGCTTCAGATTTATTACCATATGTCAAAGTTGGTCGCAATATTATGTGAGTGAAGAGACAAAAGACTGCTGTCGTATTTCATATATATCAACAGTAAAACTGATTGAATGGCAAAAATAATATGTTATACTCAAATTGATAGTTCATTTGGTTTTGATGAATGAATTAACTCTACTGTTCGTAATAGAGATGGATTTCTCTTATTAATGACTGTTTAAAAAAAATAGGGTACAAAATTGGATGAAACTCATCCTAAAAAATGAATGATTAATTAACATACAAATAAAATGGAACATAAGAAATGTCTCAGGGCTTTATAAAGTTTGGTACAGTAGAATTAACATAATTAGAATTGGTGTTCTACTTTGTTTTTACTTACACAGCCTTAGGTTAACGAAATTATATCAGACAAATATATCTTTTACTATTTATATATCATACAGTAATAACACAACAGTAGTAGTCTTTGGGGGACTTAAAGAGGGGAGTAAGGGGAGCAACACCACCGCCTCCACCTCCACCACCCGCCTCCTGCGGCCACACCTCCCCCCCCCCCCTGCACCTCACCCCCCCCCTGCACCCCCCCCCCCTTGCACCTCCCCCCCTTGCACCTCCCCCTCCCCTTGCACATCCCCCCCTTGCACATCCCCCCCCCTTGCACCTCCCCCCCCCCCTTGCACCTCCCCCCCCCCTTGCACATCCCCCTCCCCTTGCACCTCCCCCTCCCCTTGCACATCCCCCTCCCCTTGCACATCCCCCCCCCCCTTGCACCTCCCCCCCCCTTGCACCTCCCCCTCCCCTTGCACATCCCCCTCCCCTTGCACCTCCCCCTCCCCTTGCACCTCCCCCCTTGCACCTCCCCCTCCCCTTGCACCTCCCCCTCCCCTTGCACCTCCCCCCTTGCACCTCCCCCTCCCCTTGCACATCCCCCTCCCCTTGCACATCCCCCCCCCTTGCACCTCCCCCCCCCCTTGCACCTCCCCCTCCCCTTGCACATCCCCCCCCCCTTGCACCTCCCCCTCCCCTTGCACATCCCCCTCCCCTTGCACCTCCCCCCTTGCACCTCCCCCTCCCTTTGCACATCCCCCTCCCCTTGCACATCCCCCCCCCCCTTGCACCTCTCCCCCCCACCCTTGCACCTCCCCCCCCCCTTGCACATCCCCCTCCCCTTGCACATCCCCCCCCCCTAGCACCTCCCCCCCCCCCAACACAAATTCGATAGTTTCATTCGATATTTCATTCGGTTGTTTTCATTCGATTGTTTTCATTCGGTTGTTTCCATTCGATTGTTTCCATTCGGTTGTTTTCATTCGGTTGTTTTCATTCGGTTGTTTTCATTCGATTGTTTTCATTCGGTTGTTTCATTCGGTTGTTTTCATTCGGTTGTTTCATTCGATAGTTTCATTTGCTTCAATCCTGCACATATCCTCCCCCCTTCCAGCACTATCCAGCACCTCCCCTTTCCTCTTCCCTGCCATCTGGCACCTCCGAGATGTGCCAGACCACCCACGTAGCGAAGTGCTGGCGGCTATCCCTTTGATCTTTCAATACAATGGAAAACAATTAACGGCGGCCGCGCTCCCTTTGATCTTTCGATACACCGGCACATCCTGGGATGTGCTAGACCTCCCACGGAGAGAGGTGTAGTCGGCAGTCTCTTTGATCTTTCGATACAATGGAAAGCAATAAACGGCGGCGCTCCCTTTGATCCTAGGATACAAAGAAATCCACTTAACGGGTGATTGACAGATCCATTAGTTGAGTTTCTAAAAGCTTTTAGTAAGGCCATTACATTTGACGAAGGTGAGCAAATCGTGACAAGCATCTAAAGAGCTTTGTTTAGTCCACTTACAAAGGATAACCTCCTGGAACGTTCCGTCGATAGATGCCTACAAAGGAACACGTGTTGTTTACCACTGGATATTTCTCTATTGTTAGTTTAAAATTCCTGGAAGTTTCCATTCCAATACACCGTACCTGCCAGTGCCTGACACTGCGACGTAGAAGATTCGTCTTTGTGCGTCACGTCCCTACAGCAGACCCTCAGTTATGGTTTGGTGTTCAGTGTGATAGGTTGTGTGTTCGAGCAGCAGCTACAACTATTGCATCACTGTTTGTGCACATTGGATTATTGTGATTAAAAGCCGTAAGTACTCGAAATAATATTTATATAGTAAGTGTGTGATAGTATTATTATAATTTTTTTTGAACTTTTAACAGATGTAATATACGAGGTTTACAGAGATTATATATATTATGTAACATTATTAATCCATTTAACCTTAAATCTATATTTATTTCGTTTAAAGATTTTTTTTTTACTATTCTTACGAGTCTTTAACATATCTACTTAAACATTGAGTACAACACTTTTAATATTTTTAAGTTAAACATATTAGTTTCATATATATATATATATATATATATATATTTTTTAAACGTTTCTTCTAATAATGTTTTTCAAATTTTACCATAAATATATGAATTCTTTTTTTATCATTCATTTACATTTAGGGGTCTCTAACATATATCGTTCAAACGAAGAGTTGTAGCCAATGTTAGTATAGATGGAGAGTTTCTTTTTATGATTAATTAAATACAAGCCGATATGTGAGTGAGATTAGCATAGTGTGTAACGTTAGTATAGTCTATCTGACACAATAGTAAAATTTAGTTGTAACTGTACACTACATTGAACAAATAAAAAAAATTGATTCGCCTTATTCAAAGTTTTAATTGATAAGTATTTACTTTATTTTAATTTTTTGAAATTGGAATTTTTTATTTAAATACGTGATGACAGTTCAGGACAATCTCAGGTCATATTTCATACTACACACGCGTGGTTTTAGTTCAGTATTTACGGTTACCAACTGATTATTTAATTTATTCAATCGGTTAACGTGAGCATGATATTGTCGCAGATGGATGGATATTTATTCGGAGGTCCACCACCAGCGGCGGCGGAACTGGGTCCGACCGTGTGTCCCGTGTGTCATCGGGAATTCTCACGGCGGGATAGCGTCACGCGCCACTTGCGCACGGTCCACCTGCGAATGGTGAGATACGCTTGCGACTGGTGCGGCGTTTCGTTTTCCCGTCGGAGCAATCTCCAACGACACTATGCGGTGACTCACGGATCTGGCCGAGCTCCACATCCGCCACCACCACAGTCGTCGCCGCAGCCACATTCTCCGCCGCAGACTCACTCTCGACGGTTTGAGACGCCGGAGAATAACAGCGACGATGACAACGAGAACAACGACAAAGTCAACGACGTCTTGAGGATCGAAGAGGTCTTCGACGTCAATGACAACGATGATAATCGCTTGACGACGGAACCAATCGTTGAATTAGCGGAAGGTTTGTTTATTATACAATTATAAATTGAATAAAAAAAAAAATCTTTACTATTTGTTATTTCCAAGTCAAGGTAGATGAAAAAAAAATTGATTTACTGTATAAAATAAAATTTAAATACTTATATTATAATGAAGAAGTAGAACATTTTTATTTAAATGGAATTTAATTTAATGGAATAGAGATCACTTGTTGAGAATAAATAATAATGTAAAAATTGACAACGGATCACATTGAAGAAAAAGAAGAAGAAAAACAGATTGTACATTTTTTTCAGAGATTGCTACTATCCATATTCAATTTTATTAAATTTTATAAATTATGACACCTTGACAAAAGTTATCATTTGCTTGCAGAGAGACGGTCTGATACCATTACCATGCATGAGCAGAACGTGACGGCTGGCCCATCATTGGATTTTGACTACGAGTTGCCTGTCAATTTCGACGGTGATGATGTTGGCCACAACTCGCCACCCATTCCGGATAATATTGGTATGTAATATAAATATTATTTTTACAATTTATACGTCAAGATTAAAACTTGATTGGAGAATAAAGAAGTTCGAATTTAATGCAATTTTTATTATTGTGAATAAAAAAAAAATATATAAGACAGAACCATCATATTAAGATGAGACCAGATCAATATGGAACCAAATGGAAATAAATATAAATAATTATTACATTCACTTATCAAACATATTCCAATATTAAGACAATTTTTAAGTCAGATTTCAATATTATGACAATTTTAAAGTCATATTTTTTTATTATCAATTACAAGAAGTATAACTTTTTATTTTATTCTAATCAAATTGTTTTCTTTTATTTGTTTATCATAGATCTGACAACTTCGGCTTCGACATTGCCGCAGCCAGAACCAGCAGAGCAACAGCAGCCGCAGCAGCAGCAGCAGCCACCGCAGCAGCAGGAGCAGCCACCGCAGCAGCAGGAGCAGCCACCACAGCAGCAGCAGCAGCATCTCTGGCGTCCGTGGCAACAGCAGCAGCAGCAGCAGCATTTGGATCAACATCGTCAGCCAACATCCCCACCCCCACAGCCATCACCACGTAACCCAACAGTGAGTTTCAATTGTACGGACTGTGGTCTTTCCTTCACAAGAAGATTTAACCTGAATCGACATAGGGAGACCAATTGTCCGGTAGTGATTGCGACCACATCATCATCATCATTATTATCACCACTACGGAGATTCCAGTGTCCTAAGTGTGATAGAGTATTCAAAACGCATTACCATTTGAACAGACATTCCCGCTTCCACTGCGTTGCTGAGAAAGTGCGGATATGGGGCACTGCGGATTCTCCACCATCACCACCTCCATCTGCTGGTCCTTCGGTCAGCAACAATAACTCAAACGATAATAGTATTCAATATGGAGGTGGTGATGGTAACAACTTAAACACTAGTAGTAGTAGTAGTAGTAGTAGTATTAGGGACAATGATGATGATGATGAACCGTCAGAAATTCCGACAAACATTTCACCAGATGACTTTGAGGAAGTCGAGACGGCGTTTCTTGGGCGTCTGAAGACGTATCGCCTACGTAACGAAGCGCCCTCTTGGCTTACTATCCCGGAATTTCTGACGACTTTGTTTGATCAGGTAGTTACGCTTATGCACCGCATATTAGAACACGTGACTGCCATCAAGACTAACCTGTGGCTGGACTGTGAATTTACCAACGTTCACGACCAAACGTGTCGACGCGCTTTCAAAACCAAGAACGTCACCGTCTTCCGGTCCACTGACATTGAAGACCTGTGCGGTCAGTTGTTTCAGAAGTTAGTGGATGAAAAGGAGACGTGTGAAATGAAGGGCTCGGGCTGGACATTCGGGAGGATAATCGATATGGAAATCCGAATAAATGTTTATCGTCCTCTCGGAGGCAGTTCATACGTTCCATTGCCCCAGTGCGTCGCCGCAAAAAGAGCCGTGATCAACGTCCGGAATGATCGGGATCAAAAATGTTTTATGTACGCTATTCTATCTAAATTCATTCAAAATTCGTTTAATCGTCAGTTAGACGCCACGGACTTTCCACCTGAGTTCCGTGCGCGAATAAATTTAGATTTCACAAAAATCACTTTCCCTGTACAACTTGAACAGATCCCGACATTCGAGAAGAGGAATGCTGGTGTAAGCGTGAACGTGTACGGATTGGATCGGGTCCGGACTACACGGAGAGATGGTCAATTTACAACAAAGTATGAATACATCGTATATCCACTCCGTGTAGTAGACCGAGAACTCGATAACCATTTCGACCTCTTGTACCTGACAGATGACAATTCTACTCATTACGCATTCATTGCTGACTTCGAGAGGGTGGTCCGGAGTCAGATTACCAGACATCGTGAACGACTCTTTGTCTGCAAGCGCTGTTTCGCTCATTTTGACAACAGACCGACAGTCGACGGTAAACGGGGTGAGCAGCGACTTGCAGAACACAAGAAGTATTGTTTAGACCACGCGCCATTGCGCACCGATCTGGCTCCGAAGAAACATATCAAATTTGATAGGTACGAGCGTACACAGCGACAAAGATTCACTATCTATGCTGACTTCGAGTGTGCGCTCGTACCATACGATCGAGAAGACAACCGACCTCTCACAGATCCACCAACCGTTCCCCCTCCGGATGAAGATCCAGCAACACAGCGAGGGGGAAAGCCACATCACCATCATCACAAGAACAATAGACCGGATTCTGAACATGTCAGGACAAGGAAGGTTCACAGACCGTACGCGTACGCTTACTACGTTCGTGATAGCCACAGGTTAGGAACCGATCAAGAGGACCACGGTAACACGTTTTCGGAACTTCGTCTGTATAGGGGTGAGAATGCTGCGCATCATTTCATGCAATCCATCAAGAAAGACGTCCGGCGTATAGGAGATGTTTTGTACAAAACACGCCGGACCGAACCACGATTAGATGCGCAGCAAGAAGCGGAGTTTCGTGCCGCCACCAGATGTCACATCTGTAAGAAACCATTCGTCGATGACGGTGACGGCCGAAACGATCCGAAAGTTCGTGATCACCAACACTCACCCCCCTACACGTTTCGAGGTGCAGCTCATCGGTCTTGCAATTTAAAATTCAAGGAGCAAGACACGATACATTGCTACTTCCACAATTTGAGTAACTACGACGCTCATTTTGTGGTAAGGGAGCTGGCCATAGACGGAGGTGACGTAAACGTACTCGCCAATACAGAAGAAAAATACATATCTTTTAGCAAACGATTCGTACATGACGGTGCGAATCGTCACAACCGACTCACACTCCGATTTGTAGACTCTTATAGATTTTTGTCCCGAGCCTTGTCAAATTTAGTTTCCCTAATGCCAATAGAAAATCTTCGAATCACCAAATCATTTTTCCCTAACGATGCTGACTTTGCACTTGTACATCGCAAAGGAGTTTTCCCATACGAGTACGTAACGTCACTCTCGGTATTGGACGAAAACGTGTTACCTCCACCGGAATCCTTCAGAGACAGCCTACCCAAGGAGGACGTAAAAGAAGAGGATTACGCTCACGCCCGACGCGTATGGTCACATTTTAATTGCAACACCCTCGGAGACTACGCCGACTTGTATTTGAAAACAGACGTGTTGCTGTTGGCGGACGTCTTCGAGGGTTTTCGGGACCAGTGTCTGGAACACTACGACCTCGATCCAGCCCACTGGTTGACCTTACCGTCGTACGCTTGGGACGTGATGCTCTTTAAAACTGACGTGACCCTGGATACCCTACAGGACGTAGATATGTACCTGTTCTTCGAGAAAGGGATCCGGGGCGGCTTGACCCAGTGCGCAACCCGACACGCTGTCGCCAATAATAAATATACCAAAGCTACCACCGTCAACAATCCTTCAACATCAGCAGGTGGTAGCAGGAGCAGCAACAACAAGAGGCGATTGGAAGATGGCGTCAGCCGAGACGGTCGGTTCGCACCTGCGACTAGTGTTAGTGCCGTAGATAACATCAACAACAACAATAGTAATAACAGCGAATATGGAGATTATATTATGTACTACGACGCTAACAACCTATACGGATGGGCCATGTCCCAGTCGCTCCCGTACAAAGATTTCGAGTGGCTGTCGCGTCAGGAAATAGACGATTTGGTCATCGAGGACATACCGACAGACGGAGATGTAGGCTACGTCTTGGAGGTGGATTTGGAGTATCCACGAGACCCTCGACTCCATGACAAACACCGAGACCTACCGTTCTGTCCGGAACTGCGTAAAGCACCTCGAGACCAATTGCCATATACGGATGACGTCCTCCGAACATACAGCGTAGGCAAATCTGCAAAACTAATGGTCACCCTGTTTGATAAAGACGCATACGTAATCCATTATCGAGCACTTCAGCAGGCGATGGACAACGGATTGCGTGTGCGTCGGATACATCGTGTTCTGCGCTTCAAGCAGCGAAAGTGGCTACAACCGTACGTGGCGATGAATACCAGTCTAAGGCAGCAGGCCAAGAACAAGTTTGAGGTAGAATTATTTAAGCTTATGGTCAACGCTGTCTATGGTATGAGCCTCCAGAATGTAAGAAAACATATCAACATCAAATTGGCTACAAACCCGAAGACGTACACCAAGTACGTGGCCAAGTCTAATTTCAGTGACCGGACGTGGTACAACAAAGACTTGGCCCTACTACACATGAATAAAGTCCGCGTCATCTTGGACAAGCCGGTGTACGCGGGTATGTGCATTCTGGACCACAGTAAGACGTGGATGTACGGATTCCACTACCGTCTGCAAGAGCGGTATGGAATAGATCGGCTCAGACTTCTCTACATTGACACTGACGGGCTGATCTATTTAATCCGTACCGTAGACGTGTACGAGGACATGGTGAATCACCTGGACGACTTCGACACCAGCAACTATCCCCGGGACCATATCTGCTACGATCCGACCAACGCCCGGGTCCTGGGGAAATTCAAGGACGAAGCCAACGGGGTGATCATTAGTGAATTCATCGGCCTGATGGCGAAACTGTACTGCTTCATGTTCCTGCGGACCGGTAGCAGCGAAGACAGTGTCGGCGACGATACACCACCTGTGAAACGAGCCAAGGGGGTGAATCGCGCCGTAGTGGCCAAAGGCCTGACTGTAGACGATTACAGACGATGTCTACAAGAACAGCGGGTCTTATACACGGATAACGATCGATTTCAGACACGGCACCACATAATATACTCCGTTGTGGTGTCAAAACGATCGATGGCGCCGTACGATGACAAACGTTATATCGAAGAGGACGGTGTCAATACGTTACCGTGGGGCCACTATAGAATTCCAGCGCACCGGGCAATGCTATCGGCTCCAGAAGACTGCAACGGGAACGCCAGTAGATGCCACCGTCGGCGCAACATTGTATCGTCACCGTCAGCGACAATGGATGCGGGCGATAACGACGTTGACATCGAAGAAGTAGATTGAAGCAGTTCAACAATAACATCAACATAGTGCGCGTGTTTGCGGTGCATAAGCCTCGGATCGTCGTCGTAGTGGTGATGGCAAAGACAATTGACGGACAAATACTAGTAAAATGTATAACAAAATACCAAATATTTATTAATAATAAATAGTAATTTATTTAGGGAATCAAATTTTTAATAAGTCAATGTTTTTCAACTGTGATATTTGATAACTTTTTTAAACTGTGATATTTAATTTAGAATCAAATTATTTCAACTGTAACATTACTGTAATTGTAAAACTGAAAAAAAAACAAATTAATCAATATATACTTATTTATATTATGGTCATAATTGTGAATTGTACAGAAACTATTTTGAAAATATATTCACTCACTTGTTCTTGTTTTGATTTATATAGAGTCATGATGGAAAATAAAAAGACCAACATTGTTTTCAAAATACACTTGTGTTTTTATTTTTTCCCAATCTTTACTTATTCTAATGTACATTAGATAACTATATTATTATTTTTATTCAAATTTAAATTAGCTTTTTATACAATCCAAATAGAAATAAAAGACAGGTAAGTAAAATCAGTGGTAAAACATGTCGAAGAGTCTTCGAACCAGAACATCGTTGTTGACAGCGTTGCTGGGTGTGACGAAGGAAGTGGCATCACCGTCAAACAGCTGTATGAAATCATTCATCGTCATGTCGTACATTATGCGACAGTACAGGTAAGTCAGACAGTAGTGACCGCACACGGAAGTGTCGTAGCGTTGGAGTTGGTATTTATTGGATATGTAACGACGTGAATTGCGTCTTAAAAACTGTTGGTATTCAGCCAGATACGGTTGACGGCCGAAACTGTCGAAATATTCTATATGCGTAGCGTCACTGTCCATGTAGAAGGTTACCCAATGTTCACCACTCTCCGTGTGTGGCATGGTGTTCACCACTATGGCCGTCGAAGGCTCGATACGTGTCGGTAGACGGTCTGATGCGTACACTCCGATGTGCGTGATTCTGTCTCTTGGTAATTGGTACAAATATCTTTTGATGTCAGTACTGTTCATTGTGTCACGTCTTCTTCTTCTTCTTCGTCTTCTTCGGGAATAGTATTGAGACTGGCGTTGCTACTGATCGATGTAGTCGTCACTGTCATCGATGCTTGTGTTATAAGTGACAGTGGTGGTGATGGTGACGGTGACGGCCCTCCTGTCGTTGACGATATATCATCGTACAATGGGCAGCAGTGTGTCGTTTTCGCCTCTTCGACGGTGAGTAGTAGCCAGCCACGTAACAGAGTACAGTTTGAGAGCGAGCAACGGTGTTGTACGGTTTTGTGTCGACCACATCGCAACACGTTGGCGGACAGTAGATTGCCAATCGAAGCAAGTGAACCACAGCCAATATCGCACAAATCCACCACAGTTGTAATATTGTCACTCCATCTATTGTACTTGTTGTTCACGTCTGTGATTAGATTCTTGATAATGTATTCTTTCTTTTCCACTCCCTTAACATATACGATGCTGCGACGCGAGAGGCAAGTGCGCAATTTATCGATCAACACGGAGTATGACACGTCACCGCGATTCCAGTCGAGTCCGTGACAATGTTTGGTCAACCAATAGGACTCTCTGAGTTTATCCGCAGTCAACGCGTCACGATCGAACGGCGCACGTGCGATGTGATGTAATAACAATGTGCCAGTCGACACGTCAACTACACTGGCTTCTTTCACTATGAAATCGTTGTTGTTGTCCTTGAAACACTGTAGGTCCAAAACCACAGCTGTGCAATCACTGTGCCTACATTGCTGCTGCTGCTGCTGCTGTTTCTGTCGGTGCGACGGAGCTTGAAGGTAACAACGATCCATCACGATCAAAGGTCAGTGCGATACTGAGCTATGCGGTGGGGGTTGGTTCTTGTATTTAGCCGCTGAAATCCACGGACACGTTGCGATGTCGGTCCACTTCGATTACATTGTCCATTTCGGCGTACACTATACAGTTGATGGACGAGGCCAATGCTTCTTTGAATTGCAGTTCGATGCGCAAATTGCCGTTTCGTACCAGATTCCAGTGACTCGATTCGCCGGCCGACATGTCCGGCGTCAGGTCGAACGCCATCAGACAGTAGCCGTTCGGATAAGCCGATCTGCCAATCTCGTTGCCCTTGTCGGCGAACTGTATACCGGTGCCGGTGAACAGCGTGTGATAGGCGAGTGCGTAGAGTTTCGAGTCTCCCGTGAAGGCCGGTGTCAACGCCTTGCATGGCACTTGTTCACCGTCGATGTACAGAGCGAAATAGTTCAAATTGAAGTGTTGAAAATTAAACGGGTTTTTCTTGAAATCACCGTTGAACGCCACATTATCCACCAGTCCCACGATTATGCGTTTCGGCAACTGACCGAGAAACACACTGTCCAATGTCTTGCCCAGAATACCACTCGGTAGCGTGATGGATTTCACGTCCACACGTGTGATTGGATACTTGGCCGTACCACTTTCCAGCGTCTTGCTGTGCGCCACCAACACGCCGGGATTGATGTTACAACGACGCACAAACAGATTGGCCTCTCGAATGTGCACCTTGTAGTTCGTTGCTGTTTTCGACATTATGGCAAATGAGTTTCTCGATCTGACGAGACGCAATCGCATTTCCACACCATTCAACATAAACTTGGCTTGATTGCACAAATCTAGATGTAAATTTCCCACCATATCGATGTACGTGCTCTTCTTAACGAAGTCGCGTCGTTTCACTAGTCCTGCGTTGTTTGCCTCGCAATCGTCCATTTTGTCGGCTATGTCTTCGTAGAACATTGTGCTGGTGAGATGTGACTTTTTTGCGCTACCGCCATAGTTCAGTAGATTTTCCAAATAGGCGCGATAAGCGTAAGTGTTGTTTTGTGGTGACACCAGTTTGTGATTGATGTACAGATCCACTTGACTGAACAGCGAATGGAGCCAATTGTTAACAGGACCCATCTCTTCGACTAACGCCTCTTCCACTTTTGTGCCGTCATCTTTCACTATTGTCGCTTCGATGTGCAACAGAGATTGCGTCAAGTCCGTGTATTCTTCTCCGTTAGCCGGTATGACAAACTCTATCGGCGAATCGTCTGTCAAAGACGAGATCGGCTTGTACTGAATCCATTTGCCGTTCTCTATACTAGTCTGAGTAGGTGGTAAAGAGAATAAATCCAATTCGGTTTTAACGCATTCACACGATTTCTGATGAATGAATGACATTTTCTTTTCTTTTCTTCTTCTTGTTGTAGGAAAATATAGTCTAATTGAATATATCGTCTATCGACGGTATTCCTCTTGCTACTCTTCTTTTAGTAGATCTATTCCTCCTGTTTCTACTCTTCTTATTGACGCTTTTAACTTTGCTGCTGCTGGCGCCGGAACGTCGAGGTAGTCTTTTTGTTGTAGGTTTACGCTTTTTCTGTCCCTTATTGATAACAGGTCTTTTCATACTCTTCCTACTCCTTCTCTGTTTTGTTGTGGCAGCGGTGGACGTCCTTACTCTGAGAAGTGTCGCTAACGACTGCGGTGTGACGCGATGGACACGTCTTTTCTTATATGTGACGGCACGACCACCTCCACTCAATACGCGTTCCAATTTGTCATCGGCTCTGCGTTTCAACGAGCCGGTGAATTCTTTGAGGCGTGTGGCGGCCGCGTACCTCGGATGTTGTGTACCACCAGCGGACACTATGTCGCCGAGGAAACCAACACCTGAACGCAAAGCCTCTTTGCCCATGGCGGTTGCACCAGACTTTAGTAACGGCACTACAGACCGCATGAGTCCACTGAGGAAACTGCCGATGCCATGACCGCGCTGGTACGGTGCACCTCTGTACACGGACGATACACCGTTACCCGACTGTTGTAACTGTCGCCGATAGTAGGCCAAATACGGATCGTTCGTATTCATCGTGGTTGTTGCTGCTGCTGCTGCTGCTGTTGCTCCTACTGTTGCTGCCACTGATGTTTATGCTGTTGCTGTCGTCTTCGTTGATGTTGTCGCCGTCGTATTCGCCGTCGTATTCGCCGTCGTATTTGCCGTCGTATTCGCCGTCGTAATCGCCGTCGTATTCGCCGTCGAATTCGCCGTCGTATTCGCTGTTGTCGTCGTTTTAGTTGTCGTCGTCGTTTTCGCAGTCGACGCCGTTTACGTTGCTGCTGCTAGTATATTTATGCCAGCGTGAGCGATCTGCGCAGGTGTAGTTTCATGCACGTAGTCCCAAAGTGGAATGGCAGATGATCGCCTGTGCTGCCCCTTAAGTCAATTTCCACGTTCTCAAATGTGCTCTTGATGACGGGCACGTAATGCGGATCGGTGAAATGCACGGTCTTGTGCGCGCCGTACATGTAGTTTGTCGTATCGATGTTGACGATCTTTAATAACGGTGCCACCGTGTCACCCACCAACTGAGGCTCCACCAAATCACAATACACATACATGTCACCCGGCAGTCCGGCTTGTATGTTGGCCGGCAGTTTGGCTTTCTTGTTGGTCTTCATGTCCGTCTCGACAGGATCGAACCCCAACTGCAGCGCGAGACCGGTGCTCAATTCCATTTGTACTACGTGACTGCGAATCGCTATTTCCACCACTTTGGTGTTTTCATCGTACATGAAAGTGGCGTAAAACCTCAAGCGTTCCATGGCGTTCAACACTTGTATCAACTCGGTGATATCGCTATAGTTGCCAGGCTCCACTTTGAGAATGTCCACTTTGACTTTATTGGTTTTGTCAGCACCGCCAGTGGCTATAGCGCTGCGATCTTCATGGTAGATAAATATCTTCGCATCATCGCTCACCGTCAGAAATGAACAGGGGTAATGCGCTTCAACTAGAGCCACTTCCCATTCACCATCCGTCAGATGGATAGACGTAGGTAGTTGAGTTATATAATCAGCCACTGTGTTGTTCGGATAGTAATTCATTGAACTGTTACTGGGCAAGGTCAAATAGAACTGATTATGTTTACTCATTGTCACTGATACGCGGTTGTTGTCCTTTATAATTGTTTCACTTCTGACGCCGGTATCCAAGAGTTGAACTCGTCGCCGTAACCTTTCCACTTGACGAGATAACGCTTACTGCGGCCACTGCCTTTAGTGTCCAATATTTTATCGATATCGTACAGTCGGTCTGGCGGCACGGTGACTTTTTGCAATTCTTCTTCGTAGAAACGACCAATCAACGGTGACCCGTTCAAATCGTGCAACACGTACAACGGTAACGGATGATGACCGTACTCGCGGTCCACCACGAACACTTCTTTACTCCAATTCGTCTCGTATCCTTTGGCAAAAATATTTTTTTCTTTTGCAATACGTACCGTATCGCCCGCCACAAATTTTGCCTTTCTACGCTTAGGTAATTTAGTCTTGATGCCGCTGCCACTACTGTACATGTGTCGCCACACTCGATATACGAGTTTCTTATCTTCTTTTTTCACATCAATCGGACGTACGGCTCTGCCGTCAGCAGTAGTACCCAGACTGCTGTGCGCACTGTGATTGTAGGCGTTCACCAGTTGTTGTAGCACATCGATGTAACGGTACGTGTTTTTATACGTAAGATAACGCCACATGCGTGATTTCAAAGTGCGGTTCACACGTTCCACGACCGCCGCTTTCACGTCAGGGTTCTGTGTTGTAACATATCTAACGTCGTATTTTCTGAACAACTGTTTTACCTTGACGCCGGTGAACTCAGTTCCCTTGTCCGTCTGTAGACAGCGCGGTACCGTGACAGAGGGGTTTTTTAATATTTTCTCGAATGCGTCGGCCACTTCTTTGCCGCTTTTTGTTTTCAACGCTATCACGTAAAGTCGTTTACTGAACACATCTATCACTGTCAGCAGATAGTTGATTCCATCGTTGAACGAGCTCAGACCGCGCATATCATTCAAATCCGCTTGCCACAGTTCGTCAGGACCGAATACCACGTAACGGTTGCGGGCGAATCGTTGACGCACCGGTCTGTGCAACGTGTAAGTGTCTTGTGTCCGTAACCAGTCCAGCACTGTTTGGCGTTTTGTCCTATTCTTCTTCTTAACTTTCCCCTCCTTCTCGCGTATCGCATGTAATAGACGTGTGACACCACCGTATGATGCAGGATCTTCGGGATTGTAGTACACTCGTTTCATGATTTATCCGCACTACGGCGAAAACGGTTCCCACCTGTCCAACGGCGATTGTAATTGATCTCTATCAAGCAGTCGTTGTCTTCGATGAGCCGCCAACGAGGGTAATGGTGACGTAGGGGATAACGTACGCTGCTGATTGTAAGCCGAACGTAAACGATCACGCATAGGTGTTCTCGGAGTCGATGATGTGATCGAACTACTCGCTACAGCTGACGTTGCGTCACCACGTAACGATCTGTATCCCGCACCCAGATACTGTAATGCTGTAGAATTGTTGATATACTCCTTGGGCACATTCATGTCGCGTAACGCGTTCATGACTTCGTACCACCCGGCGGGCATGTAATCCACCATACGTACTCTCACTATGCAGTGTAATATGTCCACGATATTTGAATCGGGAATTTTTTCATTTCGCACATACACCGCAAAGTTCTTATCCCAATTTATCACACTACCTTCGCGGACGATAAATCGTAACAGATTACGCACGTCCGGCTTGTACGATTTGGAAAACGTGTCCACAATCTCCTCCATTGTACCGGGTGGTGGCGACGCTGTTGCTGCTTGCAGTAATGATGATGATGATGATGACGATGCTGTCTCCATGATCGGTATACTGATCGGTTGTCTATTGACGGAGGCAAAATGTAAAAATCTCTGCAGCACCTGTTGATACTGTTTCCATTTTTCATAATCGCTCAAAGTTTTATCCATCAATATACGATGCATTTCGTTATCGATACTATCACTGCTGTCACCACCGAATCGACGTGACGATGATGACGCTTTCCTATTATCCACGTTGCTTTTGTTGTTTGTGGTATTGATATCGCTGTTTTTTAACCGTTCGATTAACTCTTGCGGTACAACAACCATTTTCTTTGCGTACTCCATCATTGTGTTATTACCGTATTATTACGTAATGGATTTATGAAGTACGGCTTGTAGTACGGTGCTCAACAGTATTGGTAGTAGGAATCCACCTCCTTTTTGTACTAGATACTTGCGTTTCTTGGCCCAACTCTCACCTCGTTTCACCAATCGCCTGAGAGTTGATTTATACTTTTTCAATTGTCTTTTGCGTTTATCGGACACCGATACGTTACCACGCAACAGGTTGTATGCACACTCGCACACTGATCGTATACGACTGAGGTCACACACTTTTAACAGCGCTTTACGTTCCTTCGGTGTAGCGTGCACCAGTGCCGTCAGTAGAGCTGCGTCTTTCCTCACACACTGCGACATGACGACTGATACTGATCCGCTATAGACGTTTTCTATTTATTGTGACCGCTGACATTGCTTGTTTTCGGCAGGTACACATAATTAATCGGATCGTCCGGAAAGATAGTCGAACGAATGCGCATCTCATCCGGTGTGGACTGTTTCAAGTCTATTAATAGATACGCATGCGGATCACGTGTAGCATCCGCATATGCTTCCTCTATAAATTTTGTACTATCCGGATAAATTTGACGGGCTAAATGTTTTATCTGAGCCCGATCTCTGGGGTTTTTAAAACACACTATGTAATGAGCATTCAATGAGATGTCTCTCTGACCTCGGCCCTGATGAAATAGATTCTGCGTTATAAAGAAAACACTCAAGTTCCTATGGTGTGAGCCTTTTGTAAATAAATCCACTACACTGTCGTTTGTTTCACGCATCATGTCGTCCACTATGATCAAATTAGGTACACTACCATCGAAATCGTTCATGTCTGGCAGAGAGTTTTTATACTGGACAATACTGCCTCTGCCACTGTTACTGCTGTTCTGCTGCACATTATCATTTGAATGAGGATGATGCCAATATATGTTAGCAAAATCTGTATCACATATTTCATTAGCATGGTCTATAAAACGCATGACAAATTGTGATTTTCCAGACCCTGAAGGGCCGGCTACTAAGGCCGAAAATGGATGCTTCCACCTCAAGTCCATCTCACCTACTGATTGACTGACTACACTGACAACACTACAAACTAATTTATAACAATAGGGAATAAGGAGTGTAAATAAAAGACGAATTGATTATGCTCTCAACGTGACTATACGTATTGACTTACAAAACCTATCAAAGTTACAATATCATTTTAAGAAAATTACAATTTTCATTAGTTTTGAGGTTAATAAAATAAAAAATATTTTATGTACACGAATGTAGTTTTTGTAAAAATTAAAATTTAAATTTGTTTCAAACAAACTCCAATGGAGTATATTTACTGCCAGGTGGAGCGCTTCTTCTGACGAGGTTAAGTCTATCTTCGAATCCCCTGTTGTACTGGTCAATGCGTTGATCTGTGATCGCCTCGTTGTAGCGTCGTGGTAGGTAGACACGCATGTAGTGTTCATCGCCGGCTAGTCCCTCCAGCACGGCCATGACAGTCTCTCCGTACGGCGTGGTCACTCGTTCGAATTTCACAATACGATAAGAACACTCTTCACGGAGATCGACGATCTTCGTGTACGGCGTGTTTACTTGCACGGTGTTGAGTTCATTTTTCAAGTTCATCACACCACTGCTGCTACTTCCACTACCATTGACACTGACTGACTCGCATTTCGACATAATAAATGTGTTATTAAAAAAAGTTAAAGTCAAGCGAAACTGTACACACGTTCGATCCACACAGTGGTTGGTCGAGGAATGAATTGTTGCAGCAGCGACAGCGCAGTGGTGGAGAGAAGAATGCAGGTGTTTCGCAATATTTCTCAGAATCCACCCCTGTAGAAGTTTCTAGCACAGACCGGTTTTTTGTAGTTGTTTCTTTTTGTTTCGTCCCCTCGGCTGCAGCTGCGCGTCAACACGTGGCTTCTTGGAATCATCGCTATTGTTAACATTATTTTTTGTCTCATTCGATTGCATCATAGTCACTGGCGCCACAGAACGTTTCTTCCTTTGTTTAATTCTTCCACCGTTTTCGATTGCGCAATCGATTGGTCTACGCCATGCGGGTAGTGGCATCATCGACTGTATCACACCGTGTATTTTTGGAACTCCCGTCAAACGATCAACCCATAAATTTTCTAACTGTGTCAGTAAATTATTCACACTGTTGTATATTTTATCTCCTTTCTTTTCATTCAAATATATGCCGGAACTGTGTGTTTGCACTCCTTCGTCAAATAATTGCAATTTCAATAAAACTCGACCTCGATTAGCGGGATTCTGTACGGTGTATTGAAAATCTTCGTCTATCCACATTATAACCGGCGAATCATTTGTCGATTTAACTATCCATCCTGTATGTTGTGCGTCTTGTTCAGGTTCTCTTTTTTTAATTTCGCTGCCACTATCGGTTTGTACATATTTCACATCACTAGTCGTCTTCACAGGTTTCTTGATAATTTTCTTTTTCTCATTTTGTTGCAGCTGCTGCTCCTCCTCTGCATGATTCATAGGAAAAGTACTAATTGTGTTATTTTCCATCGCATGTATCTCTTCCATAATCAAACGAATAGTTTCTTCTGCATCGGCAATACTCGTAGACATAATATTAATAAACACAAACCGCTCACGTAACGACTGTACTCACTGCACTCGCAGAACTAACTGAATTTTCGGATGTATTGTGATATTGACCCCACCAGTAGCGTGTTGCTGCGGATAAATCAACAACTACTCTGATGTTAGTAATCACAAGATGATGTAATTACAAGCTGACATTACCACCTAGCTACGTGGATGATGTTTCTTCGCTATTAGAACTATGACCACCGAAGAATGCCTCATTTAAAAACACTTTTCTCGCTTTCTGTAACACACTGTTAATCAATAGCAAACGTCGCATGTCTTTACGTTTACGGCCAATACAAGCTTTATTCAGTGATAGATTAATCATATCTCTAGCACTGATCTCCATCGCGAAGTAGATACTGATGTAGACGGTTTGCAGGCTAGTAACAGACTTATAAGTGCTGTCAGGCATCCACCATAGAGACCTGGATGGTTCTAGGAAGTCGATAATAAAGCTGTTGCTTTGTCAACAAACACGTTGCCACCACCACATAATGCTCTAACAAAGGAGCATAAATAAAGCCCCTAATAAAGTCTAATAAAGCTCTAACAAAGAGATTGCGCCTTGTAAAAGCTGTTAGTAAACAACTAATGGAACTATTTATCATCCGTAATTGACAGTTCTGAGAATCCGAGCCAGACTTTGCCGCCGCCGCCCCGACGCCTAGCCTAATAAACCTTAAAGAAAGAGACCACGTCTCGAAAAAGCTTTTAGAAACTCAAATAATGGATCCGTCAATCATCCGTTAAGTGGATTTCTTTGTATTCTAGGATCAAAGGGAGCGCCGCTGATAATTGCTTTCCATTGTATTGAAACATCAAAGGGACAGCTGACTACACCTCTCTCCGTGGGAGGTCTCACACATCCGGAGGTGCAGGATGACCACTGGCGGGGGGGGGGGGTCGGAGGTGCAGGGGGGAGGGGGAGGTGCAGGGGGGGGAGGTGGAGGGGGGGAGGTGCAAGGGGGGGGGGATGTGCAAGGGGGGGGGGTGAAGGGGGGGGGTGCAGGGGGGGGGGTTGAGGTGCAGGGGGGGGGGGTGTGGCCGCAGGAGGCGGGTGGTGGAGGTGGAGGCGGTGGTGTTGCTCCCCTTACTCCCCTCTTTAAGTCCCCCAAAGACTACTACTCACAACTGTTTAAATAATTAATTTGCTAACTACAACAGCATCCAAATTCTCTTTATTCCTACCATAAAGACATTACATAGAGTCAAAAGCATTCCTTTAGTGCCATTTATGAGAATGTATATTGATCAAGAGTCCAGTTTTATTAGTTCATAATTGCTTAAGCGCATTAATTAATTTATAACTATGTGCTTGGCCAACGTTTTTACCAGAGAATTTCTTCTTTAAATTTCATATATGACATTCAAATTAAAACCCACAACATATATTGTATGAATAGCTATTAAAAACCAACATAGCCATTTCATACTAGACACAGTTAAAATGTACTGAATAAACTTTCATAATAGATAAGGAAACACTCATACTGTATATTTCCAGAACTGATGACTCTTCCATTTCGATGAAGCAGGACGATTAAATAATAAAGGCAAGCATTTTAAAAGAAAGATAACATTTTGCTGTCGATGCAGAAAAGGTCTGTGTAGAATGTAAAACATTTTGGAAACCATTTAAGTAATTTAATATTAAAAGCTTAACATCAAGTGCACTTTGTTTTGTATCCTTTGTTTACTCAGTATTTCCAAACAAACAAACAGAGTTTTCCTGGCAGTAGCATGGCAGCAAATACCATTCAATGTAGACCTTTGTTTATCAAGGACAATATGGTCGCTGACTGCAAATATGTTTGAAGCTCGAAGTTTAATATGAGAGCGAGTTTGTTTATTTACCTACTACACAGGTTAGCTATCTCTTATTCATCACCACAAATTCTACTTCCTTCCCACACATGTAAAATGTTGAAAGCATGAATCATAAGTGTTTGTATAAACTTATAACAAAAATCACTATTTATAAGTAACAACTTATTTATTCTTTAAGTGTATTTTATTTTATTTGAGTTATAGTAATGGGTAAAAGTGGACTAAATTTATAAATAAAATAATATAAACAACGACATTGTAACACTACAAAATAACACTGTCCTTAAACTAGGAATAATGCCAGTATTTGTTTTACTACAGATTTTTTTTATTAGAGAAAAGTTTAAGTATCTTCTTTTATCGTAAATTTTTCAGAAAACCCTATTTACAAACTGAGACAGATACAACTCGTGGAATTGAAACCAGTAGTTGAAAGATAAATATAATAACACAGTTAACAAGATATTTTTTAGAATTGCAATACATCTCGAAAATAATTTTATAGTGCAGCTTTTATTTAACTCTCATCTCTTATTTGGAAATCAGTTAAAATTATCTAAAGTTTTTTTATCAAACTACAAGATTTTCCAATAAAACCTGATTCCAATATAAATTTAACGTTACTAATATCAAATATTTTGTTTTAATGAGCCTGCAGAGAGACCATTTTTTAGGAATAAAAACCCCTCTATTTGCTACATACTACAAAAACACCATCCTTTACACATAAATGATAAGTCTACATATGAACATAAACAATAAACTTAGAAAGCAACCCATGTTTACGTAAGCTACTTAAACATATTCAACACAAATATAACAAGCTCCATTCCTCCAGGCACTGTTGTTTGTACTTAAGTCTATTTAACACAAAATATAAATATCTGAGGTATGAGTATTTCACTTACATGATGCCTAGGAGATTTATAAATCATTTTATAAATACCAATTTCAGTTTAAAATTGTTTGAGTGCACGGGATTCTTTTCTGAAGACAAAACTTCCATTTAAAGGAATAAATAGTTATGCATTAATGATACATTCTTTAATTGTAATAAATATAAGATTTTTCAGTAAGTTTATTTCTTATACGAAATACATCTGTGCAAAAATACAATTGCTGCGTTACAAAATTAAATTCCAATCGGTCACAATTTGTTTATGTTTAATATGATTAAATAAACATTTAACTGCTTACTTACGTAATAAATTCAATGCAAAATGTTTAATTTTGTAATTACTGTAAGGCTAGTTGGCCTACTATGATTTTTATTTGACTACAAGTTAAATGTTACTCCAACTTCATTACTTTAAGAAACGTCATTAGCGATTCTAAAGTAATTATATAAGAAGTAAAACGTGTGGTTTGATGCAGCTTTATCAAGAAGCAATATATTGCACTCCCTCCCTCAGAAAAAAGAATCCCTCAGGAATTTGACTTATTTTTTAACAGATTTAATTTCCATGGCAAATACATGCACTTAAGTCTAAATGCGTGTAAAACTAAGTTCAACTATGTATCAACTGTTTTCTTGGATCAAAACCCTTTATTTTAATAAAAACTAATAAATTATTACTTTCTAGAGTATCCTTCCTTACATGTTTGACAGTAAACATGGCTAGAAACATTTTGTCTACTCAAATATTCCGTAGACGAGTAGAATACAACATGTATTCTATAAACATGTATTCTCATAAACATATTAATAGTTTATGAGAAGACATATTTTAATTTAAGTTTTTAAACAGCTAAAAAAAATCTCAATAAAGGTTGTGGAAGAATGTTTTTAGAAGAAAGTAAGAATACAATCAAAGTAAATGACCTACAGATTCAGTCAGGTTGGTTTGGTCGTAATGTTTTTGTTTAGTGAAGCGGTAAAAGGATGTTCTGTAAGTGCTCCTAATAGCTCTAAAAGCTCCAAGAGGGAAATAAGAAACCAAATTAGCTCTAAGAACAGAAAAACTAGTTTTACTGTTTTCATTTTAGAATACATAATAACGATTTTAGTGCATTTGTTGTGTACCTGAAACCTTTTTACTTTAAAGGTTCTAGTGTAAACCATTTAATAAGACATTCGCAAAAGATTAATAGCTTTTGTAAATTATCCACTTTTTATAACTTTGAAAACTTGCGATTCAGTAAAATCCTCATTTTCACTTAGAATAGTATTATTTCATCGATAGGGCAAAAAGACACTTTTAACCGTGTGATGAACCATATTTTTCGTCATATTGCATCATTAATTAACAAACTAACATGAAAACGATGATACTTTTTATGAAAAGATAACCTTTCAAAGCTACTTCCAGCATTTTTTTCAATTCTGCTAATGTAAATTAGCAGCTTTTAAAGTGATTCAATCATTTTGTCTAATAACGATTGTGTAACTGTACATTATACCATATTTTGTCGAGCTATTGGCAATAATTCAACAATATGCTAAAACCTAACCGCAGAAAGCAATCGATAAATAATATCGATTCATGCAATTGCTTGCAATTGAGATTTACAACAGCTGACATTTACTCCCTAGACTAAAAAAGGCATGTTAACGCATGCCCACAACGCATGTATTAAATCGGCATGTTTTGCTGCAGTATGACAAAAATATATTTACTATGTATATTATAAATATTTATTAAATAGACACATTTTTAACCATCAATCCTGTTTCAAAATCCCAAATCCATCGTGATACTTATAAATTCGTTTCATTATAAAACAATAAAACGATTATTTCGAGAGAACGAGGAGAGATAGATATCAAATAGTGCTTTCCACTTAAAAAACTTGGAAACAATTTTTTCTTTGTTTTTTTTTAAGTAATGTTCTGTTAAAAATTATTTTAACGTATTTATTTATTTGGGTTTCAGTAACTAATAAATTCATTGTAAAATAGAGTTTCGCAATTTGTTTGAGAGTGTTGCTCCTCTCTTTGGCACAAGACTGGTTTTGCTGGTTTCAGCTCGTGATAAGATACATTACTGTGTAATATCCTATTCATAGAAATGTAATGTATTTCCTGGTTTGAATGCGGGATAAGATGAAGTCAAGATGGTGCTTGATAACTCTCGGATTGAGATGTAAACCTCAATATGATTCTTCGTAGCTAAGGATCTCTCCAACGTGAATTTACTACCTTAAAACAAAAACAAATTGAAATCATTTGAAATATGTTTTAAAATTGATTTGGTTGATTAAATCAAAACATAATCTTGTTTTAAACTTTTTTTTTAATAATATAAGTAACAGTTAGTTACAATATGCCAGCCATACTTATCGAGAGTAATTTTTCTTTTAAGCCTAATTTATTTCATTAACTTGTGTAATTATTTTTACTCGAACAGGATACTTTTCAAACACTGTCTAAAGGGGCCCATTCACTGAACATTTGTTAACATTTACTATTTCCTTTTTACTATTTACTATCATAATTTAATAACCAAGGCTAATTTATTTTTTGTAACATGTACATAGTGTGAACATTTCCAATCCAGGGTTTGTTTCCTAAAAATATTTATTTTAATAATAAATATTATAAACTGTGTTTATTAATTCCACGAGAATAACTAAATGGTATATTAGGTATTTTCCTATTGAGTGTATACAAGGCTATTTAGTATAAGGTTTAGTCCTTTGCTAAATTAATTTACTGACTTTTGGTGTGAGATATCTGTACGATTATGGTCTATCGATAAATTCTACTTAAAAAATTCGACTACACTATATTTGTTTAACTTGTTTTGTTTATGTTTGACAAAACTTTAATAATTCTGTACGATTTTCTATCAACTCTTTACGTGAATTTTGGTACAGACAATCAGATTAACCGATACTTGTAGGCAATTTTACATTATTAAAATAATACGTCACCAGTCACAGATATGTACAAGCTCTTTACTATGAATGCATCCCGGTGTATAAGAAAATGCCACATACAATATATAACAGACATACTCTGTTGTATCTTGACAGTTAAGCTGCTTGTTGAAGACAAGTTTAAAACTTGGTTTAGTTGGTTTTATCAAAGTGTTTCAAAAGAAAAATAACTTACGGTTCCAGTTCATATGGGTAACATGAGAATCGCTAATGTATGAGTCAAATACATTATTACTTACCCTATAAATATATATAAATAGTGATAAATGGTAATCTGTGGAGTGTGTCAATTTACTACAAACGCTTGGTTACCAGATTATAAATACACATCAAGAGTTAAATTATTATTTTCTGTAGAAGAAAAGACTAATTAAACCATTGTCTCCAAGCCTCCTTGAAGCTTCGTTTTGTTGGTGGACCAGTATTTCATTATTTAATTAAAGAGCTGCCTTGCATTATTTTATATAATTTATATTCTCTCTGCCCTATCTACTGGATTTAATGTAAACTTAAAAATGTATATCTGCAAAGTGTGCATTTAGTCGTGTAAGACTTAATTTTTATATAGATACAATATTTTATATACCCATAGTTTAGTGCAATTTTTCAATTATGGTTGAAAATCTTATCTAATCGACAGTAATCAATTCTAAAAGTGACTAAAATATTTTTTTATATGAAATTTGATTCAAAGTTTTCTTTTCAAAGTTCTTTTCTACCAATTACTCGGCATCGTCCTGGTCTTATTGCAGATAACAAAGGAAAACACATTTGAAACGTGTATTTGTCTGTGATAAATCAGGGTTTTATACAATTACTAGGTACATTTATTTTAATATCAATGGTTTTTAACATTATAAACAATCTTTTTTTTTCATTTACTAATAAGTCAAATGCATTTTACTGCAAGATGGTAGTGTCACCATTTCAAACTAATATAAGATATTCAAATTTAAAATCTTCAGCAACAAATCAAATAGTGGGTCATAGAAAGTTTTAAGAGGAGAATTTTTTTAGATCACATAAATTACATGTAAGTTGATATAAGTTGGTATTGGATGTCTACTGAATCACAGAGTTATGTTATTGACAGCTTTTAAATTAATATTATAGGGACTATATCTAACGTAATGAGTTTTTAATGTCCATAACAATGTTCATTTGAATGCAAATTTTCAATGGAATGCAATTATCTGTCTAACCTAATTAAATTTTAATTATAACAAAGTAGATGTTTTTTGTATTTTATAAAATACACAATTAGTAGTAATTATTAAAATCTATCGTATTAAACCTGAAAAAAACAGCTTTAAAAAAAACTTATGTTTATTAAGCACAAATCTATACTACTTTTATTAGGATAGGTTCATTTCCCTAACAATTTAAAAATCTAAAACTATTGAAATTTGTCATGAAAACTGAATTCTTGTCGCAGTAAATACATGGTGCATGTTTTATTTTATTATTATTGGTCAGTGAGCTTAATAACACTTTAAAGGACAACGATCCAATATTTCTATGTAGCTAAAGGGTAAAGATTGTACAGTCTTTTAACTTAAGTCAGGCAGTATCATACAAATAAACTATTCATGTGATTACAATTGAGTCAATGTAATCACATAACTCAGTATAACCTTTGGCTATTAATGCAACATTCCATCCCCATGTTAAGTTTGTAGCTTATTTTTATCAAAATTGTCGTAGTTGATGTGAGCCACCGACAGATTGCGCTGATCTAAATCACTAAGTTCTGTCGAATACACAAACCTTTACCAAGTATCCAATTATAGATAGTCAATGGTATAATTGATAGTGCTCGTATATGATGATTATAAATGTTATCGTCGTGAAACCTTACTACAAACTTAATTATATCTTATTTTTGTTCTAATAATCGTAATTTTGCATAATTTGTATCCCTAGTGTTTTCTATGATAAACTCATAATATAAAGCAATAAATTAATATGTATATTTAAACATTGGTTCATTTTAATATGGATATTTAAAATTATATTAAGGAAGGGATGAATTTGTAACCCACAGTTCTTCTCATGAACAGGTATCTTGTGTAAAAATATTAATCCAGACACTTTCAACTGGGATCAGTGGAAAAGGCTTGACGCGATAGTAAAGTCTTTCCAAGCTAAGCTGCACCATTAAGCCGTATTATAAACGTTATTCTGTATTTTTATTCATGTTGAAGCCTTCCGGAATTGGTAATCAATTATAACAGGTTACGTACCTTGACGTCCACAATTCCTTAGTCGGTATTCGTTGACTATAGTTTCGACTACTGCGTAGTCATTATCAAAACGGAACGTTAAAATATTACATTCGTTGAATGTCGTCAAATCTTAATACATTGAACACACAGACAAACATAACACGAACACGGTAGACATTTAACATAATTGGCCGGCCGGCACACGTCACTGAACTGGTCGACGACGACTGACTATTTATGTTGATGTTCTTATTTTCAAAAAATAGTCAGTCGTCGTCGACCAGTTCAGTGACGTGTGCCGGCCGGCCAATTATGTTAAATGTCTACCGTGTTCGTGTTATGTTTGTCTGTGTGTTCAATGTATTAAGATTTGACGACATTCAACGAATGTAATATTTTAACGTTCCGTTTTGATAATGACTACGCAGTAGTCGAAACTATAGTCAACGAATACCGACTAAGGAATTGTGGACGTCAAGGTACGTAACCTGTTATAAGTTATTCTGTATGTTAATTAATTATCTCTTTACTTTGTTCAAAACCCCCTGCTCCATCTGTAGATAAATACAAACTAAAATATAATTTGGGATATAATTTATAATGGAATATAATTTATCACAACAGACAAGAACATCTGAAAATAATTATTAACAGATAAGTTTAGTTTTGAGTTTAGTTCAACAATTACAATTTCTCTCTTTAGATTTAATTTTTTCATAGCAGGCTTTTGTTATTTCAAGAAACATAATGTTTCACCACAACTAGTAACAAAACTAGTTTTCACAAAGTTTTGTTTTTCATCCGGAGTATGTATCAGTCCCAATTGACTAAGTACCTAAGACATAACGAAATTCGTACGTAACGAGACCTTATTATGAACAAAATAAACTAAACCGGAAAATTCATTTAAAAAGCTTAATTATAATTCTATTTCAGATTGGATAAACGCAATGGACCCGTCTGCACAAGATAGTGTCAAGCAGAACCCCTTCCTTCCCTTTACATTCGTGATAATCAAAAGATGCACTAAGTTCAACACAGCTATTATTACAAAA
The DNA here is from genome assembly GCF_028750875.1 of Macrosteles quadrilineatus. NCBI lineage: Eukaryota > Metazoa > Arthropoda > Insecta > Hemiptera > Cicadellidae > Macrosteles > Macrosteles quadrilineatus. Next base: position 60,059,469 of record NW_026542602.1, on the reverse strand, counting down.
ATAATCACTCTACCTCTCTGAAAAACGTATAAAATATAAAACTTTATGAATTAGATAAGTTTGATTACTTTGACACGATTCTAACGTAAATTCATCCAAATTCACTCAGTCTCAATAAGTTTAAATTGGACGTAATCAAAATATTTCACTGTAACTTTTCAAAGCTTTGATTCAACTTTCTGTCCAATTAAAACTTGCCTATTCCTCTTCATTAAGTTTTTATATTTAATTTTTGTATTTAAACATATTTTTTTCAGATTTGAAATGAGCGTAATGAGAGTTTATTGTAAAAAAAGATTGATACATAATGAATATTTATGTAGTATTTGATTTTTATGTAATCAAACGTAGTGTAACCGTCGATTTATTGCAGGTGTTTAACAACATCAGTTATTAATTTGTCTATTGAATACACAGCTGGCTTATATATAAAGAGTGTAGATTCTTATCAGTAAAAAATTCAAAACCCATCTCTCCTCAGAGATTTATTTTATTTCTTAGACTCTATAATAATACAACAAGAATTAAGAGAATAGTATGTATACTTAGATTTTAAAATTGTTATCAAAATGTTATTATTGTTTTATTCTTTCTTTGAAAATATTCTTTTTAGATACAAACAATATAAACAATATACCTATGAATAATATAGTCATATTTCATTGTCAATCCTTATACACTGTTATAGTACGAAAATATATTTACCAAAAAATATAGCTTTAAGAAAGGCCCACGTATAATAGGAATAATAATATGATAATTTATGTAGTTTTATTGGTATTTAAGTTTTTGTTAGAATGAGTGAACCTATTTACCTCGTTTATAAATCTCGTTATAAACAATAACGGGCAACGCTTTCTTGCCATTAAGCTTACGTAATGTAATGTTAAATTTTTACTTCAAATAAGCTGAAAGCTTTACTTTGCCTACAATACACAAGTTAACCCTTAGTTTAGCACATGGTTAAGCCACAAACGGCCAACTAATTGGCTGTAGCCACCGGACAGCAACAACCTTTGAGATACATTGTTTGGTAATGAACTTTATGAAATTGAATCTAAGGGAAGATACAAAGTCAAAGTATATAATATACAAACATAAATGAGTAAATATTTTAAATAGTTATTCCTGAATAACAGTGGAATTGATGATTTATTTGTTTTAAAGGCAATAGCTTGCAAAATTTAACTTGGTTTATGTCTTTCAGTGCTAACCAATTATTAGCATAATTCAAGCATGTTCCAAATTTTATCAAGGTCACTCATGTTAAGTTAATTTAATCTCCTTAAAAAGTTATTGCATTGACTTGGGATATTGTACGTTGCTGTCTCATTTATTTTTGTAATGTTTAAAACGTTTTCTGCACTCTCAGAAATTACATAATCCACTTTTTATGAATTTTTAGTTTATATTTACATTTTTAATTAAATTAACATATATCTACAGTTTTTAGCAAAAAGTATGTTACAATTTTTAAAATGCAAGGTACTTTATAAAAACCAATACATTAGGCACTTAAAAGTACCCAAACATAAACATAATTTAAAATATATTCAGAAAATGTATAGTAATGACAAATGGTAGTGTCTAATGACATCAATTGATTGACTTTTCTTCATATTCATTTTGAAAAACTTTTAAAGTGTCGTAAAAAAAATGTGAAAATGTTTAATAAAACTTCGTAAATTATTATATTTTATTAGAGTCGTTTTTCTTGAAACGTATAGATGAAAAGGATATCTCATCTCTAATAACGTGATTTGATATAATCAAATTAAAAGTTACTGAAAGTATTTACTGAGCTGTATCAAACTCTTGAATTTCATTATGAACTTAAATCTCTCGCTTCATTTCCCAGGTTGGTATTACAGTTTTGCAATTTAAATGAAAAGGTAATTGAAATGTTATACAGGTAGTGTTTGGTTTATCTCGTATTTCTTCTCTTACTTGTAGGAATAAATTAAGCAATTGAAAAGTTTAAAATAATTTATACGTATTCGTAATTGTCTCAGATATATTTATTAGCCTGGGAGCAAGGACTGTGAGCTAAAATATATTACCGATTACGGAGTAGGTCTATAGTTAAATTTTGCCAAGGGATGTTTCCGGAGACCACTAATACGGCAAATAGGAGTTTTCTTGGCTAAGATCTGTGCTACACGGTTGAATTTTTATGCATTTTCACTCTTTCTATCTACCTCTAGTTATTCTCAATGTAAGGGTTAGTAAAATATTATCCAAACTTTATATTATACTCAAGTTTAATCAGGTTAAGTTTAGTAAGCCGCATCTCAAGCCACAATAAATAGACTAATTATTGTAGATCCTCGTTCACTTTTGATTTTATGATTTCAAAATATTATTTACCTTTGCACAAGGCACTATGTTTCATAAACTACTGTATGCTGAGTTGAACTAGCCACGTATTGCTAGTGTAACATATACTGTAATATGATGACCGATGAGTTTCAGAAGGGATCTGCTGCCCTTCTGACACGAGATACATTTGTCATTTACAAATTGCGCTAACTGTATCAAACTGACAGCTGGTGACGTCACTGACATTTGATGACAGAATTGTGGTTGATGTTCAACTCAGCAGTTTAGTTAAGTCCCTTGTCCGTTTGTTGTAAAATGTATCACCAATTTGCGACTAGAGTTGATTGAAATGTAAATTAGTTATAGCTTTTCCGCTCTAGTTTGACACCAGCGAAAAATTACTACCTATTCTTCAAACAATACGTATAAACCAGAGTACTTGTGCGATATTAATTTTAAGCATTTAATCTGGTTTTGTATGTTATTATAAATGTAGAGAAAGTGTAAGCCCTGCTGATATGTCTCATTTGAACAAATTCATTTATATCTTGTAAATGGATCATTTGCGTTTACTTTGGCTTTACATCTTTAAAACTTTTGAGGACAAATACCATTAAGATATAAAATAGTTTTGCAAATATATCAAAATGTTTTATTTAACGTATAAACATTTTGAAACATAATGATGCATAATCGGTCATTTTATCATTTTTATCTTAGTTATTATCATACTCAAACTATAGTGTTTACTGTATTATATTCACACTGAACAATATTGCATTGCATACATTCAGTGTAATTGAAAGTGTAAATATTAGTTTAAATAAACTAACAGAATATTAATGATTTTATGCAGTATTATTTACTCATGAGTCTTATGGCCTCATTTGTTTTAGGTTAGATCTATATTTTTTATCAACATCATCGATGAATATGTTTTAGTTAGAAATTATTAATAGAAATACAAGTTTCAGAATGCAGAAGTGCATTGAATGTATATATTCAAGACAAAAAACATGACAAAGCTGGTCTTATTAATCCAACTAATATCTGATATGATATAAAAAACGCATATCATAAAGATTCGACAAGTTTCATGCAAAAAGTACTATATATGTGGAGAATATTAAATATTTAAATAAACATTTGTTACTCGCTACGCAACATTTGCTTTAATAAACAAATGTATAATTTTTTTGTGATTTTAATTCAAAGAAAAGTTTTTAAACACGTTTGATATAAATCATAAAACAACAGTGTAGATAAAATAAATATATCAATAACCCCGGGTTAAATAAAATCATTATGTTTCGGTATGTTTGGGCGAAAAATTATTTTTAATTATTACGAAAACCACAATTTTATTCGACACTCCTAACAGCAGAAGTAAGTGTTATAGTATGTTTTTGTTCTGCTGAACTAAAAATGTCTTTAAGGAGACAGTGTTTTAAGCTTTCGATGATGGGTTCGTAGACATACTTAAAGTATTTTTACGAAAATCAATCTTTTAAATTTCAAATGCTTTGGTTTTAGAATCAATTTTCGTATTATATTTCATTTGGGTCATATGAAAATTAGGTATAACTTCATAAATCTCACTATGTACACATAGCTTATTAGAATGACCACGAGAGTGTGGACATTTTCACAGCTCAAAAAAATACTTCGGAACTAAAGTGTAAAGTAACACTACTCTCTGTAAGTCAAGTTAAGAGCACTTACTTAATCTTCTTACTCACCGACACAACATTTAAACCACAATCATCACACGGCTCTGTCTCTCTAGACTTTAACACTCCCAAAAAGGTACAGTTGTTTATATTTTATAATCTACATCCATTAATAATAATTCATTGTGTGTTTATAACAATTTTAAACAACCAAAATGTGGATTGGAGTAAGAAACCATACATTTGAAGTGTAGTAGGCCTATAACTATTACAAAATAAATACCATAAAAGGTTATGCTGGTTAAGTAAAAGATATTAAAATTAGGCTAACTTTATTTTAATATTCAAAATTATTGTGGTTCACTTACTTTGATAAACCAGTTGACCTTTAAAATCTTGCGCTCCTACCACGACAAATTCCAGTTAAAGCCAAACTTATGTGACAAGTGTCAAAAGAGGCCCAGCAAATGCAAACTTGTGATAAATGAATCCTGTAGACAGGCATACTTGTCACCCTTAACATTTCGCTTCCAGCATTTAATGTCACAAAATTGCGCAAAACATGCGTAGACTATTTTTGATCAAACATATTATAAATAAATAATTAATCGTTATCATTACCAAAACTTAACAATTCATCAAGAGCCTACAAGGAGTAACAGTAATAAACTATTTCAGCAGCCCTTCAACACTAGAATAAGGAGGCTTTGCTTAAGGTTTCAAAGCAATTTTTTTATTCATTGCAATATTCAGACTGCAAAATAAATATTTCCCGTTGCATTTTGCCTTGGGTTGGTTGTTGAAATTTCAACCCAAATTGTTGGTCTACTAATCTAGAAAAAAGGCTTTTGGATGAAAGAAACTCTATGTCTGTGTTAGCTGTACTTGAAACTAACTGTTGAAGATGTAAATTGGTAAACAAGTATTGGTACGCATTTTACAAAGTTTATCGTACATAAGTTCAATACAATAACTATATTCAACAGCAATTCCATGTTAAACTGTACCTCAAGTTGCACATGCCTGGGTAAGTGCCAAGTTGTACTTGTATTCTAAGTTGTGTTTGTCATCCAGGTAAGTGTCGCTATAAGCTAACAACATTTCCAGTTCAAGCACTTGTATCAGATAGCCAAGTTACATTTCTGGTAGTGTTGCCTTAATGTTTAAATTGAATGAACTTCTCAAACCCCGCCCTAGTTCCTATAAAACCCCTCACTACTTTATTAGTGTAACACATTATAAATTTTACAGTAAATCAATACAAATTAAAACTTAAATTTCGTGATACTACCTTTAAAAGGATCGACGAGGTCGGTTTAATAAAATATTTAATAAATTAAATCGACTTTTTTTAAGGTTGGCGGCCTCTTTTAACCTTGCATTTGCCCGTCCACGTAGACTACAGATCTGTACGTGGAACGTATCCAGCAAAGCAAGGAGTGAGCCAGTACAGTACAAAGGTGAACTGTACTGATAAAATGGCAGTAACCAGGATCCGAACCCACGACATCGCTGCCTTGGGCCCGAAGTCCACGAAGCTACCGACTGAGCCACCGACTCACCAAAATATACCAACTCACTTTAATTATAATATGTAAAATATTTTTTATTTAACATTGCTACAGTAACTTTTTTTATAACTATTGTACAGACAATGTCTATCTTACATCTTAATTAAGACCCATTGTTAACAAGTTCATTTTTGTTGGTAGACAACGGTTTAGTTAGTTATACCCTGCTTTGTTTACTTAATAGACATTGTTTTTCTCTTTGTCGGTTGTTTCTACTGTCAATGAATAGAGGAGATTGTTTGTACATGTTGTACGTTTCAAACATATGATCCAAGAGTTAGAAGACGTTATTAAATTTACCTTTTGTCTTATTTTTACTATAAAAAATAATACATTTTATGATAAATGTTAAATAATGTTGAGCCTTATTCTATTAATGTGTACATATCACTTTAGTTGCACAAATTTGGCTATGGGTTGTTATTTTTAACTAAATAATATTTTCCATTACTAATAGTATTTTTACTATGTTAATTAATAAAAATAAAACAGTGTTTGAAACTTTACCAAATATTATCTCCCACTAATAAAGCATTTGACTTTTCAAAAGCTTTTTGTCACATAAAATAATAAAGGGATCCTAGACCGTTAGAAATGTCTTTGTCCTAAGACATTTGCATTGCTGAGCGTCTGGGAAGGGATTTGAGAAGCCTTGCCGCTTCCCTTTGTGGATTAACTATTGTTATTTCAGATTATACATCCTCTTTGTATCATCAATATAACTTCCTGCTTCAGTCTTACTGCTGTATTTTCCAATTCAGAAGCATTCATTAATATAACATATTATCACGATATAAAATTTAACTATTCTGGTTATTTAATTTTCCAATTGTGAAAATCTTTGGTTGTAAATTACATAAAAGGTTAAAATACCTGGTTGTTGCCTTGTAATCCATGTGGATCAACTTGGACCACAAGGCAACAACCAGGTATTTTAACCTTTTATTGTCATTTGGTCGGCAAACATCACAACAAGAAACAACTGCGAAACGCTTGATAAATAAAGGCATTTTTATTTATTTATTTAAATTATGTTTGGTTGTAAGTATTGTAAGCTTAGAAATATTGTTTTGTTAGAAGTATCAAAATACATTTCCTAAAAAAAATTCTTAAATACAAGAAGGATAATATGTTTAATTTTATACCATTTATTACAACCATTGCAAATAGCTCCCGAGATCAATTTTTGTTTTTCCTAAACTTCAGGCCTTAATAATTATTATTATTGTACGTTTATTTAATTTGAACATTCCAATTTAACGATATTAAATTTTCAACAATGGATGAAAATCTTAGTTATTTAAACGGTTAGTATTTGTATTGATCCTTGTGACTAAAGGAACTTGTGAAGTTTTAAGTTAACAAGGGAATTAACAGAGTTATCCGTTTTGAGTTAACAACTCCCCATAATAATTATCAGTGATCTTAGTAATTGAAAATTTGTGAATTGTTTCAAACATGAAATTAAGATATTGCAGTTCTTTTATTATTTATTTGTGTTTATTATAAGTACAACCAGGCCAATAACGACTTGTTGAAGTGTTTGAATCTTAAACCTTACATATTTTTTCATGTAACTTTTACCTCCTGGGTACATAATAATATTTTAATAGTTGCAACATGAAAAACATTATGTTATTTTTTCATCCTGGAATTGACTGTTATTTTGCTTTACTGTTTAAAAAAATGCAAAAATATACCTAGCATCGGATGAGTCTACTGAATACTAAACTGAAAACATAAGTGTTCTACTAGATGGAATTGTAGAGCTTAAAGTAAGTTGAAACATTTTAGTTAAAGCAAACAGTCAGCATTTTCGTATAACAGAAACTAACTGTTTAAAATAATGTTAAAGTGTTTCTATAGTTAGAAGACATTTTCTTATAGGGTACCAATGTTAAAGAGACCTGAAGCTATAGTTTAACTAATGCATGAGTTACTAACACTCACAAAAATGAGTAAAAATGATGCTTTATGCATGAATTCAACGGAGCAGGAAGTTCATTTATATTATTAACAGCAAAAGCATAATTTAAACAACTTAAAAACTTCCAAAAACCTTTGATTTTGGTATGAAAAGGTTTCTTTTACCATTGAATATTATATTTAAATTAAAAATCTTTTTTGATTTAGAAAACAAAAGCATATATTTTGGCTCATATTAATTACTTAATAAATATTTATTAGTTCCAAGCAATGAGTGGTAGAATTTTAATATTAAATTTAGCAAAGTAGTCGTTGCACTATGTAATATTTTAGAGTTATCTATTAATTAACAAAGCCGCACATAGCTGTATTGGTTATTATTATTACATATAATACATTAATTCAATATATTAGTACATATAATTGGTACTATTATTATTGTATTCCTGTAGTGGGAATGTGATTAAACATTATTAGACAGTTAACTAGTTTATGATAATATTTAACACAAAATTGTAATTTCAACATGTATTTTTTATTGTACTTTTCTTACGTTGTTAAAAAAGAAAATCATGGATAAAATAATTTGTATATTAGTTTCTTCGATATAAATTACTATAGTTTTACTCGCACTTGTTTTATCACTATTAGTCATGTAGCTGATAACACTGTTAGGACAAGATATAACAGTTCCTTACAGTAGAGTGGGTCCCAACGGCACATTAAGGATATATTAGCATTCCATCGGTTATTGGTTTTCGCCGGATATCATCAAACTGTTATTACTAACCGCACCTTCTATTGAGATCGCTAATACACACAAGACACATTATATAATGTTATTGGAGAGGGTTTATAATCAATTTGGTAAATTTGGAAGCACTAAAAATATTTCATATCGTAAAATAAATCTAAAACTCTGCATCAGAGTCTTTTATAAATTCTTGAAATATATTCGACGTGGTTTTGATATTTTAGTTAATCGTGTGAACCAATAAATGAAAGCAAGTGGTTAAGAGAATGTACTTCTTGTCATTAAAAGTTATTGTGTTAGATGCGTTATTTTGTTCACTGATAAGTCAATACCATTGCAGAGATTACACCAGGTGTGGTCAACAGGGTGTAGATAACCACGACATTGACTGTGTTATGATGTTTGGATATGGCGGCAACGAACCAGAGATAACACAAGGGCTACACATTTTGGAGGGAACGGTCCACACATTGGATTCATTCGGGTTTATTTGTGTATTTGTTTGTATACTTTCAATGACCCGATTCCCATTTTTTTTTTTTTTTTTTTTTACGATGATCGAAAATAATTCGGCCAGTCTACGCTAAAATCATGTTCTGTCAAATAAAAACAATTTAAACAACATTGTACAGTTGTAGATGTAGTAATTATGAGTAGTAGTAATATTTATTTTTAAATGTAAACCTATATTTGTATATTATCAATAATTAATGGATAAACATGCTTTCTCCAAAACAACTCAGGAACTTTATTTGGTATGCATAATTCAAATAAAAAATTATACTGGGATAAGTTTATACTTGGAAGACGCCGCTTGAAGATGAGAACGAAGTACGCAGTGTTTGCTGTGGGACGTTACGTAGGTGGTGGTAGTTGATATATATGTTGAAATATCTATATGATCATATATATATTGAATGCAAAAAGTTAGTTACGATATTTCTGCTTCAGCTTTATTTTATGTTAGGTAAAAATTACTCAATTTGCCAACTGTTTACGTGGCACTTGCGTACAATAACCTAACAATAAGTCAAACCCGATGTTTTTATACATAAGTGACGTCATTTAATCTACTGTTGCCATGACGACCAATAACTGAGGCTATCAGCTGGTCCAGGCCCTTATCAGGACTGTACAGGTGCCGCCTCCTGAAACCTGACAACGTATAACATTAAATGCCCGTTATTTACTTGTATGGCATACCTAGTAGGTTGGATTTGAATTTATTTAGGTTCTTAAAACTTCTGGTTCTTAAAAGTCAGTTTTCCGTCTATAGTGTATCGTACGACTATGAAATTGGATGTCCGTAACCTGCAATGCATTTAAATGTTCTTTTATACAATCTTACTAATATTATAAATCTGAAAGTTTGTGTGTATGTTTGTGTGTGTGTTTGTGTGTGTGTTTGTTGCTCAATCACGCATAAACTACTGGACGGATTGGGCTGAAATTTGGCATGATGATAGCTCACATTCCCGATTAACATAAAAGCATATTCTTATCTCAAAAACCCTTTCGGGCTCCGCCCCAGTGGCTCTGTAGTTCCCCATGTTAATCTTATGATTTTTCATATTTAAAAGGAATTAATGAATCTTAACAGCTGTTTCAATTCAACAAGTTGGTTCTGTTCTATGATGTTCAATAGCATAAAAGTTACAAGGATTACCAACAGGGTGCAGCACTATTAATTTTTTTTTAATTTATGACAACAGCTAATTTCCAACCAAAAGGTGAGTGAGCGTAGTGAACGAACTTCAACCTGGAGGCGAGTTAACGTAGCGAACGAGCTAACCTGAAGGCAAGTGAGCGCAGCGAACGAGCTCCAACCTAAAGGTGAGTGAGCGTAGCGAACGAACTTCAACCAGGACGTGAATGAGCCATGCGAATACTTATGAAGTTAAACGGGGCGAAGCCCGCGGGTACAGCTAGTAAATAATATTTGTGAATGCAACCATCTAGTTAAACTTGTACTATTTAATATTTTACTGAATAAGAAAAACTATAAATTGTCTGTTTGAAAATTACATGGATTTTTTTTTAATTTTATAGTCCTGATCAGGAGTATTTTATTAGGTTTTCTTGTATTAGTTCCAATAACCTTTCATATTATTAATTGTTAAAAACCAAATAGGCCTACTCATTACTATACCATTCTCAAAAAAGAAATATTTGATCACTAACTATATATTTTTTTAAACAAAATGGTGAGCTAAGAATGAATTTCTTATAGTCAGAAGTATGTTTATTTTCGAGGAAATTCTATAAATATAATAGAATACAATTTAATCCAAAACATGATTCGGTATTAATTAATAAAAGCTGTTATAAAGCGAAGTGTTAGAGTATCACTAGTTTGAGCTAGGCCGAAGTATTATGATACTAAGCTGTGTGCAACCGAGTGTATCGTAGTCCACTGAGCAGTTTAATGGAGAGAAACAGCATATAAGTACATTATCATATACATTACAAGACTTTAATGTCACAGGCAATATTATGGGTTAACATACAAAATAAATGCATTTCTTTAAGTAAATGAATGACACAAACATGTCGTTTCAGTACCTTTTAGTACAAATTCCTTGTATTATAACAAATGTTTGTACATTGTTTATATTTTACCATTATTTCCTCTCCAAGATTTATATTGGAGCAGTTTTAAACTCTAACCGCAATGCTTTTCCCAGGAATGACACAGATGGAACATAGCGTTTTTGCTCTCTAATCTCAATATAGGCTACATGGAGACAATAAATACAGAGATGTACCTTTGTTGGTCCATATAATCCATACATGGTAAACGGGTGTAAATAGTGTAAACTAGTCTAGCACATTAAAACTAAAGGTAATTCGCAATATAAATAATATAGTTACAACTGACATATGATTTCCAACTTACATCAAGCATTTTCCACCGTCTTAAATGTCAATCCATGATGTGATCATGAATCAAAAATTAATTTCAATTCAAATTTGCATTGTAGTAAAACGAATTTACAAATTAATTGATGTATTAAACTACGTAGGGATAACTTGCTAAAGCTTGCATTGCTAAACATTGCATTAGATTAGTTGACAAGGATAATTTATAGAGCATGGAGTAATTATGTATGGGAATTATTTTTATTGCGAGACAATTTGGGAGTATCCTTATATTCGATATGAATACAACATTATATGCCTTGCGTAGTACTTAATTTGTCTAGAAATTTAATGTTTTTGTCAAGTTAATTAGTCTCATTTCATGACCATTTACACAATTATTTAAGTACAGTCCACTCAACAACACTGTTATTCTAGTAACTTAAGTAGTCTTTGTTATGTGTACCTCAAGGTTGATAACTTTTTAAAATTTCCTAGCCAAAGATTATTTATTTTGTAAATACTTTCCTACCATTGCTTGAACTTCGAATCGCAGTTTTTTGGATGAACGTAATGTTGTCCGATTTCATATTTAGTTATTTAAAGGAATATTTACACTTTGTGGCAAAACAGATGTCGCAAGTAAAAGACAAAACCGAAGCCTTTCAACATTGTAAAAGGACAGAGCTACTTTGAAAGTGCCAAAGGAGATAAAAGTATATTACAACCTCATTCTATTTCCTTTATTCAATTTAATTTCACTGTCAGTGTCTATCTTTTTGCTGCTGTTGTGACCTTTTCGCTGAATGGGGAGGAGATTCTTTCTTCCTAATGTAAACATTGTTATAAGTAAGTGTTAATAATGTAATATATATTAAGTTCTTCACACAAAAAATTTAATTAGTAAGACACTACTACTTTATTGATAATATAGTTTTTTATGTTTCATTGTATCATGATATTTTAACTAAAAGTTCTAAAAAGTTCTATTTTATATTTGGAAAGAATAAAAGTTAGTGCAATTGATTGAATATTCTTGACGTATTCTATCTAGCGATAACTCCAAGGAATTGCCCCAATTGGAGCATAACATTATTTGTTCTTTAAGTTGAAATATCATTAGTAATAATAATTTTTCAAAATAAAATAATATTTCTAGCTCAAATCTTTTGAATCTACAAAATTTACAAAATTACACTTTTAACGCAGTCAAGTATGTAACAGTATTAGAATTCACCTTGATGTATTGAATATATTAAAAAATATAGAAAAATACATAAGATTATGTAAATGTGAATACATAAAAGTTCAATGTGTTTGGCTATTAGTTTTCTTTCATTTAAGATCATCAAGGAAGTGTCAAGCAAAATAGATAAAATATGTTAATTAAACTGAAGGATTTCGCTCAAAACTCTCACATTAATCATGGAAATTTATTTTAAAGCAGCTTCTAAATCAATGTATAAGTATTAACATTTGAATGTTTATCTGTTTATATATCACGAATAATTCATAATGTTTAAGTTTTCAAGTTTAACGAGTAAAGCTAGACAAGTTGACAAACGCTTGGAGTTAAGTCGCTCGCTGTGTAGGAGTAGACTAATGCTTGTGCTCATTAGGGTCTGAGGAATATATCGCCTTCTAAAAACTTCAAAGCATACTTGTTTGCTCATAGCATTTCCTACGGATACACCAAAGTAATTGGAAACGCTATATATCTGTATACATTATTTCCACCTCAACCTTTCCATTTTTTCACTTTAGTTTCAAATTTTTTTTAAGCCTTTGACATGGAAGCTTCTTTTGACTAAAATTTTTATTCGTGTCTTTTCTCTAGCATTGGTTTAGGTATTATGATGTAATACCAGTTATACACAAAAAATACAGTTGTTCAGTGAAAGTTTTGAGACCAGAAACTTGCTGTATTTGTTGACTTCAATCATTACTGGATTGTTATAAGATTTTTCTGTAACTATAAATTGCATTTTTAGATAATTTTTTTGTCAACATCTAAAAACATTTACAAATTAATAATTAAATATTTTAAAATTTGAGTAACCCATTTCCATATTGAACCATCTAGTACATGATACATACGTGCAAGTACGTAAACTTTTTCATCCAAGTAAAACTGTATTCATGAGCTTAAAGGTGAAATAATCCTTCAAAAATTCCTAAATGAATCATTGAACTATCATTCTACATAGTAAAAGGAACTAATGAAATGTTTCTATTCATTTTTGCTTGATTATGTTATCAAGAAATTGTATTTTAAGAAATACCAGTTTGCCTATGTTGAAGTACCCTTGTTAAAACGCAGATAGAATATTATACTTGGACTTTTGTTGCTTCTACGATGATAAACTATAAGAGCTTTAGCATATTGTTTCAGACAAAATCATGTTTGTATGACAAATTCTCCTAAAAGGGGAATTTTCTAGGGGAAATTTCTCTCTGAAGATGGCATCAACTGCCTGTAAATAGTGAAACACTGTCAACAAGGTGGCTTAGTAAGATAACTCTAAATAAGAATAATATCTAATGTAAAAAAATACATTTAAAATGTTTGCGTTGTTAACAATCTAAGGGGTTAAGAAAATAAATGATTTCAAATTGTTCACATGAAATTACAGTGACCACCGATTATATCACTGGCTACGTTGTTAGGTATTCCCTCGTTGAAGGGACGAGTAAATAAGGTCTACCCAACCAAATGATCAGAATCTGCAATCAGCGAGAACACCTGAGGCCACCGCACACTAACTCGTTACATTCGGTCTATTATTGGGGATTAGAAGCACATTTTGGTTACCATTCATCGCATATTCTAGGAAATATTTACAGAACCCTCTTTATGAGTGGTTTGTTCAATATGTAAATTAATTTGTTACCAAATATTATCATTGTCATATATAAGTTAACAATATACCAACGTAGTTTGTCTAAATAAATAATTTGATTTGGAATAATAATATAAAAATACTTCAAACCAACAATAACGATGTTCTTTTAAAGTTATACTGTTGAAAGTATGCGACAAAATTAAGAAGTGATTTAAGTAATTAAAAGACAATTTTTTGGTTGGTTCACAACCTCAAAATGTACGTATTATACATCCAACCAATGATTACTGGACTATCGTGAAGTTATTTATTAAAATTTAATAAAATTTTAATATTATAATGTATACCGATATTTCAAAATTTGTATGTATTATTTTATTAACTTTTTATTAGGTATTTTTATTGTTTAACCTTATTGAACATTTGATTTTTAATTCCTGCAGTAAATAATTACTTCTTTTACATGTTTTTTTCCTTGCAGCAGCAAACTTAGGTACCCGTTAAGCTTAAAGTGACTTAAATAGGGAATGCATTGGATACAGTTAAAGAAATATTTGAGCTAAAATACAGTCAAATAAAACGAAATTCACTTAGTCTGCAGGCTTGCTGAGGCAGGGGTATTTAGGATCGTATGATGTTACAATATGAACAATTATTACAAAAACCAAACCATTTTTTTAAATCGTCTCTCTGACAAAAAATAGTGTATGGATTATGATGGAAAGATTTAAATAGTAAAAAAATATTTTTTTTTTATAAATATGGTTCATAATTCTTTATTTATTCCAACCAAACATTTAGTATAAACGTGTTTAGTGAATCGTTGCATCAAGTGAAGTGTAAAATAGCTCTTTGTGGACGATAAAATGGAAACGGTGGCGATAGTTGATATAACTTCCGTTTATTTATCGTGCGTGAACACTTTTATCCTGTTTAAATCATTTAGGTACGTTTAACCAACTATTTAACTACTGTTAAAATTTTGAGTATTTAATTCTTCCTCAACCAAGTAGGGAGGAATACATTGTGTTTATGACCTATTGTGTTTATACTATTAGGACCTATTTATTTTCTTCAACTGCACTCGGTCCAATCAACGATAAATCAAAATTATAGGTATACCTTTTTTAACTTTATAAAATGGTTACAACAAGGATGTTACATATTATTTGCATACATTTATTAGGTTCATATTTAGTAAATAGAACATCAGGATGGGTGCTTAAGGTAAGGGAATTGTTCTTTGTTCTGGGAAATTGTTAAGAATAGTTATGGTTAAGCCTTAACTAAGTTAAGTTTTTTAAGTTAAGGTATTATCTCTAGGTGTCACGGAGCAGAATGTTCAAATTTACAGTACAGTTAGTTACGAAAGTCCTATTGATTACCTACTCCTTGAGAATTAGAACATTGTTTCTACTGCTAATATAATCATATGAAAACTTCATATCTTATATGTTAAAAAACTATCCTTACTCCAGCTTAATCTGTATGGCACGTATCCAGATGCGAAGCTGTTGTTTATATTCAATTTATTCCTAGGCGGAACTTTCTGTAGAATATGTCGAGGCACGACTGAATTTGATCAATCTAAGCCGTTTGTAAAATACGTGACTGTTTTGTATGGTTCGGTTATTTGTTTACTTCCCGAACAGTTGGGAATACATGGTATGAGACTACATACGTGGATTACAGTTAAACATATATCTTACAGTATGGCTATTCTTAAAGTCATTGGGAACTGTGCGATTAGTGTTCCATTGTGTAAGATATTTACCCTGCATATTTTATAGACTAGGCTATAGTTTTTTGTGATTGGTAATTTTTTGCATGTTGTATCATGACTTGACTGCTATACAGTGCAAATATTTGATCACTGCATTGTTAGTTGTAATGTGTTAGTTGCGTTTTTCACCTGAGCACGGGATCAGATTCCAAATCCTGAGACGTTATTGTTTTTTTGCATTGTGATGAAAAACTTCCGCAATAAACATTTAAACAATATTCTTAAAGGATTGTTAAAACAGTCTATGCATACTCTGTAACGGTTACGTGCATCGTTTGTTTATGTTTGTTATCATATTGTAAACCTTGAACATTTTATAACCAAATATAACGATAAGTACGCTTGTATTTTTCCTCAAATAAATATAACTGTTTGTTATCTAGTATGGTATTATAAAGGAACACTAAAGTAACATTTAAAACATAGACAACAAAATAACAAGTAAAAATTACCAGGTATCAATGGAATGTCCACCAGACATCGAGCGGTTATAAAAGAATGAGAATTGAACTTCTGGTTTGAAAACGTAATTATATTACTTAAATAGTAATTATTAATTAGCATAGTTACCCTTTGGATGGATGGTATACTTTTTTACATTTAAACGATAAAATTGTAAATTAAAAATACTTCTAATTTCAAAAGTATTTAATTTTGTTTTATTGCTGTTGTACTCCAATAATTGTTTCAGTTGAGATATTTTTATGGTTTTATATTCATTTCAAACCAAAGCCAACAAAACGATGTGTTTTATTAATATTTCATTTCATAATCAGCCTAAACACAGTTGAAATTTTAAAATGCATGTTAGCATATCAGTTACCTTTACATGCAATGTCACACTCGTATGTATCCCAAAACTACGTTATTCTTGGAGTTTTTTTACATTCACTTCTAGTATTAAAATATATAATATAAATTACTTCAAGTAACTCAAAAATGACCTTAAGTAATATCAAGCAACACTGATTAAGTAAAAACCTAGTATTTTCTGCGACTAAAAATCTCAATTTATCATTCAGCGAATATTATTTTGTAAACTAATTGGCAAACCAGCTTAAATTTTTTCTTTAATTTCTCACAACTTTACTTTTCATAAAATACTTATAATTTAAAGTAACTACCCTTTTGTTTAAAATTCATGAATGGCGATACCGAAAAGCAAGGTATGAAACAGAAGGTACTGACATTATTATCAATTATTTTCAGAGATGAATTATTTTGCGTAGAATAGATTTTAAACGTAACGTGTTTGAAAGTAATGAAATACACGAACGTTAAATAATAACTGATTCAATGACAATGACCAACTAGGGATCACTGAAAGGATTAGCAAAACTCCTCCAGGGTGGAATCAGATTTAAATTTTAAAAGCACTCAACTCAGTTTTGAAATACCTTAATCGGATCTGCAGCGATCAAAGTAGTTGCAACACTTTCCAGTTGCTCCAACTGAAGTGCACAAAAATTCCCAACTACTTCATCATCCTGTTATCATAACGCCACCGTTAATCTTTTATACTTTAATATATTATCGAACTATTATAATGAATTAATATCAAAAACATATCAGTAATCACAGTTAATTGTACAATTTTATCGGCAAAGTTGGATAAACTGCTTAGTCGGGTATGATTGAAATAGAACAACTATTTACATAATAGCAAAAATCTTTAAAGACTACAAGGCAAGAGCATTTACATACCCGACATTATAAGATAATCTTGACAAAGGTATGTTAATATATTTGGATGATAAATATTTACCTTGTAATGGAAAAAACCAGAGCCAATTGTACTTTTAGTGAGAAAAACATAAATCTACTTTTGTTACTTCGGTGGCTCTCCAGGTGGCAAACAAATCGCACTCATTGTGTTGTGATTGCAACCTCCTTTTGTACTCTGACGTTGAAAATATCTCCAATCAGAGGCCGATTGTCCTCCATTGTTCGGGGCTTAACGCATTTCATGCTTTCAAACGCTCATGATTTGATCAAAAGCCACAAAAGCTACAATCTCATTTGACTGTTATTCTGAAGGTTTTTCGTATGTGTGGTTTATTACTTAAAAGAACTTGTGAGCAAGTTAATATTAACCATTAATGGCTTTGTTATGTTATTTTTGGTTATTTGAAGTTATTTGTTGTTTCCTTTTGCAATGTTTAGCAAAGGTATTAATACAAATTAAAGCTTTTATTTGTACATGAATGGAAACAAACTGAAACTATTGTGAATTTATTTGTATGTATTGGAATAAGCACTGTTTTGCGCCTAAGTGTTGGTTAAGGCAGTGATTACTGTAGTAGTTAAAAGATAACTGATTATGTTTGTGAGCTAAGATTATTCAGCCAATGTAGAACGAAATTTGCATGATTGGACATCATACTAATGTATAACAGAGTCTAAATATTATAGTATGTGTCCATATAAGCTTATTTGAACCAAAATCACAAATAGTTTTTCAAAACATAACCATAATCATATCATATATTTCTTAAAATAAGTGCCACTCCTTGTCCCTCAGTGTCAAAACAAGATTAAGTACAGCAATGCATTATGTTTCTTATCAAATTGCCCTACGTCAGCTACTTGAATTGAAGGAAACCAGCCTAACTCGATCGGTGAAAAATATGATGATCATTCATATAACCGAGCATCTTTTTAATTTAATTTTATAAAGAAATATCTCTTAATTTACACCACACGTAAGTCATAACAGCTATGATTATGCCAGGTTTTTATTTTAAAAACTACAACTTAACTAATGAAAAACTGTAATATTTGTCTGAAAAAAATATCAACATAATTCAAATTCTGGCTTAAAGCTGTTGGTTATTAAATCTTGCTTCATATACCAACATTGTGGATAACAGAGACTTCCCAATCAATTAATCAGAATTTGCGATTGGAGAGAACACCTGAGCCCATGATTAGACTTTTAGACATCTCAGTCTGTAAATAGAGATTGGGAGTTAAATTCAGAGTACTAAGAAAAATATAAATGACCAAAACAATTATTTATGTTTCTTTTAGGGAAGGGAGTTGGCCAATACAGAGCTTTTATTGTTCCGGTTGTTGGGCCTACAACTGGTGACTTCTGAATCACAAGTGGCCGTGTAGTGGCTCCACCGAACTATAAACCCTAGGTTACATCTGGCAAGAACATTCTCTGTTCGGATTTCTTCCTCTTATGTTTTATGAGTCTTTCAAGGTAAAGTTATTTTACAGAATATCGTAAGTAAAAATGTAAGTAAAAAAAAAAGATATTGTTCAAACAGACCACTTGAATTTTTCAGGGATTAAAATAACTAACCCTATTTAAGTCATTCTGCATTAAATTGTTGGCAGTACTCATTCAAACTCTTTAAAGTTAAGAATAATTTTAAAATTTTTATTTGTACACTGTTTGTTCGGAAACTACTTTTTATAATATTTTTTTACTATAGTGTACAAAAGGGTTTCACTTTTTCAAATATGTAATAAAATAAAAATGATAATATCACCCATGAACCTGGTCTGAAAGTAATAAGTCTATTAAAATATGTTTGGGAAGTTCTAAATGTAAAATGTGATGGGTAATAAAACTATCATACATAATAATACTACTACTTGAATATCAGTTAAACAAAGCTATAAAATATTTATCATATTTTACTAATGATTTTTTTTTTATTAATAAATGTAAAATTTATAATAGGTAAACTTAGAAACGTTATGCGACACGATGTTTTTTGAAACGATAAAATAAGCATATTCTACACGAACATTACCGTCCAACAAATCTGCTACATAGGGCACGATGCCAGAACAAGCTGGCAAGCAAGTAACTTTACATTATACACGCAAAACTGTCTACAAAGTCCAGCTTTTAGAAATAACTTGACTAATAATTACTTGTAATAAAAACTTTTTGGAATGTTGTTTTACGTCACTAGTCAATCCATACTAGGCCTAAACTCTTTTAAAGCTTGATGCGTATTAAAAGGTTGGAAAAACGTTTTTCTGTAACCTAAATATTCAATTTGTTGCAATTGGGGTGTAGCAAACATTTTGTATTCTTGAAAAATAAATAAAAAAATTCTTAATCAATAATTATGATAGCAAAGCTCATTTAAACTATTGTGCTTTTATTTCTTGATTTTTTAAATTAATCTTTTACCTAATGTTATTGAGCGTAGCTCTTTGGGATCAACTTCAATGCAACAAATAAAGCAACATCACTCAATAACGGCAGAACACATTTCAGCTAAACTTAACAAGATTACTTAGACTAATAGTGAGATGGTTAATAAACAAACAAATTTCAATTAGATAATGCTAATGCAATTTAAAACGAACTTAAAATTTCCAAATTTTAACATTAGGCTTATGGGACTAAAGTAGCCATATGACAGTTTTTTGTTTACAAGAAAAATGTAAACAAGAGAATCATAAGGTATTTATGAACTTTCTAGACTTTTCTTTTAAACGTTTTTAAACCATGAACCTATTTGTGTTTCCAGCTGATTAGAAACAGCCAATGTTAGAAATCAGGATTTAATAAGCGATATATTGAACCGAATCGAAATCGATATTTAATCCGATAATACATCACAGGTTATATTATGTTGAATTACATCGACGGTGCAATAAGTTATTACACTTATTAATAAAACGCAGATTGAACACTGATCTAATTTAGGCATGTGGGGAAGGTAGGTCGGGGTTTATGAGTATTCGTGACTACATTAAGTGTTTTGAAGTACCGGTAAGGTTAGATTAGGAAGGTAAAGTGTAGGTTATAGGCAATTGATCGAGTTGTTTATTTGTGTTGCACCAAATTAACTGATAATATTTTCCTGGTCAAAACTACCATAATGTACTTTTGGAAGAGGTATCTGAATAACAAGATGTAGTAAAAACAAATCTGAATTATTATAATTTTAAACAATAAAACCAGCATTAGTACATCTATTGACTTTTTTACATTTAGTTACTAATACAAATATCAAATCACGTTTGTTCCGCTCAACTGGCTTTCACCTCTCTGAAAGCAACCCTAGTAAATAGTATAACCTAATGCCGTCAGGGGCATTTTTAAAAGTTAAGAGCCTTGGCCATTTTTTATGATCCACAAAGTGAATGAAATATTGCCATCCTTATCAATTATTAATAATTTGAGATGGGGACGCCACCTAGGTGCGTATTTTAACCCAAATATAAATGAAGGATGAGTGTAGAATGTTGTGACATGATCTGTGTAACTTTGCTACTGACCAAGAGCAGCTGGTTCATCAGTCAGGATCATTTATTTAAAGCCAAATGAACAGGAACAGCTGGGTCCGGTTTCGAAGTTTGATAGCCTAGTTTTCGTCGTTCTATTCCTCTTTTTCACTGACCTAAGTCACAAAGAACTTCTGTCTTTCTTTTAGAAGTTGATTTCATAACTCAAGTTATTATTTGAGTAGTTGTTTACCATCTCATGAATAAAAAAAAATCTTAGAAGGGTAATTAGTTCTGTATTTAGGTTAACAACACGGAATAAGGGTTGCTCTAATACTTCTGAATTATCTTATATAGTTTAGGCAGAATGAAAAAAAATCCTACGTGTCAGATTTCCCTTGATTTTTGTAACCATTTCCAATACATCCTCTTACGGCACAGGAGTTCAGAGCATAACCAACATACACTATTTCGGCAGATGCGACTGTCTGCTGTGCCACGTCCAACTGGGATCCAACGAAAATAAATTAATTGTTAAAATTAAAGCAAATGGACTTCATAGTGCACAGAATGCGTCGACTGGAAATTTCCCTTTGGGATTTACACCACAATGCTTCAGTGGTAAACGTATCAAAGCATAAGCATTCAGTTTATTCCCAAATCAAATGTAGATTTCTTAGAGAAATAGTAATGGTTCTTCAAAATAATTATATAAATGCAGGTAGATCGTTATGCTATGATGACGCACGGAAGATTATCTTTCAAAACGTTTATAACACTAAAATAAAAAACAAGTTTTATATATTATTTTATTTGCAGGTCTATTAAATATAATAGAACGAATAGCACGTATTACTTTAAACACCAAGTTGTGTCCTCGTATTACCGTAGAGTATTTTATCAACATGTGGTCTATGCAGCAAAGTTCTTGCAGTCGCATTAGTAGAATTAACGGGTGGAACTTTGGAAACAAGTTTGGTCATAATTACACAGCATTTAGTTTCAAGATAATCCCATTTGATTAAGCAACCGTCCTTTGCTCCTTCAATTAACATTATGGCTTCAAATTAGTCGGTCGCACGTAAATCCGTATGTTGAATTGGATTTCGTCAAAGCAATATGTCCAAATTTGATGTTTTATAAATCTGTATTCTCATATCATGAGGTCTTAACTAAGATTGAAGTTTTTACATCATGTTTACCGTTAATCCTTAATTAGTTTATTTCGTCATAAAGGCCTAAAGTAATTTGTTTAGTCCGATGTTATGTTATACGATCAAGGTGATAAATGAGAAAGGACGAAAGATACATTTTGCCTGTCTAGTAAACCATTGTTTCTAATACTGTGCTTTTTTAGATGAATCATTTAAAAAAGTCGTGAATTCCAAGCACTGTTTTTACACGTCTTGTAAATAAGCCACCGAAATGTTTTCTTTATTGGTTAGATACTATCACAGACTCGGGGTTGATCCCTAGTCAAGTATATACGAACATTTGTTTCTGTTATTTAGATAGCATATGTTTTACTCCTCCAATGCAATATTTTTTATTTGCCTGAATGGCATATAAGAGGTATAATTGTAGTAAAATTTACTTAACAACACGATGACACACACTACTAAACCATTGTAATAATAAAACGACACATATGCAATCGGGACTATTTTTTTCTACAAAACATGCGGATTAATTTTACAGCAAAAAATAACTGCTGCTTATATCTCTCTTTGGAGAATAGCTCAGACAAGCAACGCATATATTAAAACAGCAATTTCCCCTCCAGTATGACAAAAAGTAGTTCATAACAGTGTCGGTTGCATTTTCGATGGAAATTTAAAATTCAACAATAAAGGCTGTATGCCCGGGGCTTATTTGATGATCGCCATTTTGTGAAAGCTCTTTGTGCGGGAAACGCTTGATATTGTAATCATGCTGACACTTATATAAACTAATATAGGTATCGATTAACGGTTCAAAATTCAAAATATAGTAATTAAATATTGTCGTTTTGGAAACTTAAGGATTCTATATATCTACATTAAATAAATAAATATGCCTTTATTTCCGAGCGTCTCTCAGTACGAATAAACTTGAGTATAGTTCAGTGAAAATATATGAATTAATGACCCAACCACCGAAAAAATCCGAAAGTTTTGAAACATTGCACAGTATGTCTAGGTACCTAGGGAATATTATACCAAAAGTCCCCATTAATAAGTCCCCATTAAGTCGAGCTCTAGCGGCAATTAGTGAAAACAGGGTATCTTTTCAAAACTTTTGGATTTTTTCGGAGGATGAACCTTTTTTTGACTGGACTATAGTGGTTTTACTTGAGCAAAATACTTTTAAGGGCTAATGAGAAATAGGTAGAGTGACAAACTTCATCAATACCGTTCATGGATATCTCACTTTAGCTTAATCCCATGAATATTAGTATTCAGAAGAATAGGAGTAAAGTATCTCTACTACCTTGAATCGTAGAAACTAAAATATATATATAGACGTTTACTGACATAAACAACCAAATGATCACAAAAGTGCATTGGTCTTGAATGAAAAAAATTGGAAACTGTTAATAAACAATGATTACAATCCAAATGGGTTGATACTCGTCAAAACAAAGCTCTAATGACAGCAACGATCGTATTGAGTTTTGATGGCGTCCATCATTGCTGCACTGTAATACATAACGGGTGACGTTTGTAAGAGCATTCCTGTCATTAACAGATTCTGTCACGCAATGTCAGCCATTAAATTTACATACGCTTGTTCTATATACGCCTGGTAATTTATTCCATCGCGTTCGTAGACTTGCTGACACAAGACAAATATTTTGGCAAAACTGTAAACAAACAAAAAATCCAAAACTATGACTAGGATTAATTTGTATGAATTCAGATTTACAAGTGTGCTTCTAATATAGAACTTTACTTTACTTTAAAATATATTTTACAACAGCATTAACGCCTCTGATTCAAAAGACACATTAACACATACACCATTAAGAGTTTTCAAGGTGTGTAAACTTCTCTCAAGGATTTTAGGCGGTTTTTATAAACAATATGAGCTGTGTGCCTGTAAAGATTAATATCTTGGGAAAATATTATACCTTTTATGTATTTAGTATATTCTTTATACGTGTGTTAGTTTTTAAAATAGGATTTTTACTTGGCTGCATTATTTTAATGCAGGGTGTCTGGCCATTAGTGTTTGAAAGAATTTTGTATCAAACTACATGATAAACAGTGATTGAATTAATTAACGCCTATTTAACGCTCCCAACACAACTAGTAAGAACAAATACAAACTATTTTAGATTGGTTTTTAAATATTTGTAACATTGTACAAAACAATAATTTATAGACATTGAGCTGTCATTGTTTAAGTTAAAACTGATAAAAAAAAAATTAGTTAACATTCGAAGTATTATTTCCAGTTTGAAGAGTTTCCCTGAAAATAGGAAGTACTACGAAACACTTCTTACCTCAATAAGCTTGAGCTTTCAAAAATGTTATATTAAAATAAATAAAGTATGAATAAAATAGTACATTTCAAATTGCTGGCTACATTTTACTGCCTAATGGAGTTATATTTTTTGTACACTATAAACTTTTCAAAAAGCAATACCGTCTCAAAATATTGCTCTCACAAGCACATTGATTCGTTCATATTTGGATTAGAGTTGGGAATATTTTACCGTGTTCGTTGACAAAATCCATTTATCTCACAAAAGGTCGTCATTAATTTGCTTTCCATCAGATCTGTGAAATTGAAGTATGACGATATTAGATTTTCAATGCATACTGTTCAATATTACTGTTTCATCGAATATTTTAAACATCGCTGAACAAATTAATGAAATTCTCTTCACATTTTTGTGATATTAAAGCAGAAATTTTATATATTTTTTTATCTAATGTTTTACTTAAGATTAGTGACACAAGTAGTGTTCATTTTTAGGTTTGATTGTTTAACTGTTAATATTTGGATTAAAGTTCATTTATATTATATTTCCACTGTATTAAAAGATCAGCCAATGGGTCCTGAACCACCTTTAAGCTAAAGGTTCCCTAATATAATTAAAAACGTAAAGCTGGCTTATTTTAACAATTTAAACCATCATTTACCAACGTATTTAAGTATTTGAACATTAAAATATACAAACAATCATGTATTCTCATAAAAAACTACATTTTATTTTCAAAGTCCCGGTGCTCGATATATTTCTTCTATTTGTGTGTAATAAACAGTATGTCTTTGCTTCAGTATTGTTATGTCATTCAATATGTTTATTTTGTTGATTTCAATTGCTTTTGAGGATAAGTATTTTGCATATAACTGCAACATTGTAAAAACTAAGGGATGTTTTAGTATTTAATATAACAACTATAGAATAATCATTATCTTTATCTATAATCTTTATCTTTGTTTTTGCCTACATAAATAACCCCGTGGTGATACAAGTAGTGCATTTTGTAATGGAATCTTTGTGCACTGAGCAAATATATGAGTGAATTTAGTTTTCCATAGGGAATTTCGCTAACGTTTGAAATTAAATTAATTGTGTATGGACCGAAGTATGTTAGCTATATTATATCATATATTGCCAATAACGTTTTCCTGCAAGAATATACCAACGTTTGCGGGGAACTCGTATTATTTCACCAATGTTAACACGTCATCCCAGATCGATCTAATTGCATATGGAAATTATGGCTTATGGAGACAACAACTATGTTTGGTTGTTATATACTGTACTCGTATTATGTATAAAAAAACTATTTTCTTATTTCTCCATTGTTTAAGCATGGTCTACTCCTAGAATTTTTTGTTCTGTTTTTTATTCGATTTATAATTATAATTAATATTTGGTATCCTAAAAATGTATTACTTTCAATGACCATGATGACTATCATCTACGCATATTCTGTAATAGTAGTTTACGAAACGATTGCGTTAAGTTAGTCTCTACGACACGAGTAGAAAATTTAAGGCACGAGCCTTGGCGAGAGCCTTAAAAACTTCTACGGGTATCGTAAAAACTATTAACGCGAGTTGCGAACACTACTTTACCTACGACCGTTTTTTAATTACTAACAATCTGGGTTTTAATTACTATCAATCACTACTCATAACTTCTAAGAGAGGTTATGTTTTCGTTTATTGTCATTGCCACTGTGATGCAACGACTTATTGTATAATCGGCTGATTTCAAGTAATTACGTGTTTGTAAAACTTCATAGTAATACGTTACCTTTTTCAGGCAATAGGTTCTCCTAGCAGCATTCTTACCATAAATAATGTATCAGGTACAATTAGGGAAATATTGCATATTTTTTGGGACAACTGAATAATATAGTGAAACAGTAAATTTACAGTTAGATCTCAGCATCGAATATGTGGTCCACAACGAGTTGGGTGAAAATGTGGTTAAGAGGGTTTCAAAATAAATCAGAAGCACATTTATCATTTATAAATTAAACCTTATTTTGTTTCGTCCATTTAATGAATTTCTGGTATGTAATTTCATACCTTTGTTTCGATTTTGGTGGCAAAATCCTAAAGTTGCCAGCCATTAAATAAAGAGTAATATAAGAACCCAAAAAGGTACTAATTTTTAACATATAAATAAATAGTATTAAAAATTACGTAATTTACAAATGTGCATCTATGATAAACACTGCTAGTTTTTTAGATTAATAAAACATAACGACATTAGTTATATTCGTTTATTTCGATCATATATTAAAATCCTAAGTTGAAACTTACTTATGTATTGATAAAGTTTATTTAATTACATTCATTGTTAACCATAATTCGAAGTATATTGTAAAGGTAAGGTAAGTAAAGATAACTGACTCGCACCTTTCATGATGGGTCCTATCAAATGGCTAACGATTACTTCCTTTACAACTATAGAAAGTTGGTTGAATAGACTTAACAAACCAATCTTCTTTCAAAGCATTCAGTTCTGGATCCATAAAATATCTGTATTAAATATTTGAAACACCATTACAATGCATAGAAAGGTTTGGAATACCGCATTATGCCATACAAACTTGGAACTTCGTATGATTGAATTGGTTTGTAATACCTAAAATTTTATTTTACATGGCTTTATGTAAAATAAAATTTTAGGTATTAAATTCAATGATCTGCCATGAAGTTATAGAACCAATCACATTTTCCACTCTCCGAATTGAATCTTTATTTACATTATGTGGTAATTGTATTTTTATTCAAGTTGTTATTTCATATGGCAGTATATAATCATTTGTTCATACTGGCCGCACTATTTGAAAAATGATTAGTCGATTTCCAAACACTGACAATGTCTGTACCAAGTTTTTACTAATTGGAAATAAATTCATTTATTATTAGTTTATTAATTTATTGAAAAAATCCCAAGTTTTATTTCAAGTAATAAATCTGTAAATTTAAATTGTAGGAAATTTTACCATGAAAGAGATCTCTCTGTAGTAAAATACTTCCAGTGAGAGAGGAACACTTGAAAAGAACAGCATTGAATCCTCAAAGGAAACGGAGCTTGTTAGTTCATTCAACTTAAATATGATATCGTTGTGAAGAGGGACCTAAATCCAATAATAATCGCTTTGGTTTTATATATTTTTGTGGTAAAGTATGTAAAGTTCATTTTAATATCTGTAATCTTATAATTTTACTTCCAAAGTACTATTAAATCAAAACAGCTGTCCCAATTCGTAATTTATAAGCCTTCAATGGCAATATTGAAGTCATAATAGTAAATATTATTACTAGTAATGCAATATTATCTAATGAGAGTAGGCAAATACATCTACAAATAGCCATCTATAATACTCGTACCTAATTTGTCTTAGGATTTAATAATTGTTCATTTGTAACGTTTCATATATATTAAACAATATTGCATGACACAAAATATTTAAGTAACACTATTGTTGGTGTAACGTGCGTCATGTAATGTTGACGTTGAGGTGGAGGAAATGACAGTTGGAGGCAGTTTACGTGGACAAATATTGGTGAAATGTGACTAGCAGCTAAGATAACGTTTACCTCCTAGTACAGAGCTTGGCAGAAAGCTGGGGTACTTTCTGAACGTCATATAGAATTGATAAATTACAACATTATATCCAATGAAACTGCTTATAAAATAAACAAATTGATGACGATGTTTTATGAACAGAACGAAGCCTTACTGCTTTAACATGTTTCTAAACGGTCAATAATAATGCGTTTACCAATATTGTAGTGAGTATTCGTAACTAATACACTATATGTCTTGTGTAGATTTCCAACTAACTAGGACCAGGATACTTTGGCCAGGACAATTTTTGGCTTTTGGAAACATATATTCCACAGGATCAAATTAATTTACATGCGTGCAAACACATATAACTGGTGATGAAATATTTCCAATGACAATATTCTTACTCGCTTATTACATTGTAGTATCACACTGTATTTAGTTTTTAATATTTTACTTTACGCATTAAAACCGTTGTTTTTGTCAATCTTTGACTATTCAAATGTTGGCGGTTTTGTTAGTTTGTAATGCATTTTGCATTTTCTACCATACAAAGTTTTAACTCTAAAAAAACTAAATGTTTTCCTACCTTATCCCGTATTTTATATCTAATTTTGTAATCGTCACTACATTTTTCAGCGTCTATAACGGTTAGGATTATTAAGTGTGATAATGTAAGTGTAAAGATGAAAGCATTTTACAGACTAGATTCCCAAGAGAGTTTTATCATTTGTCATCGCCCCTTGGAAAGTCCAGTCCACCGTAAACCCAGCTGACACATTTTACCATTGAAATGTATCATCTTTCCGATGAAAATACCTCTCTTAGTGGGCTCTTCAAGTATTTATCGAACTTGTTTCATTACATTTTCAACTCCTCAAATGGATTCCGCGCTATTGGAATTAATCCAATAATCACTTCTTATATGTTATTGTTTTACGGTGTCTTCAATTAGCCAACGATCCATATATTTTACTAAAATTATAAAAAACTTTATTAATTTTCTTTTGTTTATGAAGCTGTTACCTATGAATAATTTGCAACTTTTTTATAATGCGAGCTTAGAAGTCTTTAGGTATTAACCTTTTGGTATTTGTAACCACAATAAAAATGCAGCAAATTTCAATCACACAATTAACTTATAATCATTTGTAAATAAATTAAATAACTACTTAATAAATATATGAGCCCTTATTAGCTTATTTCCCAGGATGAAAATCTGTAAAAACACCTTATAACATAGTATTTGACCTGAAAATGTCAAGAAGCTATTTAACATAGTATTGTAAATTTTGCATATCGCATTTTGGGCATACTGTATACCTAAAGATATTGATTCTTGTTATATACCAACAATACCCCGTCCTTACCGTACTTGACACTGTTGAGACCAAAACTGTATAAATCACTAAATAACAAAGTTATTTTCTGCATAAATTAGATTGATTAAATATCTGGTGTTATGAAGTCACCAATTATTGTTATTGCCTAAAGGTAGGTCATCGATAAAAAAACAACGAGACGAGAGTTTAGGTAGTTCGAAACATTTCAACATAAATACCATAATTGGTCTACAAATGTTAACTTTATTTGTAACAAAATGATATATGACGAAAAAACACTGTTGAGAAACGAATACATTTTCCACAAATGTCTAGCCCAGAGATTGGCAAGACCGATGTTTGACCGGGGGTGGAGAGATAAGACAACTTCTGGGTCATTTGTTATAGCTTATCTGAGAGGGGTTTCACTCGAGATGTGAGTTCAAATTCTTAGATATTTTTCAAATTTCCTTTTCAATACTATCATTGACTTTTGTAGTCAAAAATGCTATCAACGTGAGATACCACATATACATATTTGGATTTAAATCATAATAACTTTAAACCACATGTTTTTGTAAATTGCATATATATTTTGCATTTATGTTATTAACGAACTTTTCTACTTTAAAGTAAAGTATACAAAACGTACATTTCATTAATGATCAAAATGGGACCTAACCTCAGATCAAATTTGTAGAAACCTTTGCTTAAAAAGAGGTTAAATAGCCCGGTAAATTGATACGCACATGATAGCTAGTCATTTACGAAGTGGAATCAATAGATTCAAAATGTTACGGTAACTCAAACTAAAAAAAAGAAATATCTAACCATTCGTTCTTTTAAAGTAATGTTATAATTTTTCCATCGCTGTTAGTGTACCCAAATTAATCTGTTTTCATTTTAACTGTCTATTGATTGATAAGTAAATATGTATAGACATTTTTTTAAAGGGGTGGATACCGAATGAAGATACAATTTATTTTGAGTCTAATGTTTAAAGAATTAACAATACATTTAGAAACGAATACATTATCTTATTAATTGTTTTGAATTATCTTTCGGTATTCTAATACCATTTCTATACACGTTAAGTTAGTGTTTAATGCAAGGAAACTCTAAACAATTCCTGTAAAATGATTTTTATGATCGAGGTTTACATTTAAATGATCTTGTGTGGATTCAAACGAGGAATTTTTTATTTGACCTTCCGTTATTACTCTTCCTTTATTACCTTTCATGTATTAAATGTATAATGTATAATAATGTATGTATAATGTATAGTGTATAATGTAATAAATGTATATGTATAATGTATATGTTTATTACCTTTCGTTTATGTGTAATCGACATTAGCAATCTGTTTCAGACTAAATGTTCTACCAAACCCAATCACTTGCACGTCTTTAAATAAATAACTCCTTGATCAGAATTGTACATGTTTTTTACTTTCCGTATCTTTAAATAGAACTGTAACTACATGAATGTGTTGCTCCAAAGTAATTGACCAATCCCTTCCACCTAAACCATCCAATCTACTGTTAACACACCTCCTAATAAAGGGACGAGTTGTTTGTGTGGTGGTCACGACTGTGTATAGTATAAAATCCATGGTTCTCTTATGCATTTTAAGTATTTGTTAATGGTTTTTGTATTATTAACCACTATATAACAATCAACTACTTTAACAATTTGTTATTTCTTCCAATTTGGGAACAACAAACTTCTTTCTTCAGCAAAACACTTTGTGGGTTTTAATAATTCCCAAAGAACGTTGAATACATTACTGGAAATATAAATGCTATTATCTGACTACATTTTTATGTATAAACCTATTGGCCCCATTTTCAGAAATGTGGATTTTCGAAATATAAATTAACTGTTAATCTTCATATTTAACATAACGTTAAAAGACGCATATTATTCAACGTTATTCAACGCCTTTGTGATGTTGATAGACACAATTTGCCATAATTTCGAATCATCTTCCTTCTTCAAACCCAATTTCACTATTTCACAACAATCACAGCGTGGCTCATATTTCTAAATGTTTCGCTGATATTATATCTTTTAAATTCTAGAAAAATATTACTTTTGGATTAAATGTTGTTAAAACAGATTGAGGGACATTTAATTAATATTTTTTGTGAAAGAATATATAGTGAATTAACTAAGCTTCCATTTCCTGTCAAACCTGTTTGGGGTAGAATAACTTTTTTTATATTAAGCCTTTTTTACTTATAAAAATAAATTAAAATAATTTTAATCTTGTTTGTAGCTTTTAATTTAAATAATAATAATTAAAATAATTTTATTAATAATTAGTTGGATTTTGCGGACAATTTTATAAACTTGGTGAGGGGGTTGATTGGGGATTGGCAACTGGATTAATTATCCAGTTGGGGTGGCCAAATCTAATATAATCTAATATATTTGTATTTTAACATCACTTAGGACTAAACTGTTTCTAATAAAATCAACAACAGCTCTGTAACTGTATGTCAAATGCAATCAATAAATACTCTTATTATGAACTGTATTTTACACTTACCAGTAGCAGTTATAAACACTTTATACTTATTAGAAATTAGAAACATGTAAACATTAAAAGTTATCATAAAGCTTGTCTATTCCTGGGTGAACATGTTCAGTTAGACATAGTATTCCTCTAACATAATGTAGATTATGCCAAGAGACGTATCCCAGTGTAAAGTTACTCAACTGCACCAACTGATATGACATCCCTTGCAGTGTTAACATAATGCACTGTGAACACCTTTGCTTAGCTTACTGACTGGAATCTCCATAATATAAAGCATTAAAAAACGTTGTACCACAATGACCACCATATGTGTTATTTAAAGCTGTTAGGTTAAAATTTGTCCTGCATTCATTGTTGTTAAATATACTTTCACGTGAATTGGTCCTAAATCGCTTAGAAATTGTGCATTTTATCACTGGGGCGTAAAGTGACTCTTTCCGGATCGAGCTCAATTTTTACGACCAAGGCTTAGCCAAGGTCAGAACATGAGCTAGGTTTGTAAATACACCTATAGCCCTTGTGATGAACTATATTTTTCTTCATATTGCGTCATTAGGCCAAACTAATAAACCATGCTTAAAAATTAAAATACTTTGTATATAAAGATAACCTCTCAAAATAACTTCCAGCTTCTTTTTAATTCTGCTTATGTGATAAGCAGCTGTTTGGTAAGTGATTGAATCATTTCGATGGACTGTATTATTTTGATGTATTTTTGAAAGAGATTATGGTGGTTACTAACATTATACTGTATTTATCAAAACCAATCATCATTTTAATTCATTGGATTTAAAATACAGTTTAAAAACCTTGCAAATGAATTCTCGTGACTTTACCAAAACACCGATGTCATCATCATAATATTAACACTACCGTATAGGTAACAACAAACTATTATATCTAGTTTTAATTATTATTAAAAACATTACCTGTTAGGCTAAGTTAGATCATATTATAGCCGTTTTAATTTAACCAGAGCTATAAGGGCTCTGACTAATTGTCAAGAGCGCTGAGACTAATTCATTAGTAAGGACGTCTCCATTTACTCCCTGACTGGGATATGACATCCTTCTGAGACTTGATTATTCAATCAAGGTTAAAAGTATGAAGTAGTTACGCTTAAACAGATATATTTTACATTAAAACGTAGAGCAACAAAAAAATAGCCCACGGAAGTAAAACGTTTAAACTACAATATTCAATAGTCACAGTAAGACGGACGTATTTGTCTAAAGAATTTTTTATCCCATTGAAACAAATAAAAATTCACTATATCGCGATTTCTCACAGTTTACAATTCTATTGTGGTTGCACTTTGCTCTATTCGAGCGTAACAGTTGTTATTTAAACGATTGCGGCAAAGCTACTTTTCGTACGAATTCTGCATTAATGTTTCCTCCATTTTGAATAAACATAACATTCTTAGTGATTACTTTTACTGTACTTTAAGTAGGCTACCCAGCTCTTCAGGCCACCAATCAGAGAGCAGCATTTCATCCCCACCCCTCCCTCTAAGCCACGCCCCCTAGCCAATCAGAGAGCACCCCTCCTCCTAGGCCACGCCCCAGCTAATTAGAGAGTACCCCTCCTCCTACGCCCAAGCTAATTACAGAGCACCCCTCCCCCTAGGCAGCCATTCCCCTGGTCTCCTATGTTGTCTAAACTTATTTTCGTGCAAAGTTGCATAACCTCACGTATTGCGTAGGTTCCCGCCAACTTAAAAACCTCTGTAATGATCAACTCTTGCTAAATGAAATAACCTCCACTGAGTTATGTGCTCTGGATAATTACAAACATTGTTTGATTTAAAATATGTTTTAATGCTACTACATCTACGATTTATATTTACATACTTTTAAAAATATTTACAAATACTATAAATCTTCTTCTTCTTCTTCTTCTTCACGGCTCTGTAACAAAACAAGAAAGTGTTAACGACGTGTGTCCTGGCTGCTGATTGGTTGTAATAAGCTTGTACCTGAATGGTCATAAATAGGTGATATGTTGTGTGA
The DNA here is from genome assembly GCF_028750875.1 of Macrosteles quadrilineatus. Taxonomy (NCBI): domain Eukaryota; kingdom Metazoa; phylum Arthropoda; class Insecta; order Hemiptera; family Cicadellidae; genus Macrosteles; species Macrosteles quadrilineatus. The sequence goes on along the minus strand of NW_026542602.1, from coordinate 60,025,642 downwards.
TTGGTCAATATTTCTATTTAAACTTTCAGTACTTATTTTCTTTCACTTTGCTTTTGGCAATTGAATGTGTTGGACGTGTGCTCTTGTGTTTGATGTTTTGAGGTTATGTTTGCAAGTTATTTCTAGTGTTAATGTTAGTCTGATTATTTATGACACATCAGTGGTAAGTGAACTTTGTTTCTTTTGTGTAACGTATTGTGCAAGTGGTGTGCTATATTCAGCTTTGTGTGCGCGCAGCTGTGTCCCCACCACATCTTGTGTCTCGGTGTTGTAGTGCGCATCGGTGAGCTATATTTAGCCGTGTGCGCGCGCAGACTGTGGCCCCACTAGATCTTGTGTCTCCGCGTCCCTTTTACTTTGCTCTAGGCGTTTGACGACGATGGATGTTAGTATGGCTGATAACGTATCTGATGAAATAGTTGAACCCGTTAAAGTAGTCGAGCCTGTTACTTTAATAAGTACCGATCAAACTTATGTAAATAAATTTAGATTGTATGGAAGTAAAACAGTATTTAAATTCACTAATCCGCCTCCGGAGACTAATGAGATTGATTGGTTGAGACAAGGGTTTGCACAAATTGTAAATAGTATGAAAGAACAAGCTTTTGAAAATGATCAACTTGGATTTACTTTGGAGAGTCTCAACTTGAAATCAAAAGCACCCGGCTATGTAAATTTTCGGCCTGCTACTGAAATTGATGAAAACGTGTTGTGGCAAATCTTTGGTGGTATTGTGCAATCAAACTCTGAATCCATAAAATCAACCGACACTTTTAAAGTGGAATGCACTAGAATTAACCTTCCTGTAGGCTCTGGAAGGGTAAGACCAGGGTTTTACAATACGTTTGATGAGGAATGCAAGGCAAGACGGGGAATTGTTGTTATAAATAATAAAGATAAATTGTGTCTTCCCCGTGCAATTGTAGTGGCTATGGCCAATGTAAGTAAAGATCCTGACTATAATGCAGTTAGAAAGGATAGGGCAAATAGGCAAACAATCAGGGCTCAGGAACTTGTGCGTCGAGCTAGGGTTGAAATGCCAGAGGGTGGAGCTGGGATCCCGGAACTTGAAAAATTTCAGGGGTTTTTGAGGGACTACAAAATTGTCGTGTACAACTATGACAGGAAAGGACGTGATGTCTACTTTGAGGGAAATGTAGAGAACCCTAAGTTCCAAATTAACTTGTTGTTTCACAATGGACACTACAATGTGATTAATTGTTTGACTGCTGCTTTTGTTTGTAATTATTTCTGTGAAGCCTGTCATGTACCCTACGATCATAAAAGAGAGCATCGTTGCTCAAACATTTGCCCACAGTGTCAAACTATCTCACCTCCCTGTGTAGTGGAGAGTGGTGGTGTTCTGTGCCCTAAATGTAACATGACTTATAAAAATCAGAGATGTTTTATCGCGCATCAAGCTGATAGATGTAAAAATGTAAAGAAATGTCTAGACTGTGGGAAATTGGTTTGGATTAGAGATCGATCTAAGCCTCATAAATGTGGTGAAGTATATTGCAAACCTTGCAGTTCATTTGAAGTACCTAACCACAAATGCTATATGAAACCTGACACAAGAAAGCCTAAATCTAAAGAGTTTTTGTTTATTTTCTTTGACTTGGAAACCCGTCAAGATGAGTCTCTGCCCTCAGATCCTGAGTCTAAATTGCATCAAGTGAACTTGTGTGTGTCACAACAGTTTTGTTATCAGTGTATTGAGGCTAAATTTTGTATGGCTTGTAAAAATCGTACACGAGTGTTTAGTTCTGAACCAGTCACTCAGTTCATGGACTATGTGATGCAAGTCCGTAGAAATTTTAAAGATGTATGTGTTATTGCACACAATGGGCAGGGTTTTGATTTCCAGTTTTTGCTCAAATATGTGTTGGAGGATACAAAGTTTACTCCGAAACTTGTAATGCGGGGAACTAAGGTCATTTTGATGGAGATTGACAATGTGAGGTTTGTTGATTCACTTAGTTATTTCCCTATGCCTCTTGCTGCACTACCCAAAGCCTTTGACTTGCCCCCGGAAAAGAAGAAAGGCTATTTCCCCCACCTCTTTAACACTCTTAAGAATCAAAATTATGTGGGCTCTATGCCACCAAAGGAGTTTTACTGCCCAGAATCTATGTTTGAAAAATCATATAAAGATTTTGAAAACTGGTATAATGATCAGGTTGCAAACCACTTTACATTTGACTTTAAGAAAGAAATCCTCGAGTATTGTATGTCGGACGTTGATATCTTGGCCCAAGCTTGCTTAAAGTTCCGTTCAATTTTTCTGCAAGAGTGTAATGTTGACCCGTTTCTTGAAGCTGTAACCATCGCCAGTGCATGCAATTTGGCCTTCCGTCGGAACTTTTTGAAGAAAAATACCATTGGCATCGTTCCTAAAAACGGGTATAGGCTTGCAGACGCTCAGTCGGCTATTGCTTTACAGTGGCTATCGTGGGAAGAGGAGAAACGTGGAGTTAGAATTGAACACGCTGGTCGTGGAAAAGAAGTTAAGATCAATAAACTGAAAGTAGATGGGTTTGACGGTCAGAATATTTACGAATTTCAAGGATGCTACTGGCACGGGTGCCCTAAATGCTTTCCCTACGACCGTGAACTTGCTTTGAAAGAGGACCCCTCTGACTCACTCCACTTGCGGTATGAACGGACCAAATCAAAAATAGCAAAGTTGGGTGATAACGTTGTACAAATGTGGGAATGTGAATTTAGACAGTTGAAAAAGACAGAAAACCTGAAACATCTAGACAAGTTGCCGATCCTCAACAATTTACCCCTGAATCCGAGGCAAGCATTTTTTGGGGGCCGAACCGGGAATACTAAAACGTATCACAAATGCTCCGAAGGGGAAACTATTGAATACGTTGATGTATGCTCTCTCTATCCCTGGGTATGTAAATACGGCAAGTACCCTGTAGGCCATCCAACAATCTATGTAGGAGACAAAGAGTGTAGACAGAGAGGTCTTAATGTTGAGGGCCTATTAAAGTGTAAAGTACTCCCACCACGCGATCTTTACCATCCTGTGCTCCCAGCTAAAATGAATGACAAGTTAATGTTTGTTTTGTGTGCGACTTGTGGAGATGGTCAGGTTCAAAGTGATTGCGACCACGAAAGTGGTGACAGAGCACTAATTGGGACCTGGACTATGGACGAAGTTCGTAAAGCTGTAGAAAAGGGCTATGTTGTACTTGATATGTATGAACTTTGGGAGTATAAGGTAGCCACATATGAAAATGGGGGATTGTTTACTGATTTTATAAATAAATTTTTAAAAATGAAACAGGAAGCATCTGGGTTTCCTAGTTGGTGTGAAACTGATGAGGACAAAAACAAATACATTGACGATTATTTTAAGAAAGAGGGCGTCCAATTGGAAAAAGACAAAATTGTAAAAAATGGTGGCTTGAGGTCATTGGCTAAGCTTATGTTGAACTCGTTTTGGGGAAAATTTGGACAGCGTGAAAATCAGACCAAAGCTACAATTGTCAGGGACCCAAAAACACTTTTCAAAATGTTAACTAGCCCCGAAATAGATGTAAATAGAGTACAGATTGTCAATGATGAGGTTCTTGTTGTCAACTGGGAGTACATTGATGAGGTTGGGGAGCCATTGCAAAATGTAAATGTTGTGGTGGCAGCTTACACTACTGCCCAAGCGAGATTAAAGCTCTATGAGCATCTAGATGCCTTGGGTGGTCAAGTGTTGTATTATGATACTGATTCTGTATTGTATGTATACAAGGGTGGTTTGTATAGAGTTCCCACGGGAGATTATCTAGGGGAAATGACCGATGAGTTGGCCGAGTATGGACCAGGTTCATACATAACAGAGTTTGTATCTGGAGGGCCAAAAACCTATGCATACCTCGTGTGGTCAACAAACAAACAAAAATTGATTCCCGTTTGTAAAGTAAAAGGACTTACATTAAATATGAAAACTTCTAAAAAGATTGGATTTGACAGTTTGAAAGAGATGGTCCTTGGTGATGCTGCACAAACAATGGACATTGAGGAAAATAGAATCAGACGAACAAAGGATAGGAATATAGTTACAATCAGTGAGGTCAAACAGTTTAAAATTACGGGGCCAAAAAGGAAACATGGTAGCAATTATGATACACTTCCATATGGGTTTAAAATTCAAAAAACTCACCAAGATCTCAACTCCTGAATCACTATCACTATCACTGTCACTCAGCTCCTCCCAGTCCCCAATATCTACCTCGTTCCACCCGTTCCACCCTCCCGGGCCCCAATTGACCCCAAATTCCGAATCTGTGTCTGAATCGTTGTCTTCTTCACTCAAATTCAAAAATTCACATACTCTGCGATATAAATAATGTTGAACAAAATCACTAACGACCAGCATCAGAGAGATCATGTTGGACACTAAACACACATGTTGCACATGCTGCACATGTGTTGCGCTCCCCTCTCCACTATCACTACATACCTTTATGGTGGCATATTCTGTGTTTCTTGGTGGTAACGGTGGTGGCCTGAGATCTAAGGGTCGAAGTTCTTCGTAGATTGGCTCCACCGGTCTAAGAAATACCACCCTTGTCTTGACGATAAATGGCGACGGCTCGTCGCGCTTGATGGAGAATATCCAGCCGAAACACGATGCGAAACACATGGTGGCTGAGATCCAACTGGAGTGGGGCTATTTTTGAATGTGTTTGTACATTGAGGCGCTCAAATCTGGAGGGACTTGAGCTACTCCTTGTGCATGTGTGAATGGTGGTCACTGGCGCGGCTGACTAAAAAGCCCGTAAACCATATGTGAAGGTCACTGGCACGGCTGACTAAAAAGCCTCTAAACCATGTATGAAGGTCACTGGCGCGGCCGAAAGGCCCGTAAACCATGTGTGGAGGGGTGAGTGTCATTCCACTTGGAACCTTCTCGCCACCATGTTGTCCCTACTTGAGCTCTCAGCTAGAACAATTACTGATAACATGTTTCTTTTGAGTGCTGTAAAGCAAGCAGCAATCCCACCTGTGATTAAAGATTACATATTCAATTACCACCATGAAAACTGTGGCTATGTCTACTACTATATTTGTTTTCTCGACAATGAAGAGTTTTGTAAGGATTGTGGAGAGGCAGCGAATATTTCTTTTCGACGGTTTGGAACAGTTGTATGTGTAGCAAAATTTAAGACTCCAAGAGATAGATGCACCATCTGTGCAGCACGTCTATACAATTGGACCAGATTGAGAAGATGTTCCTGTCTACAATCCTTGATCCCATCCTTGAGAAGGTGGTAAGAGAAATTTTGGGGGAACGGAGACGGCAACTAGTTTGTTTTTGGAGGCCGTCACGAGCTGCGGCGGTGGAGGGGCCGCAGCTTTTCTGGGGGGCAAATAAAAAGACTATTCTATTTGGAACCTTCTTGCCATCATGTTGTCCCTGTCTGAGCTTTCAATTAGGGAGATTTGCACAAACGTTATCCTTTTACCTTATGTAAAAGAAAGTGTTGATCTTCCATCAACGCTAAGGCAGGACGTTTTGAGCTATCATAGGGAAAACTGTGGTTATGTAACCCTAAACTACTATGAGTCTTTTAGAGGCTCCAATAGGTTATGTATTGACTGTGGAAGAATGGTTGATCTTCCTTCTCGCTTAAAGCGAAGAGGTAACTACATGTATCCAAAGTTTAAAGTCCCAAAAGAAACATGCCGCATTTGCATGGCTCCTTTATTTATCTTCCGTAAAGTCACTTGTAAACATTGTAAAAACTAAATACTTGTAAAACAACAAAAAATAAACGGAGGTGGCAACTAGTTTGTTTTTGGAGGCCATCACGAGCTGCGGCGGTGGAGGGGCCGCAGCATTTCTAAAAAACTTAATAAATTATCAATACACTGTCAAGTTGTATCATTTTAACAATGGATGTCAGACGTGCTATAGCTGAAGAGCTACACAAACCTGCTAGAAAAAATTACACTAGACGGAAAGTGACTCTTAAAGGGTTGAATGATTTGTACCAGGCCGATCTCGTAGAGATGCAGCCTTATGCAAAGTTCAATAAAGGTAATCGATACATCATGACTATGATCAATTGTTTTTCAAAACTCGGTTTTGCAGTCCCATTAAAAGATAAGACAGGTCCGGCAGTTGCCAAGGCACTTGAACCTATTTTGATCAAACATAAGATGAAACACTTTCAAACCGATCAGGGGACCGAATGGTTTAATAAACATATTGGTGCTCTCATGAAAAAGTATAAAATTAACCATTATTCTACGTTTTCTGATTTAAAAGCTAGTATCGTGGAAAGATATAACAGAACTTTGAAACAGTGGATGTGGAAAGAGTTTACCGCAAAGGGTACATATGAATGGTTGTCATTACTTCCTGATATTCTCAAACGATATAATAACTCGGTACATAAAACAATTGGTATGAAACCAAAAGATGTGAAACAAAAGAATGTAAAGGAAATATTAAAAAGGATAAACAAGAAGGGAAAAAGGCTGGCACCAAAATTTAAACTGGGGGATAGTGTTAGGATTAGTAAGTATAAAAGAGTTTTTACTAAAGGCTATCTGCCAAACTGGACAAACGAGGTTTTCACCATTTACGCTATCAAACCAACAAAACCACCTACATATGTACTCAAAGACCATAACGGTGAAATACTAAAGGGAGGGTTTTATGAACAGGAGCTAAATAAATCAAAGACCGGAGATGTATATTTAGTTGAAAGAGTGTTACAGCGGAAAGGAGATAAAATAAAAGTCAGATGGCTTGGCTTTGACAAGAAAAGCGACACGTGGCTTAGTAAAAGCGACATTCTTATTTAGAGCATCCGTTGACGGCTCTGTGTAGATCAAGCAGCTGCATCCGGACGTATTTATAAACGATAGGGTGAGTGTGCTACATCAGTTGAACACGATGCGTGTGGCACAGCAGAGTCCCCCTTTGACGGTAAAAAACTATGACGAGTATCTCGGCGAGGGTCTGGCATCTAAAAATAAACATGGCCATCTGCTACCAGACTCAATTCGCGGGATCCTTTCAGGCCCCAGCAACTCGGGTAAAACAAATGTTGTGTTTAATTTATTATTCGATCCAAATGGTCTTGTTTTTGAAAATATCTACATTTTCTGTAAATCCCTTAATCAGCCCAAATACCAGTTTTTACCATTGGCTCTACCTAAGGAAATTGGTTACTTTGCATATGGTGACAACAACTTGGTAGTTCATCCAAATAAAGCTAAACCACATTCAATAATGATATTTGACGATATATCCTGTGAGAAACACAACAACATTACAAACTATTTCACTATGGGTAGGCATAACAATATTGACACCTTTTATTTGGGTCAGACGTATAGTGCTATACCAAAGCAGCTTATCAGAGACAACGCAAACCTTTTAATACTATTCAAACAGGATGATATGAATTTCCGACACATATATTGCGACCATGTCACTACCGACATGCCATTTGATAGATTCAAACAGATGTGTGCACTGGCGTGGAAAGACAATCATGGGTTCTTAGTTATCGACAAGACTCGGGACACTAATAAAGGTAGATACCGTATAGGATTTGACAGTTTCATTGAGGAGTTATAATGGTTAACATCTACACCTACAACGACCTTAGAGGTTACGATACCAAACTTCATAATGTTAAATCTAATCTTTGCACATATTACTATTCCGATAGGAAAAAGTTTTGTGGAAACTATTGTAGTAGAAAAGGACGTCATGGTCACAAGTACAATAGGCGGTGTTGGAGACATAAAGTGCCAAAACAGAGCGCTGTACTACCTCCGGTTATCTTGTTAATGATATCTGCGAGTGAACGTACATACAACCGTGAAATCTGGATTAGATTTTTGGAAAAATGCGAAGAAAAGAAAGTTCCTCTTGAACTGGTGGTCTATCACGAAGATATGAACAACTGCACAGTTAGAGAGTCCCATAATATAATTTCAAGATTTAGACCGTTTCCGGATATTTTTGGTAAGGTTTTACCATTGCGCAACCTTCATGGTAGCATAAACTTTACCCAGATTTACCTCCGAATGCTCGAATACGGTTGCAATATTCCCCACGCAGCAAGATGTATAGTATTGACTGAACGGACTCTACCAATAAGATCACCTCTGACGATTTATAAAACTGCGATGGCTTCGAAATGCCATATCGATGTGAGTTATAATGTAGCATATGGTCCGGTACCTCCGGGATTACCGAGATCTCGTGGTAAACCTTATGCCGGGGTAAACAACTTGTGCCAAGGACTGTTTACAACAGAATTTCTAAAGGCTGCGTTGCCAACATTACAACAATATAGCGAACGTTTTGGAATAAGTTTCAATAATGGTGTGTATACGATAACTGATCGTCAACTGTTTGACCAGTGGCGTGAGTTCACTGGAGCGAATCCAAGTGAATTTTGGTTATTGAACTCGTTTCTGTTACACCACAATGAGATGAAGCGTCCAATGTCTTTTTTTGCAGAGGTATATGGAAAAAAGTGACGTTAGTGAGCGGTATACCGTAGCGGAAATACCACAATGGAGAGATAATTGGAAAAGAACGTTTGTTTTTCGGAATTGGTCAAAAAGGTACACTATTCCGCAATTTGATCTAGTGACAAAGAGATACTACCGAGATATAGATATTACCTCGGGCATATCTTTGAAAGAAGTAGTGCACTACCTACGTAAACATAAGAAACGTGCACTATTTTTTCGGCAGATTGAATTGCCTTAAGAGGCTAGCTGTGGTGTTTCAGGCTCATTATCAAAGATGACACGGAAGAATAAACATCTCACTCTGCAAATAGCAGAGTTAAAAGAAGCAGTTAGGCGTAAATTTAGACAGTTTAAAGATGGCAGTGTGGAGAGTGAAAAATTGCTGGAACAGCAATACAAACCATTAATTAGAGAACTGAAAAAAGGCGAACCGAAAACAGATGTTAAAATTGAACAGCTTTCTAAAGAAGAGCCAATGGACTATGAGAGTGATGACGATGATTACATTGGTCAACCGTTTAAACCAGAAGCCATATCAACACCTAGAGCTGAAACTAGTCAATTGGAAGAGGTTGTTTCGTCTCCATTAGGCTTCCAAACAGCATCCAAGTACATTGAAGAGCAGTTTGAGAACCCGTTAACTAGAAAATATATGACCCAGTTTATACGAGACGCCGGTGGAAAACATAGAACTATTGACCACGACTATGGTCCAAGGTTTGATGAAAGAGGAAACACTTTAATGATTGGAAACAAAGTGATGGAATTTGACACTGACGGTACCATTATTGTTAACAACACGAGATACCCACCTTCCGAGGGGCTCTATGAGCTTATATTTAAAAGACTGCCAAACAGCGATGTGTATACAGAGGACGATCTAAATGCTTACAAAAGTATATTGATTGCCTCAAATGCTCACAAAAAGGGTTATAATTTTGACAATCAAATCAGACGTGATAGTAGTTTGAAATACAGACACGTGATCAAAGATCTGTTTCCCGTCAGACAGGGTAGAGGAATGTCGTGGAAAAGTACAAAGTCTCGCGATATAGTGCATTGGGATAATCCCAACGAGTTGGTCGATAGACTAAAACTGTTGGTAGCATCAGCTGAAACGGGAAATACTTCACACAGCAACGAGATTGTAAACATTGTAGAGGAACTGCACGAAGCAGGATACATAAAAGGTAGCGGAAACAGTCGATACAAATCAGTCTCACGATGGGCATAGACAAGTTTGGACGTTATACTAAGAAGGAGAAGGGTCTTGTTGGACCCAAAGGCGAAGGCTTTGCATTATCACAGGATGGTAGCTACGATATGCAAGGTAAACGTCTGTGCAATGTCGACGATCCAAAAGACAATCTTGATGCGATGAATTTTAGATCGCATGCGAATTCACTTTTAAACTGTATGACACTGCAAAGTGGTCATTTTGATGCTCAAAACACACGTGTATGTAATATAGCTGATCCAGTTGATGTTAAAGATGCGGTAACAAAACAATATATGGATCTTCATACCCCGCTAAAGTTCTCTGACGCCACCGCATACTCGATACACCATTACCGGCTACAAGATGTTGCTCCACCAAAGGCGGATGGAGATGCCGTTAACCTATCATTTCTCAAGGAAAACACTATAACACGAGGTGCGGGGTCTTTTGATGCAAAACAGTTGGTCATACAGAATGTTGCCTCCCCAGTTGCCAACAAAGACGCTGTAAATCTCGAGTATTTCAATAAAAACACGTTGCAAAAAAATAAAAATGGAGCTTTTGATGTTAAAAATACAGCTATTCAGAATGTGGCACCCCCCAGTAAAGGGGGAGATGCCGTAAATAAACAATACTTGGACAATCACACACCTTTACAAGGTGGACTAGCATGGAATTTCAAGAATAAACGGTTAGGACAGGTGTCCGATCCTGCCCACATTCACGATGCGGTTACCTTGCAATATCTACAAAATAATTCAATTTTACCCGATAAAGATAAACATTGGGACGTTAAAAGTAAACGGCTGACAAACGTGGGTAAACCACGGTGGTTAAACGATGCTGTAAACAAAGAATATCTCAAGGAAGTGATGGCAGATCTGGCCTATACACTGTACAAACAGATAAACAGGGGGAGGGCTAGTTTCCCTAGTTTTGAAGATTGGAATACACAGGTTGTCCGAGAGCAGTCTACATGGGATGACCTTTTTAAAACATTGTAGTATCTGTTAGTCATCAGTTATAAAATGGCAGGCAAGAGGAAAACATCGGTTAGACGCAGACGAGCAGTCACAGGAAGAGGTATTATATCCTCCGTTGTAAACAAGGCTGTAGATTTATTACCTTTTGAAGCTCACTTACCTGGTTATAATTACTGTGGGCCAGGTACAAAATTAGCCAAAAGATTAGCTAGAGGTGACAAGGGAATCAACGGATTAGACGAAGCTTGCAAACAGCACGACATTGCGTACTCGCAATACAAAGATTCCGAGAACAGACGGCAGGCCGACGCTGAGTTGGCCGAGCGCGCGTGGCGACGATTTAAATCCTCAGACGCATCTTTGGCTGAAAAAGCAGCTGCTTGGGCTGTTACTACAGCTATGAAGACTAAAACAAAGTTAGGGGGTGGTAAAAAGAAGAAGAAAAGCCCCGTTAAGCGTAAATCTCCCACCAAGGGAAACGGGTTGTACCTAAGACCGTACCCAAAGGGTAAAGGTTTGTACCTAAGACCTTACCCAAAACAAGGGGCCGGTAAGAAAAAGACAAAGAAAAGAGTTGGTAAAAAAAAAGCTCGATCCCGATAAGGCCTTTGACAAATTATGATTTATTACACTATGCAAAAGAACTACGTATACCACACTTTAGAGGAGTTTATATGAGAGACACTCTCCCTAGCGCACCAAAAGAAAATGAATCGGCTATTGTAAACTTGGATTCTAGTTTCGGCAACGGTACTCACTGGGTGTGTTATAAAAAGGTAAAAGATATCGTGTACTATTTCGATAGTTTTGGTAATCTCAAGCCACCACGTGAACTTTTACAGTATTTTGGTAACTGCGACATTTACTATAACTACGAGCGGAAGCAAAATTTCAATTCAGTTGTATGCGGACACTTGTGCTTACAGTTTCTCGACAATGTTTAGCTTGAGTGGAAGGGGTTCCTATGTTTCAAAAGATTACTTCCCATCTGTTGACGTTAGTGAAGGAGAATGGGAGATTGGTCTTATAGACTTGATGACGTTTCACTCGATCCCAAATATTGAAGCGGGTAAAAATAACAAATTTTATTACGGCGATGGTAGAATGATTGAAATAGCTGAAGGGGCATATGAGATTGAAGATTTAGAAACTGCTCTAAAAGAAAAAGTAGGGAAGGATGTGGAATTGGAATTGAAAGCAAATAACAATACGCTAAAATCGGAAATAAAGTGTAGCCAAGCTATTGATTTTACACAAAGTAACACGCTTGCTCCTCTACTGGGTTTTGATAGTAAAACTTTGAAAGCAGGTGAAAAACACACCTCCGACAGAACAGTAAGCATCATTAATGTAAACGTAATACGCGTAGAGTGTAATATAGTTCGAGGTTCGTATGACAATGGAGCTGAGGGCCATGTTATACACGAGTTCTACCCAAACGTGGGTCCAGGCTATAAAATAGTGGAGGTACCCAACACAATCATTTATTTGCCTGTGAACGTCAAGAGGATAAACAACGTTACAATCACTCTCAAAGATCAAAACGGTGAGAGAATCAACTTGAGAAACGAAAATATATCCATCAGACTGCATATAAGGAGGAAAAATGGGTTTGGTATTTAGGGAGGTTACAAAATCTTTACCCATCAGTAAGCGTCAAGACACTGTACGGTTAACATCAACCAATACAAAGTTTTTGCGTTCATTAGGATTTAAAGTTCAAGATGTTGGACATAGAAAATAAAGCAGAGTACAGTGATGTAATCACAGGTATTGAGTTTCACACTCATAAACCGTACGCTTCATCGACCTTTAAGAATAACGATGAAATACGTATTCCAATCAGTCAACAGGACATAATAACTGCACCGTTTGACAGTACTCTCCATATCGTGGGCAGGGTTAGCGGAAAGAAACAGGATGGAACTGCTGCAGAAGTTCATCTTGTCAATAATGCTGTAGCGTTTCTTTTTGACGATATTAGATATGAAATCGGGGGTGTCGAGGTCGATCGAATAAAAAATGTAGGTATAACAACAACCATTAAAAACCTATTATCGGTACAACAGGGTGAACTAGAAAGTTTAAAAAACGCTTGTTGGTTAGGTTCTGGGAAAACAGAGAAAATTACAGAGTTTTCATTCTGTGTTCCTTTGCACATGTTGCTAGGTTTTGCCGAGGACTATAAGCGTGTAATTGCTAATGTCAGACAAGAATTGATTCTTTTGCGGTCATCGACCGATTTAAACGCAGTACACAGTACAAATGCTGCTGAAGTAGTTTTGGAAATTACAGGGGTATACTGGAGGGTACCACACGTTACCGTGTCTGATCCTTACCGTTTGAAACTACTAAAGATGATTGAAAAAGATACAAAAGTACATTTACCGTTTAGATCGTGGGAACTGCACGAGTATCCATCAGTACCACAGACCACTTTACAATCGTGGACTGTAAAGACCTCCAGTCAGCTTGAAAAACCCCGTTACGTAATCGTAGGATTTCAGACTAGTCGCAAGAATGACATAAAAAAGGACATGTCATGTTTTGATGCTTGCGATCTAAAAAATATTAAAGTTTATTTAAATTCGCAGTACTATCCATATGATAACATTCACGGTGATTGGTCTATCTTCTATGAAATGTTTTTCCGTTTCCATTCTTCGTATTACGGGAAACAAAGCTATCCAGCAGTGGACAAAGAAAAATACAAAGACAAAGCACCCCTGTACGTTATTGACTGTTCAAAGCAAAATGATTCTATAAAATCAGGCCCTATTGATGTGCGAGTAGAGTTTGAATCCGGTTCAGCCTTTACAGCAAATACGTCCGCGTACTGTTTACTTTTACATGATACTCACATGACATATTCATTACTGACAGGTACTGTTAATAAGGTAACCGTTTAAAGAAAATTTAGTATGAGCGATGACGTCGCAGGGAATGGATGTAAGTATAGAGCCGATGCTCATTCCCAAGAGCAAAGAACCTATAAATTTACTAACCGGGGTTTTCTTGAAATCAGACTATCATTTGGATAATGACCTAACAAAATGTGTTGTGACGGGGGTTTTTTTAAATAGAGGGCTCGGAATATTATTTAAAGGTAGAAAAGGTTGTGTTTATTGGTCGTACGATGCATTTTGTCAGCTTGCAACTCACTTTAATGACGTCACCCTAGCACTCGAGGGCAAGAACCAATACTCGTTCAAAGTAGATACGGGGGAGGATATTAGGGTAAACATGGTCTTTGGTCATCAGTATGCTTACGTCTCTGACGGAGAGCACTCTATAACTTTCAACCAGAATGAATGGTGCATGTTTATTAATAACCTCCCTCTAATTTACATTTCACTTAGGGAGCTTTTTTACCGGGACGATTTAATCAAAGAGTGTATCAATCAAGTCCTTTCCGGTGTGAACGAGTGTACAGATCAGTTACCTACTTTAATAGCCGAACGTTTGTTTAATGAGATATCACTGTACAAAAGGTGGCCAAATGGCGTTTGCAGTAGTTGAGTTTCAAGCCTTCACAGATAACGATAACAAATTTATAATTAAAGAGTTGGCCGTTGTCGGTGGCTCTTTGAACTGCCAAATTATTTTCAAACCACCTTATAGTATTACAAATTTAAATGATAAAATGCAAAGAACCGCTCGCTGGTTAACTCGGCATCATGGTATCCGTTGGAATGAAGGGTCTGTACCATACAATGAAGGTTTAATTACAGCACTTTGCATTCCTTTTAAAATGATTTACACAAAAGGTAGGGAAAAGGCAGAGTTTTTGCGAGGTTTTCATCCCAACGTACGGGAAATCTCTGGCCCATCCATTTACAATTTCTGCCTACCGGGAATAAGCTGTGTCACCGGTGACCATAAAAGGTGTGCATTCAGCGCAGCCTACACTCTACAGTACTACTTAAACCTGTCCCTCCATGAAACCGGTCAGTATGAGCTTGGAGATGGAGAACGCCTGGTCACTATTGTCTCAGGAGAGCAAAGAGCCCCACGGGGTTCTAACAGACAAATTTGTCATGAAATTTAGTAGATTTTTAGATTGGAAAATTTTATCGTCCCATTATGATTTTTCCATTGATATGCTCAGAATATACTTTCACAGAGTGAACTGGGCTCCAATTTTAAAGCGCCAGAAATTCCCCGAATATTTTCTTCGGGAAATGGCTGTAAACTTTGACGGGTGCTGGAGTATTGTATGTAAATATCAAAAGTTGTCGGAATCTTTTATCCACGACTTTGCAAATAAAGTAGATTGGGACAATGTAGTTTTATATCAAGATGTAAGTAGTAATTTTGTAGATAATCATTTAATGTACATGGATAGAGATGTTCCTTATTAAAAAACGGATTATAGTTCGAGGTGTTTCCTTGTGTGTATGTGAGTATGTGTACTCGCCCAACAGGCAGGCTTAAAACCCATAAGTCCAGGGGCTGGTACGGAGGTTGGCCTAAAAATCGTAAAACATTGCGTTATCCTCCCTATGTGTGAGTGTGTGTGTGTGAGTATGTGTACTCGCCCAACAGGCAGGCTTAAAACCCATAAGTCCAGGGGCTGGTACGGAGGTTGGCCTAAAAATCGTAAAACATTGCGTTATCCTCCATGTCACCTAATTTCCCTCTCACCTCGGACTATAATCTGACAAAAAAAATAACAAAAAATTAAAAAATCTCTGTCATTCTTAGTAAATAAAATGTCGTAGGCTAAAATGAACGGTTCGCCTAGTAAATGGCCTGATGACTTTTAAAATGAACGGGTTGACAGAGACAAAAAAAAACATATAAAAGTAAAATATCCTTTGTCAGTGGCAAAAAGGGTTAATTGAAAGGCTTCACCGAGTAAATAACCCTTTACATTTGTCAAAGGACCAAAAATTGGGAGGTGGCAAATCTGTTATGGAGTGGCCATCACCGTAGGCTGCGATGGTTGGGGCAGCTTACCCCAGAGGTTAGGACTCTTGGTGAAGCTCTGGGTTAACAAAAAGAACGCGCTGGGACCCTACGGCCTAGCCTAACAGCTTACCGTGGTGTGGAAACTGGGTCACTTGTCTAAACTCCAAAGAACGGGTAGAATCTCTCCACAAACAAAACATTTGAGTTTGTCAAAGTCCAAATCACAGATATTTGTAACAAACCAACCACATTCTTCATCAGCACCATCAATCAAAAAAGAATTACACACTCTACAGCAAATGAATCTATTAAATATCGGATAGTACCAGAATTTCACTAAACACTGTCCGTACTCCATAGTCCACGCGGCGGAAGTACCTGGAGGGTTCTCTCCCTCCTGTCAAAAGTACCTAAAGGGGGATCTCCCCTTGTGATTTTATATTTAGAACAAGGGTGCCTATTTAAGCACAAAACACATGCGAGCTTCTCAAAGCCATGGCTCGTCTCAACGTGTGTGTTTTCCTACTGATGCTAGTGTCCACTTATGACGCTGCTCCAGAAAAACGTCCAAGAGTAAGTACTAGTAACATAAAGTACTAAACAAAACACACATTAAAATGTAAACTGATTTGAGTTTCTTTTCAGGAAGAAACCCCTCCTAGGACAAGAGACAGAAATTATATTTTAACAAGTACAACATTTTTAAGTGACGAGCGAGCTACATCCGTTATCCAAGCGGTGGGTTTATTTGTATGATTTTTGTTTAACTTTTATCCACCATTTAAGCTGCATTTACAACATGTCCATGTTTTTATTTAGATGGCTGAAGACCGTACATCTCCGATTGACAGAGCTCTTGTGGAAGCCGAGGATGCGGCTAATAATTCACGCGTGAGCTTGGACCAGCCTCCACCAGTCTACACTACATTGACCCCTGTACAAAGATCTCAAGAACCCCAACCATCAACATCTTTAGAGGTGCCAAGAGTCCTTCCACAATGGATGCGAGCTCACCCTGAACCATCAACCTCAACAGGAAGAACTAGGGTAAGGAGATCGGGACTGGGGAAAATACATATAAGTATACATTTAGGCATACAATAAACACTTACCTATGTTTCCAGATGCGACGGTCTGCTGCTCGGTGTGTATCGTGCCAAGTTGAAGCCGACCGTCAACAAATTCGAGAGTTTAGGCTGGCCGACTTTTTACAAAGATGGAGTGGTAGCCGACCGGAAGGTTACGATCTAATTGATATCTTGACAGTAGTTCAGACTGTCAGAGTGGAATTGCAGGACACACTATGGCTAACTAACCACTTTATGGAGGATACAAATGTTCCAGAAATGATCCGTACAGCACCCGCAATTTGGGAAGACATCCGAGACTCGTTGGAAGCAATACTAGTTTCCACTGGAGAGCGAATAAACAGAACCAGAGATATCGATAGCGATACCAGTTCTAATGAAGAATTACCCTCTGCAGGAACAATCAGTTGCCGTATTTGTTTTGAAAATTTACCGACTATAGTATTAATGACTTGCTGGCACACTCTTTGTAAAAATTGTGCTAATCGTATTGTTAGGTGTCCATTCTGTAGAAAGGCCGTCCTCGGCAGGAAAGAATTATTTTTCTAAGCCCCGCCCTAGGGCGCTCCCCACTACCCCGGTATAAAACCAGAGGCATCTGCCGAGGGGTAGCCACTCTCCGCATCCCCTACAACAAGGTAAATATCGCTGCTGTAGTTTACTAATATAGCTTGTAGTATAAAAATAACAGCATGGGTCCTCTTTGCTATCATAGTTCCCATAGTTTTTAGGGATCGACTAGGGATCGAACCAGCAACGTCCAGATTTGAAGGCAAACACTATAACCACTCGGCTATCCAGACAATATTATTAGGACAATATTATATGCTTTTAGATGGATCTTTCTGCAAAGCTGTCGTCTTGCGAGGTGCTCTCGTCCCCTTTGAAGGTCCCCATCAAAGATCTGGCCGAGCCGGCAAAAATTCAGTCTGCTAGACGAATCAACACGAGATTCGGAACCATGGTGATCGTACTACACATCACCACATCTACCGGCGAGGAGAGGGTGACATTTTTACCCTCTAGGTTCACCAGCCTCCTCACAGACGAGGATCTAGAATTTTTCACAAACTCTAAATTGTATAGTGTTAAATGTACGGGGATGGTGGGGAATTCCCCAAATGTGCTTATCTATAAACACTAGTTTTTAGCATATAGTTCAGTAGTTGTAGTGGTCAGTAGTTTTAACTCTTCACTCAATTCTTTATAAATTAGTAATGTGTAGAATAAATATTTGTAACATTATAGCTGCGTTTTCAATTCCATGTGCACCCTCAAAATAAGGGAGGGGGGTATTATATGGTATAATACTAAGCCAGTTCCTCTGGATATAAGTACAATACTATATAATACCTGAACCTGGGGGTGTCCTTCAGACACTCGGACAGTCCCAAACCCTGTCCTAAAGGGTGCACAACAAGTTTTCTATATACTATTTGTTAGGAACATGGAGGGAAGTTTTTTCGTTTGGCGAGAAGGTGAGGTTTTTTTGTTTGGCGCGAAAGTGAGGTTATGTTACTTAACGGGAATTGGTGCGAAAGTGAGGTTATGTTACTTGGCGGGAAGGTGATTTTTTTCGTTTAACGCGAAAGTGAGGTTAGATGTTTGGCACGAAAGTGAGGTTAGATCACGTGGGACACCAGAGGGCGTGGCCTATGAGGAGGGGTGCTCTCTGATTGGCTAGGGGGCGTGGCTTAGAGGGAGGGGTGGGGATGAAATGCTGCTCTCTGATTGGTGGCCTGAAGAGCTGGGTAGCCTACTACTTTACACTAAGATGTGAATTTAGTATTTTTACAAAGATTTTTTTATTCATTGGTTTAATACAATATTTGTGGCTTCTTCTGTTGACTATGTTTGTGTAGTAGGCCTACTGTAAAAGTTTTCACAATTAACATAATGTGCAATTTATCTAAGAAACCCATTTGAGAAATCTTTAGTTTAGCCACCTATTAATTGGCAAGTTCCAAAAGATTATTCAAACCGAGTATTTACAGTCATTTTTGTCAATGTATATTTGTTCAGGCAGTTATCTAGTGGTAGGGTGTGGGACTTTTGACCACAAGCGACCAGATTCAAATCCCACTATTGAACTGTGTATTTTATCTCTGTGACATTGTCGTGACACCCTCTAAACCTAGCATGAAGTAATGTGACAAACAATTCCGGGCTGTAGCCTAGATGAATAATTGAAATAAAATGTCTATATATGTGTTTTTCTTTTACGATTACTCGGTGTTAAGGGTGTATTGATAATCTTGAGTAAGAAACACAGTTTAACTTGTGCAGTGGTCCGAGATAAATCCTTGATTTTGCGTATTATTATCAAGAAACAATCGCAGCATTTAGGTGACTGTTATGACACGTACATTTTGTACGTAGCCGGTTTGAACCTAAGATTACCAGATTTACTGAAGCTTGTTCACTAAGCAAACAACATACAGGGTGAGTTTTAATTGTCCCCCCCCCCAACTTTTTTCTACATTTTTTCAAATATCAATCCCAGACCACTTCCAAACATTGTTGGGTAGTAAGTACTTCATTTTGACAAGGTGGCCATTTCCGGCCGCCATCTTGGATCCGCCATATTGGATGCAAAATTTTTTTTTCAAATGTAAAGGTGGGGTTGTGACCCATTATTTCGAACTAAATTTTTACCCTGATTACAATGCCGCAAACCGTTAAAAAAAATCTTGATTCATTCTAAAGTTATGAGGGCTTTTTAAAACTTTATTTTTAGCCCATTTTAACATTGTGCATTTACAAACTAAGACCATAATCTCAAAATAGTGCTAGATAAAGATAAGTATACACTACCAGTAATTGTCGACCTATTTTCACTTGGTTATGACTGATGTATTTTTTTCGGCCGCCATCTTGGATCCGCCATTTTGAAATGTGATAAATTATTTTAAATATGAAGGGGGTGTTGTGACCCATCATTTCGAACTACTTTTTTAAGCTGAAGACAATGCCGCAATCCATTTTTTGTTATCAAGTTTTATTTATGAAATATTGAAATCTTTTTGTTAAAAATGTCAATATTTCAAAATCAAAAAATGAAAATGAAAAACGGATCATGGCATTAGGTTCAGCTTAAAAAAGTAGTTCGAAATGATGGGTCACAACCCCACCTTTACATTTGAAAAAAAAATTTTGCATCCAATATGGCGGATCCAAGATGGCGGCCGGAAATGGCCACCTTGTCAAAATGAAGTACTTACTACCCAACAATGTTTGGAAGTGGTTTGGGATTGATATTTGAAAAACTGTAGAAAAAAGTTGGGGGGGGGGACAATTAAAACTCACCCTGTAGAGCTGTGTTAGCAGTAGATTGGATGGTTCTTGTAGGATGGTTTGGTTAACTAACTTGGGGCAAAACACATCCATGTGACGACAGGTGTGTGCTGTACAGGTGATTGGGTTCGGTAGAACATTTGGTTTGAAACAGACCACCACACTAGTAGCTCATTACCGAATTAACAGGTCATTACAACCAGTGGCTGGTCTAAAATAGATATAAAATGTCAAGTTAAAGGGAGGAATAAAATAGAATATTGTATCTCATAATCGTCCAAAACTGTAGAGAAAATAATGATATAATCAAATAATTATTACATCGTGACTGAATATGTTTTCGCTACACTACACTATAGTACATACAGAAGTAATGCACTATCTTAGACCAGAGAGTCGTTGTTTCCAGAAAGAGATTTAGGTGGTATCAGCCGGAGTACGGCAAATGTTTAGTTTTGCAATAGGCTACATTAGAGTATTTCATGGTTCTAAAGTTGCAAGAAGGTCGAACTATTAGAACAGTTATGTTAACCTACATGTCTACATTTTCAATTAGGTATTGTCAAAACTAGTTGCTGGTAGTATTGCGAATGGTATCGTACGCAACTCACCTGGGTTGGATTTAACGGAACTCTCGTGACATCAGAACAACCATGCTCGTACCGTGAACACTTACTTCCCGGCCTTGTGCAATATTCTTGCCTGACAAGTTTGTTAATGACAGCAATGCAAGAAAAACAATATTAAACGAATTTTACGATCTTAAACAGTTTGTCGTTTACTTTTTCGGTTAATAAAGTCAACATAGATACATGAGATTGAAGTTGCTGATATGATATAAGTTGATATGATAAGAGATGGCTGGAAAATATATCAAGAAGAGGCTTACTCGACGGGTGTATGTCACATACTAAGCCGATAAAATCTCCAAAAACCTTTTCTAAAACACTCAAAGAAGGCTCTATTGAGAGGGATTCTTCGATCAGATATTGCTCACCTCAAAGACTGACCCATTACGATGTACACTAATTACTACACATAACATTCACTACACACACAATCACATCCACCAAAAACTACACTGAAAAAATAAGAAAAGAAGATTACGATTACCTAGTCTCCACGACTAGGGTGAAGAAGACAAAGGTAAAAGGGTGAAGACTTTTTCAGATAACCTATGACAAATGACTCCGATATTGTCTTATCTCGCCAGCTTCGGTCGAACACCATCCTGTCTCTGCGAATGACATCTTTGTAAAAGTATTTGTCTCTCGAACACTTCTTTTCATAAATTATGTGGTTTGGCTATTTTAATAGTCCAAGTTGGTTTTATAATTTTATTGATCTGTGCAGGTATTCAGATTGAAATATTTGAATTCTTTTCGTAAGGAAAAAGTCAGAATTCATGTCTCAATACTGTATAACATTGTATTGTTGTTATCATGTATCTTTATTGGGAGCCAAATGGTGCTTAGATACTGTAATTCAAATAAACCCTACTTAATATCGGAATAACAACTTTTAAAGACACTTAAATTACTAAGGTCAATCTTATAATATTCCTTCCTCCCTTAAGCTGGGACCAGACTTGAATCACTTTAGAGGAAAATATAATAAATATAGAAATCCTATGGTGACTGTGATAGTGTCCCTATTTTGTTCAGTTAGTTTCAAGTTTATAACGTGTTTTTGAAGGTTCTTCTTGTTATTTAGTTTTCACTGAAAGGACATTGTAATATGAGTAATTATTTGGTTTAATTTATCCAAATACATGAACTAAGTCATTTTATTTGATTTAGTCAGCGTTTATAACAAACCCTTAACCAGTAAAAGGATCGGTTCAAATTGGCATCAGCTTAAAAATTAACCTTTAGGTTCGAAACCTGGCCACAAGACAAAAACGGAATCATTCATTCGATAACTACTAATTGAAAGGAACAACTTTAATCGTATAAGCGTAAACTACAGGGTACTTTTTTTATTATAAAAGGTTTAAATACCTGCTATTAAGCAATCCAATTTTGTTGTTGACACAACTAGTTTCGGTGTCTGTGTGACACCATCATCAGGCTGCACAAGGACAGTTTTCTTTCTTCATACGAAGAGCGTCATATTTACACGAAAATAATAAATAAACGTTTAAACACGACACAAACACGAATACGAGACATTTATGGTAACTGATCAGTTAAGAAAACAGACGACGCAAGACAAATGTCTCGCATTCGTGTTTGTGTCGTGTTTAAATGTTTATTTATTATTTTCGTGTAAATATGACGCTCTTCGTATGAAGAAAGAAAACTGTCCTTGTGCAGCCTGATGATGGTGTCACACAGACACCGAAACTAGTTGTGTCAACAACAAAATTGGATTGCTTAATAGCAGGTATTTAAACCTTTTATAATATTATTTGGCAATCCGGAGGCTAACAACTACAATGTACTTTTTTTATGAATTACAATGTAATGTAATAATATTGTTATGTATATGTTTGCAGGTCATTCTTTAAGTAGTCCGATTCAACCTAACAGAAGCCACTCTTGTTTGCTGCCAGGGTGTACAAGGCTAGATATAATATACAATGTAATTTACAGTTGCGGTGGACACCTCAGTCTGAGGGGCATTCTTATTAAACTTTAAAACTTTTCAGAGTAAAAACTGTCAACAGTTTAAGTACAAAATATTTTAATGTGTTAGACAGATAAAACAACAAGTATCCACAATAACTATCTGGCCTGAGTCTGAGTTGATGAGTTGTCCATGAATGTTACAATACAGGTTTCTACTTATAAATGTTACTATTTATCATGGTTAGATATGTAGTTTTCTGCGAAGTATGAAAAAAGGTAATTATCATAAAACGTCTTAACTCATGTAAGTTGATTTCAATAAGAAAACAACATGGTATTAAAAAGTTTATTGGAAATTGAGCTGCTCTTCATTTTACTAGTTGCTCAAGAATCATTTTCTTTGTTTTATAATATCCATTCCCAATACTACTAAAAATACTATTTTTGAACTTAGAATCAGCTCAGTTAAATCAAATAATTATATTTTATGTTTATCATTTATAAATTGTAATTGTTATTATAATTTGTTAACTTATTAATAATTTATCATTTCAAGCCAAGCTGGTTTTAGTATTTACAGTACCTAGGTTTCATTCATTACTGGCTGTCTTAGGGAGATGTTCGTTAGCGTTGAAAAACAAAGCTAAGGGATAGAATAATAAGGTTGCCAAACAGTTGACTTTAACAACAATATATTTGTATTCATCTAAGCATAGCAATTATTGGTATAGTCATTGTCTATGAATCGTTATGATAAATTTCTTTATTCTAACATGAGCTGTAGCCTACCATTCAAATTAAAGCTAAACAGTTTTAGTTTTCTATCATATGACCATTTAACCTATTTAACTTTGACCTTTACCCCTATGACACAAGAGAGTTTATTGGCAGTTTTAATAAACAAACTTTCCAAAAAGTGAGGAAAGACAAAATATATATTCATATTATGGTATAAAACATCATTATCCATTATAATCTAAATTCATTTATTTAAAGATTTGCATAGTAATTTGCGTAAAATTAAAATGAGTAAAAACTTATATATTTAACTATAGCAATTTCGAATATAGTCAATTAGTCGGTAAAACATAATTTCATTGAGATGTAAGTGTTTAAGGGCAGATTGTATTTTTTTAAATGAGGGAAGATGGATGTAATAAATATTTTTTCTATTTAACAACTTAATTTCTTCATTCATAAACTAATGCTAATAATTTTGGGCTTTTAACAATATACTGCCAGAATAAACTAAACCAAATATTTTAACAATATCTATTATGTTAAAATTCCGGTTAAATTTACATTGCTTGAAAAACACAAATTCATTGTTATGTCATTGTTTGAAAACAGATTGTTCATAGACAAAAAGTTAAAACATCTCTAAAGAACGAATTTGCAACACATTAAAGGAAGATACGAAAAACAATCCAAGCAATTTGTCTTCTGAATGATGGGAAAAACTTTGACATTTAGGAACATTAGATCTATTTAGGAACATTGTTTCAAGCTTTGTTTGTTTGAGTTACAAGAAAGAGACAAAGCTCTTCTATCAAATAACCTTTACTAGCAAGAATTGTCATGAAACAAAACAAACTATATCGGCCGATCATGTCATAACTAATAAGGGAGTATGATTAAATATACAACACATTACAGACTACATAAATTTAAAAAAAAACCTGTTTGTTCACTAAACTGTATTGGCTGTACCAATCTATCCAAATATTTTGTCAGTATCCATCGACTGTTGAGTCTGCACAAGTCAGAGCTTTGGTTTTGTGGTTGACATTGCTTGCCCAGTGATTGGCCACAGAGAGCTGTGGTTTGGAGTTAAAGCTGTGGTTACCGGTGTTGTTTGTTTGATTGCGATTCCCGAAGGATAATATCGATAAATACAACAACTAATCACAAGCGTTCTATTTATGGCATTGAATCTTGCATGTTTTGTAAACAGGTAACTTGTTAAAGAAATTTTCTTTTCGAGCGTTATAAATAATGGTTTTATAAAGATAACAATGGATTAAACACGCTCGTAAACTGTTGAGTGATCATCATTGGCTATAGTTTAAACAAGTGGCTTTAAAGGTTTTTACTCAAAGAGTTGAATACACAATTAATTGATTGTGTTACTTTTGAAATTAAATTTTATCTTCTAGTTAAACCCGATGCGTTAAATATCACAGTCAAATATTTCTATTTTGAACTGCTAGATCAAATTAGAATGTTTTTTATGATCCTGATACGACTTTAAAATTGTCATAATAAGTCCATTGTGATTATATACGTTTAAGCTAAGTAGAAAGGGCCAATTAGAGTTGTAATCAAATGATTGACTGACTACAGAGACGTTAGCGTCACTTTATAACTAATTGAATTCAGCTTTGTCTGTTAAGCGTAATTATTTTGCTTACCTTAAGCTTGTATTTTTAAATTTCATTTTTCGTTTTTTTTCTTTCATTCTCTGAAATCAAATTATATGATAAATTAAATTTAGTGAATTACTACGCAACGAAATGAGTTCAAAACAATAGTATAAAACTAATTTTGTGCGAGTAACTATTGAAAGTCTTACAGATTTAAATATTTTCATTGATCATTTTATACAGTGTGTAAATTAAGTATTGAAACGAATCTGTATTTTTAAAACCAAAATAGATAGAAATATTCTGTTTGTGTAAATAATTGTTAACAAAGGTTCCGCAATTTTTCACATCAAAAATATTTTTTCACCCCCCTAACAGGGTAGGTGTTAGAGGGTGACTTATTTTTTCAAATAGCAACCCCTATTGAGTGACCCCTCATTTTGAAGGGTTTGTCAAAAGAAACACAATGATGCAAATTCGAGGTGAATATCTCTCTTCTAGCCCAAATGGTGGATATTCCAAAATTTGATTTACTGTACGTGAAAAGCACCAATTTCACAAATAATGGAAAGAAATCTAAATTTTTTTAAACCGAAATAGATAGAAATATTCTGTTTGTGGAATTGATTGTTGACATAGGTTCCTTAATTTTTTTAATTAACAATATTTTGTCAACCCCTTTAACAGGGTAGGGGGTGGGGGTGACTTATTTTTTTCAACAACAACCCCTATTGAGTGATCCCTCATTTTGAAGGGTTTGTTAAAAGAAAAAGAAAGACGCAAACCCGAGGTAGATATTTCACCCCGAGCCTAAATGGCGGGTAATGAAAAATTTAATTTTTGTAAAAAAGCACCGATTTTGGAATATCCGCCATTTTAGCTAGGAGTGAGATATTCACCTCGGATTTGCGTCATTGTGTTTCTTTTGACAAACCCTTCAAAATGAGGGGTCACTCAATAGGGGTTGCTATTTGAAAAAAATAAGTCACCCCCTACCACCTACCCTGTTAGGGGGGTGAAAAAAAATTGTTTATGTGAAAAATTGCGGAACTTTTGTTAACAATTATTTACACAAACAGAATATTTCTATCTATTTTGGTTTTTAAAATACAGATTTGTTTCAATACTTAATTTGAACACTGTATAACATTTTATATAACATTTTTATATTTAGTTTGTATAAATCAGCTGGATGTTACTAGACAAATCTTAAGAAACGTTTAAACATTGTTGGGCTTTAGTAGTTTACCTTGAGACCAACCAATACTTCACTGTGGCAAAGCATATCAAATATGTCAATATCAGAGCGGGAGTAGGGTAATGCTTGAAGTAACCCTGAGTACCCAATGCAACATACTATTTTGGTTCAGAGCTTTAGCGAGATGGAACGGCAGACTCTCGTCTCCATAATAATGAAAGTGTGGATGCATAACAGTTCATAATTCATTATTTTTGTAAAATCACTAACTAACTAATAAAACAAAAGAGTAGTTAACATTGTATTTAGTTACAATCCAAACAGAAACTGAGAATAAAATTTTGAACACACTTATTATTCAAATCAACTGATCCAATGAAGCTATTAAAGAGACCATAGAATTTAATTTTTGTCATAATTGTTTCGAAGCAGTGGTGCTACCAATTACCATGTTCAAGGTGTCGTTAGAAAGGTCTTAGCATTCAGTTTTGCCATCAAACAAACTCCAAAAAACTTTGGAATTCCATCAGACCTCTGCCCCAGTGGCCTTCAAAGTTGCCATGTTATTCTTAGGGAGAAAATGTTTGTTTACATTTGAACGAATACTTTGAAATTGACACTAATATTTGCAACAGCTTATTATACTCAAATTGGAGACATGTGCTATTGAGACCTTTCTAACAACACCTTGGACATGGTGATCGGTAGCACCACCGCTCCAAAACAATTATGACAAAAATATGCCTAGCGTATTCAAAATATAGATTAGTTGAAAAGATTTATGTTTCACTGTTTTAAACCAGTTTTATTTTCACAAAATCAAAACATAACCAAAAACGTCCGACATAATGGAGACTATAAGACGTGGAGACCAGGACGGTCAATAAGAGGAGGCCGACGAACTTAACAGACGCGAACGAAATACAAATAATACTACTGTCGTTGATAGTCGTTGATAGTATTCAACGACTACATTGTAATGTAGGTAACTGTTGGTTATGTTATACATGCTCACTATTGTATTTATCGACTCACTATTGCATATATGCAGTAGCAAGCACCTTTCCGAGTTGGGTTTAAGTGTGGTCTCAACAGCCGCCTGAAGATTTAACATTCAATTTAGGACTGTTGGATAATCACTATGATTGTTATTTGTTTCAAAATAATGACTTGACGTAACACTTTGCAATTGCTCAAATTCGAGCAACAGGTACACTAGTTATTAAACATTACAATAAAATGTATATGGCTTTTTAGTGGTGAGAGCACACAACTGTTGTGTTGTTTGTCAATGAAGTAGACAGCGTCCAATATACAATATTCCAATATTACCTATTGGTACGGGAGAGACTCAATAACACAATACAAACTACAATCAGTTCACAATACCTGACACCACGAGGTTCTATTACATTCTGAAATTGGACGTCACAGTTTTTATGACTCCAACAAATGTGGCTAACCTTAGAGATCTTGTGATATTTTCCGGAGATATTCTCAGTGTAAAGTAAATATTCTACAAACACATTATTGTAAATAGTTTTGTTTCGTTAATTAATGTTAGGCGTGTAAATGTAAATGCCTCCAACTATGAGACTGTTAAAGTGACATCTTTTGATGAAACAAGAAATATATTCATACTCATGTGGTCACCAGTTTTAAATTAAAAATGGACGTTGAACTAATCCATTGAAAGAGTGCAAATATGCTAATTACAGATTTTTATTGTCTATACTCCTTTTATCTATGGCTTAACCAAGGCAATTTGCACAATGTTACATCAAATTGAGGAGGGAATAGGATTTTGGAAAATCAACGATGTTATTAAAACGTTTTTATTAGCTTGCTTTCTTGTCTGGTACAAATTTTGCAATCAATTTTACACTAACTTCCCGATTAACTAGAGATTTGAAACTTGAAACATGGCTCACAAATGGAAGACAGTGCAATATTATATCATTTAATTTTCATATTTCCCTTGGGCTACGCCCCATGTGCTTGTTTTTATTTTGAATAAGCATTCGGCTACAGCTGGTCCCAATAGACGGGATGAATTCTATATCCAAAAGAAAAGTTTCTAGTGAACCTTGCGGTTACCATATAATCAGTATTTATGTACATCAAAAATAAATTAAATTTGTTTTAAAACGCATACTGTATTTGTTATTTTTTATAGTTTGGGTGCAGTGGTAGAACGTTATCATTATAGCATATCCTGACTAAATTAATTGTTTATGGCACTTTATATTGTAGTTAATATAGAGGTATCATGATTGGTTTAAGTCGTTGGTTGATGTTTGATTTCCTTAGATGAAAATTGTGTCTTAGTTAAGAATATGAATATGTTTCATTAACGTAAGGTAGTAAAACCCAATGTCATAAGATTCGTTTATACTTGTTGGCTCCAAATATTCGTATGGGTTTCAAGTAAATCATCTAAATAAGCACCTAACAAAAATACTGTACGTAAACTTCGTTTGAATAAAGGGCAAAGTGCTATTCGAGTTATGAAGCTATTAAACTTAGCATCTCCTTACCTAGCCTATCTGAACACATGCAAACTTGGTTAGATAAGTTAAATCTGGATTGACTAAGTTAGTAACTTGTTACTCTATCTACATTTCTGCTTTTAGGTAAAGATAAAGTTACCAAGGAATATTTTGAGGAGTATTTTGCTATGCAATAATTTGTACGTAGATTATTACAGCCGGCCATAATCTTTCCCCGGGATTTGGTAGATACGAAACACGATGATAAATACCTAACTTAGTTTTATAAGCAATCAGATGAAGTTTTTGTTTAAATTTGTGGTAAAAATTCAAGAGGTAAAGATTGCTTTTGATAGGTGAACAACGGCATTTCGAACAGGATTTATTATCTCCGATAAACTGTGCTCGGTCTTTTATTGTAGGCCTATAGGACTTAGACAAACTGTCATTTATCTTGACTTTGAATTCCTATCAATTCCCGATGTATTATTGTTAGCTTTAAGAGTTTGTTTAAAACCATACAAAAGGTAAAATATGTTGGCAGGTAATAAAAATAGTTAAAATTATTTCGTACAGAAAATTATGCAGATGCTAGAGGCAAATTTCATGGTAGAGAGTAGAATATCATCATTATCATAACGTCAACCTCTGCTTTATGTTAAGTGTTTGTTTCACT
Organism: Macrosteles quadrilineatus; assembly: GCF_028750875.1. Lineage (NCBI taxonomy): Eukaryota > Metazoa > Arthropoda > Insecta > Hemiptera > Cicadellidae > Macrosteles > Macrosteles quadrilineatus. Next base: position 59,996,334 of record NW_026542602.1, on the reverse strand, counting down.
CATTTTCTCTGTACTCCACCTACAAACACAAGTTATTTACATATTCATGCTGCAGCGATGTTATAATAATAATAAAAACTTGAGTAATAATAAAAAATTGCATGTGTACAACCATTTGCAATTTTGCTTGTGAGGAAATATAGAATATAAATTCATAACTCTTTTATTTAAAAAATATTTATGTCTTAGGCCTACACTTGGTATTTAGTATTATCTTTGTCATAAACATTGAAGACAGCCATTTTTAAAACTACTTATATGTCATTAATTTCAAAATTGACAGTATACTATAATATTAGATTTGACTGTTACCAATAGGCAATGCTGTAAACACCTAGGTATTTTATATTGCGTGGAAATATAAAATAACAAGAAATGGAAAGTTAACTACGCAATGACGATGAAAAGTTTTCTTTTAAGAACCACCCAGGACTGTCAACCTCTTGAAAGTTTGTTTTTCACTAAAGAGTTGAACAGGATTCGTCCAAATAAATCGGACAAGCTTTTCTTTCAGCGCAAGTTTTGGTCTCTGTTTGGGCGCGGGAATGTTTTACTGCACAAATTAATGTTCTCCAAAGATTTTTCTTACAAATTTTCTGATTAAAATGTTATTGTTCTAATATTATATCTAAAAAAACTGTTAATCCATTATTACTAAATTAATTATGAATAATATTTAAAACTTTTGAATTAAATACCAATGTTTGTTCAGATAAAGGTGACGGGGTTTCCACTAAAGGGAAAACAAGATACAATAAGATTGAAAAAGATAGGTATTTTACTGCATTTCTATTTAATACACATGCAATCAAATCCGGGAACTTATCAGCATGAGTTCAATAGTTAGGACCTTCAAAGGTTAGAATGGGCTCCAAACCACTGGGTATAGCGATACAATTACCCTTGGTGGTTTTTGGGATTTGAACCTCGACCAAAACAAAAATCTCACGCTTTAACGAATAGAGCAGATGTTCTCCCGTATTTGGGGATTAATTATAGTAATTATAGTAAAGATTGAACATCCGATGCGGTTCATCGGTCGGGCCTAATGATGATCTTCAATGTAACAAATTCATGTAATTTAAGATAATATTACAATTAGCTGCTATATCATATATGAAGCTATGCATTTTCCGCAACCATATTTTTGATGGGAACCAAGTTTTCAACTACTACGCCTGGTTGACCTGTATTGTATGTGGTACAGCGTTATGTCTAATCGATAACCCAGCGGTATGAGGAGAAGGTACCTTTATATAGGGGTTTAAAATTTAATAGCTTCTGAAATCTTAAAACCTTAAAACTACTTCAAACAAACCTATGCGAATGGCAAAACAGTTTAAAGTAAATAAAACTGAACTCACAAGTTAACTTTGGAAGTCGTCAAGGAGCGGTTTATAATGAAAGAGCCTTGAAGCTTTGTGCTGAAGAATATGCTCTATTAACGTTTTATTTTTTTCTTTGTTAGTTAATGGAAAGGACAACATTTCTTCTTAATTGTTCAACCGAGCTTCAATAATGTATTTAGTCTTTTAGTGGTTGACACTTTTATTAAGAGAAAGAAATTTTATTTATTTTTATTCTAATAATAAAGCCAAACATGTGAGAGGTTAGTATTCCTAAGATTTCAATGCTCTTAGAGATACAAAAATGCATTCTCAGCTATGTGAATTGATTTTTTAATGTTTGATTTGTTATTGTTAACGTTATCTGTTGTGGCTTTCTAGTATTTTTTTCTTCTTCTGTAAATGCAACTAGCATAAAAATGTTTAGATTATAGAATATGGATGGACTGATGTAAACTCGTTCCTCGCGCACAGGCTTTGCCTATGTGGCGATCGTCCATTTATTTTTAGAATTATTGTAATTTGTGTAAACCATTCAATTTTTCATGGAATAAATTATATTTGAATTGAATTTGATTTGTAAAACACATTTTAACAACAATTTGTTTTGACAAGCTCTTTAACATAAATATACGATTTTTAAATATAAGAAAATAAGTAGGTTTTTCGTTTGTGAGACCTACAAGGATAATCTACATATTACAATTTCACTTAGGGTTTCAAAGCCAATTAATTGAGTCCCAACCAAGAATGAAATTTATTCTTAATATCAGTCATAATATCAAAAGTAAAAACTTTTCGTGGAAACCATAGTTAAGTTACTTATTTAGGAGGTTCTTGTTTATAACTTTACTTTTTTTAATCATGGCCACTTCATTGAATGTTCCTTTACATCAAGTAAGGTTACATTAGTAAACTCATTATAAAATAAGTAAAACATTTATTGAATAAATGTAATACCACCCTTTTAGTTATAGTTATAGAGATCACATACTCCCTGGCTAGCATAGCATATTTTATATTTATTGTATGAAGTTTGAAGCTTAAAATACTCAATTACATAATTTTATACCCAGAGGACTCCAATTATCTATCAATTCCCGATTACGTCCTATCCAAATAAGTTAAACAATGTGTAGTATATGGATGAAAAACACTACACCAAGATACAATAAATTCTTTCGACATCCTTCAATTTGTTTATACAAAACTAGATAGGTTAGGTTAGGACAAACCATAGATCTTACTTGCAACAACCACCTATTACAGCAATTCGGGCTACTTCGACGTTTGAAAATAGAACTTTTTAGTAAAATACCTCGCATGGAAATTATCTACTTAAATATAAGACTTAGAATATATTTTTTGTCCTGTAACAAGTTGTTTAAGAGCACTGAGGAGCTATTTCAATTTTCACTCACTCTTAAGGAAACTACTTTACTAAAAAGTTAGTTTTATGAAATTTCGCTTATCATAACATTCTTTCACTCATTTAGATCTATTTTTAGTGCAATAATGCGAAAACTGCGTATAAAAATATTAAATTTGTTTCATGCTAATAACGTATTCGTTTTTAACGACAAAGATATACATTTAAGGTGTTTAATACCTATATTCAACTTGTTTATAGTTTATCTTGGTGACTATAGGCCTATAGGCAGACTATACATTCTGAAAATGAAATTTAAGATATGGTTCTAAAATACTACAAGGGTAGTTAATCAAGTTGATATTTGATATTATAAAACTCATTTTGAAAAGCGTTCACAGATACTCTTAAATCAACTTATACTCGGCAATAGTTCTCGTAAACAATGAGGTGTAATGAAGAACAAAAATAAATGTATCTGAAATAATGTTCATGTAAATTCATATTTACAATAAATTTTCATGCAATTATTAAAAGAATAGAGGAAACATTAAAGTTTGTTTACAATGAAAATAAGTGATGAATTAATTTGTTGGTCATATACATGTACAACTAATAAAAAACTGCACCATTAGAGCTTTCACTCCGTATAACGTAATACTCCTTATGAGGCCACTAAACAAGTTGGCCGTAAAGCCTTGTTTACTGAGTTTTATTGTTTAATCGACGTATAAATATTACATCAATACGATATGTATAATGTGTCAATGTATTGAAAATAGCTGTTAAGCATCTTTAAGTAATAGAAAAAACCAGTGCACCTACAGTTTTTTTGCATTCGATTTATCAATAACAAACCTTCTTGAAATTAATTTATGTCTAAGTTTCTGTTATGTTATGTTTTAAGTTGGTTGTAATGTTGAATAACTATGATTCATCTATATTTTCTGTTCTTTATATAACATTTTAAAGGCTTTCTGGCTTTAAAACGTCAGGAAGTAAGTATTAGGAAAAGGTCGGCGCCTTATGTTTAATGCAAAATGGTGATGCCCTACCTTGCGTTCATTTCTTTTTCCTCAAACGAGCATTGTGTCTGTTTTAGTCTCCTAGCGCGTTTATTTTAACTTATTACACCTGTCAATAATGTAAGTTAAGGTCAATAAAAGATAATTCCTTATTGAATTCATAAAGTTTGTTGGAAATTGCATTTTTTACAAATAATATGTTCAAAACATACATAGCTTATTATATAACATTTTACATCATGATACATTCTGACTATAGACTAGTAAAAATAGCTTAAAATTTACCTGTACCTAGAAGTAATTGTAATATAATTTCTGCCAATGGATTCTTATGTAAAAATGACTGAAAAAACGATGGTGAAAAGTCTACCACTCTACGGAGGTGCGTTGGCCTTGTATGAAAGGTTTTTTAAAATGGCTACCGGAAATATTTATGTTTTTAGCCAATAAGTCCTAAATTATTACAGGTAGCTTAAATAAGTAAATGAGTAAATTTCAAAGAATTAAATTGCGCAACTTTTGGTATATAATAAGTTAAGTTAAGGTAAGTACTTACATTCTTACAAGAAAATAATGTTGTCAAACAATTTCAATAATTTATTGTAATTCAGGGAAATTATGGGTTATGGATTTCAACTTGGCAACAATGATTGTTTTGTTCCAGCTGAGAGTTCTAATTGTTGTTGTTAATATTTCAACATGTTTCTAGTTTACTTTCATGAGTTTCATGTTAATCCCCCTTAGTATGACGATTGTAAAATAGAAAAATGATCATCGAACCCTGTTTTATTTGTGAACAAACTATACACTGTTAATACTGTTTAATACTGTTCTAAGAAATGGCAACCATACAAAGTAGGTATTTTAAGCCAAGTATGAATGGAGATGAGTGTAGGACTAGGAGGATTAAACATTAAGGAGAGGGCACGCGAATAGGAATACACATGTTGCGGTGAAGCCAGCTTTAGCAGAACACTAGAGGGGCACGCGGAGCCGTAGAGTGGCAAAAAGCCTCGGCTATAACATGGGAGAGATAGGGAAAAACGCGACGCGCGCTGTTTCGAATTAAAATTGCCGCTAAACTAAAACACCTGTGTTATTCCCCGATGGCATTCTTAAAGTAAATTAAATTTCCTATCGAACGGTGTCAATAATTCCTATAAAAACTATTATTTATTATTTATTATTGAAGATCAAAGTGGCAAGAATTGGCCTGGACTTTGAACATATTATTACTTTAATTACGTTTTTGAAAAAAATATGATGTATCTACACAAACTAACAATTTATTCGTGTTCCTTAAGAGTTTCTCGAAATAAAAAATATATATTTACCTATATTTAAAAGTGGTATTTAGAAAAAATAATTACAATAAGTTTTTTTTTAATTTTTTCAGTTTATAAAACAATCTTACTAAGCTAAAAAGTTTTAAGTTACCTGGCTTCGTCAAGTGATCCTTCTTTAGTATTTCACTACTATAGTTTCGGACTTGAAAATAAGTCCATCTTCAGGCAAAAACGTCAATAGGTCATCTAACCAATTTGGTTAGATTCGTCGATACACTCAAAACACATAACGAACACGAAAAACACAAAAAACGAATATAATACTGTAAAAAACTGGCCAGTGTAATTAATCACGGGGGACACGTGTGGCGACGCCGGAAGATGAGTCATGACTGCATGTCCAAGTCCAGTGGATGACGTAATGTCCCTCTCCTGTCCTGACCTTCCTTAACCTTGGTCCGTGTTATCGCCGTTGTCTCCGTCAGCTGATAGTTTCATGGCCTTATTGTAAATTATGTTTGACTCAAACGATAACTTCTCATTCAATACAAATTGGGGATTTTGTTTGGACGATTTGTATATTTCATACTCTTCGATCGTGTTCATATAATGTCCTTTATTGCATGTATGGAGGATTTGCAAATTTGTATTTAAATCTGTATAATTATGGTTTGAATCGATCAAATGATTGGCGTAAGCTGAGGTAGAATGTTTTTTAGGTAAATGTTCTTTAAAACGTTTTGAAAATGACCTTGAAGTCTGGCCAATGTAGAAGGAAGGGCAGTCATCACATGTGATTTTGTAAACACCAGTCTTATCTTTTTTATCGATAAGGTCATTGTTGCGGCTTCTTAGTAGGTTGGATAGTTTGTTAGAGGTTTTGTACGATACTTTAACATTGTTTTTTGACATTTCCGAATGCACAACGTTGTTAAGTGAGACGCCATATTCAGTACAGACATATTTCTTATCACTCACTGGATTTTTCGGAATTTTAGTTTTGTGTTTGTGTACTAATTTATCAATCAATGAACTGCTATAACCATTTGAGACGGCTATATGCTTGATTATTTTGACTTCATTGTCGTAGTTATCTTGGCTTAGTGGAATGGAAAGTAATCTATGTACGAAACTATTGTATGCGGCGAGTTTTTGGCTATGGGGGTGATGGGATGATTCATGTATGGTTTGGTCTGTAGTAGTAGGTTTTCTATAAATTTTAAAGTCGAATCTGCCCGTTTTTTTGGTGATGGTTAAGTCCAGGAAGTTGATAGTATCATTTGTTTCTTCTTCTAAAGTGAATTTAATGTTCTTGTGGATACTGTTCAGATATGTTCCAAACATGTTCAACTGTAAAGAAGGTAAAGAACATTTACCTAAAAAACATTCTACCTCAGCTTACGCCAATCATTTGATCGATTCAAACCATAATTATACAGATTTAAATACAAATTTGCAAATCCTCCATACATGCAATAAAGGACATTATATGAACACGATCGAAGAGTATGAAATATACAAATCGTCCAAACAAAATCCCCAATTTGTATTGAATGAGAAGTTATCGTTTGAGTCAAACATAATTTACAATAAGGCCATGAAACTATCAGCTGACGGAGACAACGGCGATAACACGGACCAAGGTTAAGGAAGGTCAGGACAGGAGAGGGACATTACGTCATCCACTGGACTTGGACATGCAGTCATGACTCATCTTCCGGCGTCGCCACACGTGTCCCCCGTGATTAATTACACTGGCCAGTTTTTTACAGTATTATATTCGTTTTTTGTGTTTTTCGTGTTCGTTATGTGTTTTGAGTGTATCGACGAATCTAACCAAATTGGTTAGATGACCTATTGACGTTTTTGCCTGAAGATGGACTTATTTTCAAGTCCGAAACTATAGTAGTGAAATACTAAAGAAGGATCACTTGACGAAGCCAGGTAACTTAAAACTTTTTAGCTTAAATTTAGTGATCCAGAGGCTACCTCACCATGAAATCTTACTAATTATAGGTTAAAATGAAAAATTTAATTCGGGTGGTGAAATAAATTTTAAATTTGCATTTTTCATAGTTTTCTCGATTTGTTAATATAATTTTTTACTAGTTTTAAGGCATTTATGTGCTAGGCAGGTGATTTTAAATAGCCAAAGTTAAGAAAAAATGCAAAGCCGCTCTAACTTTTTTTACACCAACAGCTGTTACAATTAAATTACAAACATAAAAAGTAAAACAATTTCTTGGCAATCAAGTTCTAGATTTTTTAATATCATATTGAACTATATTTTATCTGTTTGCCCAAAGAAACTTCGAATAAAAAGTGTAAATGTTCAATAATTATCGCGCCTTCTGACCGCCAAAGTGCGTTTATCATTCTTTTAAAGGATTAAAACTTATTTTATTTATCTTTAAGAAAATGTTTAAATACACATACAGTACTACTCATGATTTGAGTTTTAATTTATGAACAGTAAAATCCATTGGTGGTATTTTCGGGATTTGAACCCGGGACCCCAGGAACCGGAGTCCCGCGCTCTGGTTAGAGTATTATAAATAATACACAATATAAGTATGGCAAAAAATAAAAACGAGGACAACGAATTCTAAAAAACAAGTCATCCTTGTGTAAATTACTCACCTTTGAACGTACTATTGGTTCATAAATATGACTTTCCTCTTAATAGGTTCTTAATATTACGGTTAGAATTTAATTTTTTAATTTTCGTAGCATGATGAAGTCTAATTTTTAAATTGTTAATTGATATTTCTGTTGCCAAATCTTCCAGTCGCATACAACGCAGTATGAGAGGGGGGCGGGAGAGAAGCGCTGCCTCCCCCCCTCACCAGTACGCTGGCTTCAACGAAACTACAGCGTGTCCTCTCCTTAATGTTTAATCCTCCTAGGTGTAGGATGAGTGGCGCGATCTTGTAGTCTTGTCAGTGACTAAGGCCGACATTCCTTAGACACAGCTGTTAATAGCCCATACAGCTAATGGCAACTAAAGGACCTACAGTTTATAGTGGAATCCGAACCACATTTTTCCCTTGGTAATTACGAATTGGTCTAATTATCAGGATAGTACTGCGGATAGTCGTAGTACTCACCCGTGCGGACGTTAATCCACACTGGGGAGTATCGCATCCACAGTGCATGCCTATAAATATCCACAATTCGTGGCCTCCTAGTAGCTGGATTACAGGACGACGCCACGCGTCCCAGTTGTGAGGTGTCATATCTCACTGAAAAAGGAATTGAAGCAATACACTGACCTGTAAGGCAAGGAAAATAACTGAATTCCATGTAATTGTTGGTCAAGAAGTTCATAACAAATATAGGGCGCAGTTTATTAATTTAAAGTCTCCATTCAGAAAGAAGGAGGATGATACCAGTTGTTCCCGTTCGACACGTTTTAGTGAAACTTATTTTGATTTCAAAAGTAATTGTTTTTTGTGCACAGCTGAATTAAGCCTAACATACAAATAGAGGAAAAAACAAAAGTCAAAATACGTGTTCTAAATGTGTTCGATTTGCCTGCTATGAAAGCATGTTATTAAAAACAATGTTTAGTAAACTTTCGAAATGGAAAATCTATACCACAACAACTTAGTGACGTTCCTAAAGCTCTGCCCGGTCGCCCAGGAGATGAAGTACGCCAAAAAGCATTTTAAAAGTCGCAATGTACATGAGAGAAAACGATGAAGAACAATTAACCATCAGTGACATAAAATGAAAGAATTTCTTCCTGCATCCTGTTAGTATGAACCTTTTTCAGATAAGTTTATGAAACAGATACTCATATACCATTTTGAGAATGAAATCTTTATTGACACAGTTGGAACTAAGGACATTGTTACTTTTAAAAGTACAGCTTCTTATGTGTTGCAGGAGTATCATAAATCAAAAACTAAAGATGAGACTGAAAAAGAACAAATAAATATGATTTCAGCTGCAGCCACATTAATCCGCAACGAGATTAAAGATATTCCTATTGTTGTGGTATATATAGATTTTCCATTTCGAAAGTTTACTAAACTTGTGTTTGATAACATGCTTTTATAGCAGGCAAATCGAACACATTTAGAAACAGTATTTTCACTTTGTAAGCCCATTCATCATTACGTTAATTGTACTTTTATAACACTGTTGTTCTTAAGTTTAGCGTCCGAGCTTCAATCCATTCGTTTTTTCCTCTATTTGTATGTTAGGCTTAATTCAGCTGTGCACAAAAAAACAATTACTTTTGAAATCAAAATAGGTTTCACTAAAACGTGTCGAACGGGAACAACTGGTATCATCCTTCTGATTTCTGAATGGAGACTTTAAATTAATAAACTGCGCCCTATATTTGTTATGAACTTCTTGACCAACAATTACATGGAATTCAGTTATTTTCCTTGCCTCACAGGTCAGTGTATTGCTTCAATTCCTTTTTCAGTGAGATATGACATCTCACAACTGTCGTGTATAATTTGTTCACAAATAAAACAGGTTACGATGATCATTTTTCTATTTTACAATCGTCATACTAAGGGAGATTAACATGAAACTCATTAAAGTAAACTAGAAACATAATGAAATATTAACAACAACAATTAGAACTCTCAGCTGGAACAAAACAATCATTGTTGCCAAGTTGAAATCCATAACTAAAAATTTCCCTGAATTACAATAAATTATTGAAATTGTTTGTATTTTCTTGTAAGAATGTAATTACTTACCTTAACTTAACTTATTATATACCAAAAGTTGCACAGTTAGATTCTTTAAAATTTACTCATTTACTTATTTAAGCTACCTGTAATAATTTAGGACTTATTGGCTAAAAACATAAATATTTCCGGAAGCCATTTTGAAAAACCTTTCATACAAGGCCAACGCACCTCCGTAGAGTGGTAGACTTTTCACCATCGTTTTTTTCAGCCATTTTTACATAAGAATCCATTGACAGAAATTATATTACAATTACTTCTAGGTTAACCAACAATTTTACTAGTCTACTAGATATCTGGTCGATTAGAGTGGTTGGATTACAAAAACATCCACACTATATATTATAGTGAATGATTATGCCCCATTAAATTAATCAATTTAATGGGGCTCAATTACGGTCTAGACTGCTACACATAATACGACTGACTTTAAATTTATCTACGAATAAATACGGAACAAAACTATACATTCTCGCCTCCTTTTTCCATTTGGTCAGCTTACAGAAAGCTATTTTACACTTCATTTGTCGTAACGATTCACCGAACCCATTTACACTAAATTGTATTCTAAACTTATTTATTTTTAGCGCAGATGGGATGAGAAAACATTCAGCGTATTAGTCTTACACTAAATTAGGTAATTTAATACTGAAGCAATCATATCACACTTTTTAGTAGAAGTATATTTAATTCTCTTCTGCTATAAAATATACAAATACTATGCAATTTCCTAAATAGTGGGTTTACTTTAAAAATATATAAGGTGAAATTGCACATTATAAGTTAACTGTCTCATTATTTTTGTTTGTCCTAAAGAAATAAACATTTTTAGGCTTTGAATAAGCTTATATGAACTCTTGCTTCATGTTTTCAGATCTTAACAAAAAGCTTGATTAACTCAAAATAGTCATAATCTCCTGATACCATATTAAATATATGCAAAACAGGCATCTCAATGTTGGGAGTATGTGTTTATGAGTGTTAGTGAGGCGCCGTGATATTCTCCTGACGCAATACCCACAATACACGCATGACTATTAGATTCCTAGGCGGTTGTAATCATTTCCTATTTTCAATTCATAATTTATAATCTTATTTGGATATTCACACACGGATGTTAGGAATTACAAACCGTAGTCAACTTTACAAATTTGTAAGATGTGTATTATTGTTTGTAATGGAATAGAATAGAATAGTAATGTTTCAAATGTAAACCATGAGAACAATACAACATGAATATTACAATATCAACTAATAAAACCGTACCCACCGTCATACTACACTCACCTATTAAATAGTACCATAAATAAATCTAACAAATGACAAACTCGACGTAAAATCACTCAGAAGGGCGTCAAATGTTGCCAACTTCGACAGATGATAATAAATCATACGCTCGGTGTGATAAATGTTGGTAACACTGATGTAAATTGCCTGTATGATTACAGGTGTTTAAGAAATAATACTCATATATATCAATATCTAAAACCATATGTTTACCTTGTTTACGTTTAAATATATAAATTATTGATAAATTCATAAATATTTAAGGCAGATCGAGTAAATGTTAATTTGTTAATGCATTGTAGTGTAAATTACATCTTTTGGAATAATATAAAGAAATTTATGAATAAATGACTTCCTAATTTCATAAAACGTGCTATTATATGGATATAAAAAAAATCCTTCCAGATCTTCGTGATTTATGTATAATAATCAGGGTTTGAATTCCTTTTCCGTTTGCAAAGTTCAATCACTACTCGTTGACGACAATGTACATTTTGGATCTGATACGCGATACTTTTACTTTGTTGTATTATGAATTAAGGTAAGCTGCAAAAAAGACTTTCAGAATAATTTCTTTAAAAACACTCATTGTGATACATTTTCAATACAATTTATGATTTACACGAATTAGTATCGTAGTGTATTCATAACGTCGCCTTTGTATACAGTTTTAGTTTTAGATTTGTTTGTGAAAATTGTTTGATTGTTTGAACATTAGTTTGATCTTATGACGGTAATAAATTATCACAATGTTTAAAAGGGTTGAAAGAATCTCCCCATTTATCTTACGTACCCTTTCGTGTGAAAAACGTTCTCGCTGAAAACATAAATCATGCGATGAATGATTTCAGAGTTTATCAGCGACGTATGGCGATGTTCGTTTGTTGCTCTAACTTTTCACCGAAATGTATAAATTTGTTTGTTTGTTTTGATGTTAATCGTGTATTGTACCATAAATGTTATCCGCACAATTCACGACTGTTTTTAACAACTTTAGTTACCCGGAAGTGTCACGTTCTTTTGTTTTAGCTAATTTGTAAGGTTTAAACGTTTGGGATTCAAGGTGCATGATAACCTTTCAAGCCATAACCCACATTGGAAGACTTGTGTCATGTGTTTATTTTTTTAGTATGCAACACAACATAATACAGCTTGTGCGGCTTCTCTTCTATAATTGCAAATTAGTAGGTAAAATGGGTTTCTATGATTCATGATTTTATCATAAAGTAGGAACCATGCTCAATCCTTAGCGACCAAAACCAAAACCAAAACGTTCTTGAAAATGAAGTTTCAAACCATTTTACTTGTTAATCTTTAACCAAAAGCAGTATCATAACAGTAAATAGTATTCGACCTTGGTTTACTGTGTCAATATTGTCATTGACCGCAAATATTTTAAATTTCTATAGGAGTGGGTTTATTTAGTTTTTAATTGTAAGATCAACATGTAAATATTGCAAAACTTACTATATGGTCAGGGCTAAGAACAAATAGGTTTGTATTAGATAGTTAGCTTAGTTAATAAATTGAAAAAAGCTATAGGTGCGTTTTTAAGTTCGATATGAAAGTAGCATTAGTCTAGAATAGAGTGAGATAATACGTAAAGGTCTTTTCTATAATATCTTTACCTAGAATTAGAATATATCTGTATCTATACTCAATACAAGGAGTTTCCGTTAGCCGTTCTACAACCAATCTTTACGTCTGTGGTGTCGTTTTTAAAGCTGATGATTTACCGCACTTGCGAAAAGAAATTTAAAAAAAATATTTATTTTTGGGCTTTACCTCCCTCACGTTTAATTTACTTCTAGAGTCTATTTTCAAAGATTAAGTTGTACCATAGACATATAGATATTTCTATGGTTATACTGACCAACGTTCTTTACATCAGTTAAATTTGAGTAAATTGTAGTTTAACAGCTCCTTTAGTTTAATGTTTCACCATAGTCAGATTGTTCACAAGATACTAAACAGTTTATGAAAATGTATTATATTCTATTTATTGGACAACTATGGTAGGTGGATTGATTCAGGTAGGTAAATCACTCTTTATAGAGTAGATCTAAAATCAACAAATTTATTGTAAGGGACTACCATATTCATCTAATAATAACGTTCTAAGCTAACATATTCTTGAAATGGTAAATGGGTATTATACTGGATTCATATTGCCCAGGAAATAAGTAGTTTGGGACCCTATTAAATTGAGCAATTTACGTTTAACTCTCCTCGATGTTAATTAAAGTCCAGTTATCAGCATATACCTTTTTTTATTTTCCAAACAAAAAAAAACATTGACTTTTTCAAGATAAAACCACGATCTTCTAAGACCAGCCTTTGAATTACTCAAGTATTCAATAGCTAACACATCTGATGATACCAGTGCCAACAGTGTTAAGCGCATGTGCTATAAAATTATTTTATATAAATGTGTTTATATAAATAGCTTGTAACCACAAACCCTCCTTAAATGCGTGTTACAAAATGGATTATGACTGTATTTTTCGATTTTTATCCGCATTAAATCAAAGAATATTCTAATATATTTTGGATAAAACCTTTTATCCAAACAGAAATTAGTTTTACTCCAAGCCTTATTTAATTTACTCCAGACCTCATAAATTATATTTTATAAATTTTGTTTGATTGAAACATACACATATACATTATAGCTGACTTATTTAGTAATAAATAATATACCAACTCAAACAAATTTGCCATTATTAGCTATTACGGCTGGCACCAAAGCTATTAGTAAATGCAATTTAAATGCATTTACAAATCAAATTAAACTCGTCCATCATTACTGGGCGTCAACATTAGGTTGGGCTTTTGTAATAGATTTCAATAAATTCTGCAGAAACATTAAATGTCTAGCTTATGACTCGCTCGTCCGTTTGTGTCACTGTCAAGCATTAATCATATGATGAACGAGATTGGTTCGTCAAATATTTAATGACAAGAAAATTACAAACCGCTTATCCTGGGCTTTAGAATACTTTAATTTTTAAATGACAGAAATGGCCCATCATAATTAGTTATGCTCATAACTTTGCATATAAACTCAAACTTTACCCGAACTAATGGCTTAGAACGCTAATGATTACAATCTAATTCAAATAAACATAGTCAGCTGTGAGTAACAATACACAACTTTGTTATTAGTAGCCAAGTTAGTTTGGAATTAGTTATTCAATGGTTATACATTATATTTTACCTATAGTACCAGGAGACCGAGCTTTGCTCAGATTGAACTTTTCATTAAATTTATTAGATCAGTTATTTAGCTTATTTAAAAGTATTTATAATGTACGGTTATCAATGTGAACAAATGTTAGATGATGCAAAGAAAACATTTTAATACACCTTTATAAATACATAGATTACAATAAAAATTGCCTGTATCAGCTGTTTTATTAACTGCAGCTACAAAAGGGTATTGACGAAAAACAAATATAACTAGGTGTACAATGCAGTTGTCTGCTTGCAATATTGAGCGGAGCCAGCATATTAATTCAATATCAATGATATATATGGTTCGCATTTTAAATAGAATGCCTATTGGCAGTAGGTATCCAAAGTCAATCATAAGTCAGGATTAAGTGAATGAATTGTCTACTTGCATGAACCCTATTCTATGTTTCATCTGGTTCTCATATATTAAATGTCTACTTGCAGTATCCAATGCCAATTATATATTTGGTTCGCATTAATGGAATGCCTATTTACAGATTCTAAAGTCAATGGTACGTCCGGTTCACGTAGATGGATTGTTTACTTGTAGTATCCAAACTCAATGTTACATGTAAATGAAAAGTCTACCTGCAGTATCCTAAATCAATGGTCCATTCATTTTGTTCACAAAAAAATAACGCCTAATTGCAGTATCCGAAGTCAATGATACTTCGGGTTCACGTCATTAAATTGTCTAATTGCAGCGAAACTATGAATCTTATATTTGGTTCACCTTAATGGAATTCCTATTTGTAGACTGCATTCCTATTTATATCCTGTATATCCTGTCTATACTTCTCCACGCAACCACAGAAAACATACTACTATAACCGAGTATGTTTTTTTGTGACGCAACATAGGCTTAGGCCGAATTAGTTGACTATTCATTGTTGTTAAAAAGAACAGAACGATTATATAATTAAATATAAACGGCATGATTTTAATCACTCAATATAGAACTGATTGTTAATCAATTCGTATTACATGCAATAGACTAATATGCTCTTTAGTATTCATAAGATTTTTTCTTTTGTACTGTATTTATAATGTGTTAGATTTGTTGACTAACATATGTCGAGGCTCTTGTTTACTTTTTAGTGTTAACTCGCAAATAATGCCATGGCGACCAATTTACCCATAAGGCCCATGTTAAATTTCTAAAAGTTTGCATTCAAGTAGGGAAAAGTCCTATGGTCCGATTTGTACCATTTCAGATTTATACCTTCCCATGGTTGGTTACTATGACTGTGTTCAATTTCGTGCAGATCGCTTCAGCCGTTCAGGAGGAGTATTTGTAAAACAAAAGCAGGAGTGTAGTATAAGAGCTTCGCTCGCTTCGCTCGCTCCGCTCAAAAAGTTATACGAGTTAGTTATATACGATTTATTTCTTTATTTTTAAGAAATAAATCGTCATTTATACATAATTTCTCCAATGTTTTGTAACGTCTCAATGACTTAAATCTGAATTTCATTTAATTGTATTTATTTTATTTTGTATTTTTATCAAAGTTTCTCAGGGATGGGTTCTTTGCCACGTGACTGATTTTATCCTAACTGCAGAATGTGTGAAATGTGAGATATAATGTTAAGTTATACAGAGCCACTATGTGTAAGTGTTATTTGGTCGCAGCACTCTTAAAATAAGGTGCCAGACAACTACCAAATATGCGTGCTTGTTTAGTGTTAAGCCGCAGCACCAGCGGTCAGCCGGGGCCTGACAAATGCTTTGTATGGAGTTAAATTGTTAGTGCCACTACTTGTAAGTGTTATTTCGGTCGCAGCACTCTTTAAAAAAGGTGCCAGACAACTACCGAATGTGCGTGAGTGTTGAGTGTTAAAGCCGCAGCACCAGCGGTCTGCCGGGGCCTGACAAATGCTTTGTGTGTAGGCCTATTCTAATTTCTATCCTACTTACTTGTCTAATTCAAATTACCTTATTAATATTTCAAATGAGTACACAATTGGGACTGACCTTATTCCTTGTTTTTATTTTCTTTTACAAATACAAATTTGATTACTATTGATTATTGTTTTATTTGCGCCTGGCAAATGGTTTAAACCCGCAGCGCTGACTGTCAACTCGTGAAGTGAAGACTGGCCCGTGGACTGCTGTATTTATACCCGATTTGGTTGCTATGGAGACCATGGAATGTTCTAGAACTTTAAACCCAGATGTTTCCACCAAAAGTTATCTTCCTTTTCCGGCAGCCTGACGTCATCGCTGCCCACTTGATCGTTCTTGATCCATCAGCTGCTGTCGGCTGGAGCTCGAGCTGTCAGAGAAGCTATTGTAAACTAGTAAACAAACATTGAAACAAATGTAATAAATAAATATGTTTTAATTATTTAGTTAGTTGTTATATTTACATGTTTATCCCTTTGAGTGTGAAATAAAATAGTAATGTACATTCATAACTGTTATTGTGTTGCTGAAATATTTACAATGGATAACCTAACCTAAATACGGTAAGTGGGTAAGCTAACCTAGGTACGGTAAGTGGGTAGAAATATTCTTTATTACCACTATTTACAAAATAAACTATTAGAAACATTATTTCATTAGTAATTTAAAGAACATTAAGAAATATTTAAACTATGAAAAATGTGAGATAGGCCTACTTTTATTACAATTGATCTAACAAAAAACCTAACCTAGCCTAGGCATAACATAGCCTAAAACGGTTACCGGTAAGTTAAATTGAAACATTACATTGTCCCCTAATTTGAAAAATAAAAAAAATATTTACATATATACAAAACATTAGCAGTACATAGTCCTTTTTTTTTATTTTGAAAATTACTCCTCTATTTCCATATAATTTGGTCTTAAGTCCAAAATGTCTTCGTCGTCATCTTCATCTATTTTTATCAATTTATACTCATTGATTTGTGGCTCAAGCCAGTGCACTAGATTCACATTGAGAATCATCTCTTCAAATATTATTCTTAGTTCTTCATCATCTATCCTTTTTAAATTGCTCTTTCCTTCTTCTTCTCCTTTCTTCATTTCTGCCTTCTCTTGTTCTTCCTTCTTCTTTTCCACTGTGATTTTTCCTTGTAACCTTCTCTTCTGTTCTTCAACTTCCATTCTTTTCTTCTCTTCTTCCAATTTCTTCTCCTTTTCCCTTCTTTTCATCTCTTCCTCTTCCAATTTTCTCTTCTTGTCTTCTTTCATTTTTTTCTCTTCTCCTTTTTTTAGTTCTTCTTTCTTTTTTCTGAGTTCTTCTTCTAACATGTTCACTACTTTCTGGGCTGTCTTAATTTCTTCATTTTCCATGATTTCTGCAAATTGTTCAAATTCTACCTTCCACCCCAAATTTTCTTCTAATTGCTTCATCATATGTTGTCGTTGCAATCTTGCCTTTTCTCTTTCTTCAGTGTAAATCTTCGGGCCAACACATTTTACTATTGTTTCTTCTGACACCTTTGTAGCCTCATGCTTTTCTTCTAATTGCTTCATCACATTTTGTCGTTCTAATCTTGCCTTTTCTCTTTCTTCAGTGTAAATCTTCGGGTCAACACATTTAACTATTCTTTCTTCTGATGCTTTTGTAGCCTCATGCACTAACATGGCAAAACTTCTGTCATTATGTTTCTCCCACATCTTTCTTCCTCTGTCTCGGTGCTTCCCAGCTCTTCTACTTCTTTTAATCTTGAACATCTAAAAATAAATGTAAAAAAAAAATTAGTTTGTATTAAAATTTAACAGGTAATTATTTTTCAATGTAAATGTGTGGGATAGATATATTTCTTTAATAAATTTATGTGATATGGTCCTTTAAAATGCCCTGTGTAGTCGCAGAACAGTCTGTAAGTATTTTCACCAATTTTTTCTACTACTTCATAAGGTCCTTCATAAATGTTAAATAGTTTAGCTGTTTCACCATAACCGGCATTTGATGTTAAATTATTTTTTAACAGAACTTTGTCTCCTTCGTTGAAACTAGTATGTTTTATCTTTTTATTAAATTTGTTTGCTCTATTTGTTTGTTTCTTCAAAATCCTATCTCTTGCTATTTCACACTTTATTTCCCAAGGTACATCTTTGAGTTCAGGCATATTTAAAATATCTGACCAAAAACGTTTGTTTCGCTCATTCAGTTGTAATTCATTTGGTGTAAAACCCGTTGTTTCATGAGTTATTTCGTTCAAAAATTCATTAATAATAGGTATATGATTTGCCCAGTTGCTTTGATTAGAATGACAATATGTTCTCAAGCATCTATTCACTTCTTTATTTATTCTTTCAGCCAAATTACTCTGTGGTCTTCTGACTGCAGAAAAGATCGGTGTAATTCCATTATCCTGTAGAGTTTCAACCCATTTTTTACTATTAAACTGTGTCCCATTATCAGATTGTATCTTGTGAGGTGTCCCATATCTAGGGATGTAATCTCCAAATACTTTTTTTATTGCAATGTCGGTTGTTGCTCTTTTTACTGGATATAACTTCACAAACTTTGTGAAAATGTCAGTAATAACCAAAATATATTTTACTCCACCTATGCTTGTGGGGAAAGGACCAGAAAAGTCTATGGCTAATTGATCTCCTTTCTTGTTACATTTTATACCCTTTATAACACCTTGATTTGTATAATTTGATGTTTTGGCTTTTTGACAGGAATCGCATGAGGATAATAACTTCCTAATTTTTCTACCCATATTTTTAAATATGAAAGTTTCTTGAAGTATCAGTAAGCATTTCTTCGCTCCACAGTGCAAGTGGTATAAATGACATTCCCATATCAGTTTTTCTTCTAAGTGTTCAGGAACAATTATTTTCCATTCATCTTTATGTTTCTTAAACAACACTTCATTATATAATAAATATTTATCATATCCTTCACTGTTTGATATTTTTGAATCATATATTTCTTGTAGTTTCTGATCATGCCTTTGGTGTGTTTTTATATCTTTGAGCTCTTCAATCATCTCCATATTGACTTGTCTCTGGATTATTGTAATTGCTAACCCAGGATCTATTTTCATTTCATGCTCACTGCTTGTTTTCTGTCTACTCAAAGTATCTGCCACTATGTTTTCCTTTCCACTACAGTGTTCTATAGTGAAATCATACTCTTGTATTGCAAGTATCCACCTGGTTAAACGGGAATTTAAAAGTTTACATGTTTTTAGAAAAGTTAACGCCTGATGGTCGGTGATAATTTTAAGCTTTGCTCCTAAAACTAAATATCTTGCTTTCTCTAAACAAAATACTATTGCTAATAATTCCTTTTCACTTGTATAATAATTGAGTTCACTTCCTTTAAGAGTTCTGCTCATAAACATAATTGCTTTTTTCTCCCCAATGTCGTTATATTGGTAGATGTGGCCTCCAACAGCATAATCTGAACTGTCTGTTTGTAGGATGTATTCCTTGTTTGGATCTGGGTGTTTGAGTATACATGTATCCAGGAATAATCTTTTAGTATTTAGGAAAGCTTGTTCTTCTATATCGGTCCAAATAAACTTATTCTTTTTTGATGTAAGTTTTAATAGTGGCTGTATCGTCTTTGAATATTGGCCAACAAACTTGCTATAATAGTTTATCATTCCAAGGAATCCTTTTAATTGTTTTGGGTTACGAGGTCTTTGAAAGTTTTCTATAACTTCAAGCTTACTGGGATCGGCTTTAACTCCTTCAGTGGTAATAATAAATCCTAAAAATGGAACTTCTTCTCTGCAGAATAGTGATTTATTAAACTTAATGGTCATTCCAGCATTTCTAAACTTAGTAAATATAGTTCTTAAATGAATAAGGTGATCTTGAAATGTTTCGGAGTGGCATAATATGTCATCAATGTAGACCATAGTGTAATCTTCAACTTCATCTCCGAGTACCAAACTTAGTGCTCGCACTAAAGCTGCTGAAGATGTAGCTAATCCAAATGGTGTAACTTTAAATTGGTAAACATTTCCTTGAAACATAAATGCTGTGTATTTTCTAGACTCTTTAGCCAGTGGTACCTGCCAAAAACTTGAAGTAAGATCAAGTGTAGTTAGCCAACTTGTGCTTCTTCCTTTTGCCATTATTTCATTTACTCCTCTATTACATTCATGGTCTGGAATAATCATACTGTTTATTTTTCTTGCATCTAAACATATTCTTATTTCATTATTCTTCTTTACAACTACTACAATTGGGTTTATAAATGGGCTATTACTCCTTTCAATAATGTCCTCTTCAATCATTTTATTTAACTCTCTTTTCACTGCATCTTGGTACTTAAATGGTACCGGATAATTCATTTGTTTAAAAGGTTGATTCTCTTTTATTTCAATTGAGTGTTCATACATATTGCATCTCCCAGACCTTTCTGAAAATATGTCTCTAAATTCCCAAAGTAAGCCTGATAATTGTTTCCTTTCTTTATCAGCTATATGTCTAATTCTATTAATTTCTTCAGAAATTCTTTCTGTAGTTAATAGATTGTCTTCCTTCTCATCCATACTTTGAGTGAATTCTCCTGTTTGTAATATATTGCATCTTAAGCTTTGAATGAAATTATTGTTGAATTTGATGTTTTCTTTTCCTATAGTAGCATAGTTTTTATTTAAATTTATAACCATGTTCAGTTCTTTCATCGTATCGATTCCAATTATTATTTCCTTAATCAAGTTTGGTATAATCAAACATTGAATTTGTGTACTTATTGAGCCTATTTTTGCATTTATTAAGATAATACTCTTAACTCGCTGGGACTTCTGATTCACTGCTGTAGTTATTATAGTATTTGTTAATGGAAATTCTTCATATTTTCCTAAATTGTGTTTATTTTTTAAAAACCATTCCCTTTGCATACAAGTAACAGTGCTTCCAGTGTCTAATATACACACTGTACTTACTTTTTCAAAATTAATGTCAATTTCTGGTACATGATACATGTGTTTAGTTTCTTCAACATTATTGATGTTGTCATTTAGTAAGAATTCTTTGTCGACATAAATATTATTTATAGGCCTAATATTTTCTAATTCATTTTGCACTGAAAATTTAAGTGTCTTGTCCGGTGATGTCAAAATTTCCCTTAGGCCTGCATTATTTCCAGTGCTATCTAGTTTAAATATTTTTGTTTAGGTTCTTCTCGGTTACTATCTCCTGGTTTTTGATTGTGATCATAGCTGTTTCTATTTCCATAATTATTTTGGAAATGATCCCTCCTATTTTCATTTTTCTTTTCAAAATAGTGTCTGTCCCCTGATGGCCTGTGATTAAATGAACCTCGTTGATCCATGTTTCTTCCTGATGGTCTGTGACTGTATGAACTTCTTCGTTCTACATTCCTTTCTGCCTCGTTCCGTATAGATTCGTTAATTTCTATCGTATCTTCTCTACTTAATAGTTCCTCCATTTGATGTATTGAAACTATGTTTTGCACTCTGGAGGCCTGTTGAATTGTTTCGTCAAAATGTCGAACAAGGCGACGAACTATTTCCCTCTCTGTGAATTTTGGTGTCATATTTTGCAACAGTATTACTCTGTCGATGAAATACTCTGTTCTTGTCAGTCCCCTTCTTGGTATGTATTTTTCTAAGTCTAATTTAGTTTTAATTCCATCTTGAATCTCCTCATTCCAATATTTGTTCATAAAATATTTTTCAAAGTCTTCAATATCGTGTACTGAAGTCCTAACTAGATCCCACCATCGTGCTGCAGTTCCTTCCAAGCATATATCTAGGATTTCTTCTAAATTCAGTGGTTGTTCATCCTGTGAAAGCCTTCGTTCATTTTCCCTGTTATAATAGTTTTTCAGCCTAGAAAGGAATTGATTTGGGTTTTTTGATTTTCCATTGAATTTTGGTAAGTCTTTAGCTATGGTGCTAGGACATGTGATATGTAGGCCTACTGGTTTCCCACTATTCCCAGCTTTTAACTTTGCCTCAAATTCCTTATTGATTCTTTCCTGATTCTCTTGAATCATTGCGATTCTTTCCTCAATATGGTTGTGTACTTCTTCCCTTAATTCTGTTATTTTTGTATCAAATTTGGATTCGATTTGTCTTATTTCGATGGTCAGATCCTTCCGAACTTTTTCTATTTCTTGTTTAGTTTGTTTAAATTGTGACAATACTTGTTCTTTAAACTCTTCAAGTGTCTGTAATATAGGCCTAATTATTGTTTGGTCCATGTTTGTGTGCTGTGTTCTACTGGGACTTGTTACGTTACTATGATTTAGATTGTCGCCAGACGCTAAATTTTGATTATCGATACTGTATAAGTCATCTCCGGGATTGTCATTATTAGGGTTTAATAATTCTTCCATATTGATTTCGTCTAATTGCCGGCTCATATTTAAGTGTGCTTCTTGTGCTCTAAGTGTAGGTGTTATATATTTTCGTAAATTATATCTCTGCATTAAAATAATCTATAACCGTGATAAAATCAAGCCACCTAGTTGGGCGCCAATTTGTAACGTCTCAATGACTTAAATCTGAATTTCATTTAATTGTATTTATTTTATTTTGTATTTTTATCAAAGTTTCTCAGGGATGGGTTCTTTGCCACGTGACTGATTTTATCCTAACTGCAGAATGTGTGAAATGTGAGATATAATGTTAAGTTATACAGAGCCACTATGTGTAAGTGTTATTTGGTCGCAGCACTCTTAAAGTTTAGTGTTAAGCCGCAGCACCAGCGGTCAGCCGGGGCCTGACAAATGCTTTGTATGGAGTTAAATTGTTAGTGCCACTACTTGTAAGTGTTATTTCGGTCGCAGCACTCTTTAAAAAAGGTGCCAGACAACTACCGAATGTGCGTGAGTGTTGAGTGTTAAAGCCGCAGCACCAGCGGTCTGCCGGGGCCTGACAAATGCTTTGTGTGTAGGCCTATTCTAATTTCTATCCTACTTACTTGTCTAATTCAAATTACCTTATTAATATTTCAAATGAGTACACAATTGGGACTGACCTTATTCCTTGTTTTTATTTTCTTTTACAAATACAAATTTGATTACTATTGATTATTGTTTTATTTGCGCCTGGCAAATGGTTTAAACCCGCAGCGCTGACTGTCAACTCGTGAAGTGAAGACTGGCCCGTGGACTGCTGTATTTATACCCGATTTGGTTGCTATGGAGACCATGGAATGTTCTAGAACTTTAAACCCAGATGTTTCCACCAAAAGTTATCTTCCTTTTCCGGCAGCCTGACGTCATCGCTGCCCACTTGATCGTTCTTGATCCATCAGCTGCTGTCGGCTGGAGCTCGAGCTGTCAGAGAAGCTATTGTAAACTAGTAAACAAACATTGAAACAAATGTAATAAATAAATATGTTTTAATTATTTAGTTAGTTGTTATATTTACATGTTTATCCCTTTGAGTGTGAAATAAAATAGTAATGTACATTCATAACTGTTATTGTGTTGCTGAAATATTTACAATGGATAACCTAACCTAAATACGGTAAGTGGGTAAGCTAACCTAGGTACGGTAAGTGGGTAGAAATATTCTTTATTACCACTATTTACAAAATAAACTATTAGAAACATTATTTCATTAGTAATTTAAAGAACATTAAGAAATATTTAAACTATGAAAAATGTGAGATAGGCCTACTTTTATTACAATTGATCTAACAAAAAACCTAACCTAGCCTAGGCATAACATAGCCTAAAACGGTTACCGGTAAGTTAAATTGAAACATTACAGTTTGTTGAATAAAGATTAATTAATAGTGTATTTCAAAACATACTCTTTACATTCCAAATCAAATTCATTTTTTATTAAAAAGTTATTAAGCTTTCGATTAAAAGAATGGTACTGTATTTTAAAAAGGCACAGCAGTTTTTAACAAGTTTCTAACTTTCCGTCAAATACCAAAATTAAGTTTCTTGGTGTAGACAATATAGTTTACTTTACTTAAAACACTTTTAAAACACTTTTGTTTCAAGTACCAATTTAATATCATAACAATATTACTCTTCTGAAACATTTTCATGGTAACGCTAAGAGCCATACATCAAAGGTAAAACGTGTGGCTTAACACAGCTTTCTCTAGAAGCCATCAATTGTTATCCCGCCCCTGGGAAATTCGCTTTATTCTTCAACACTCTTATATTTTGTGTTAAAAACACATACATTCGTAAAACTTGGTTTGCGAGGGAAAGTGTGCAGAAAATGTAATTATTGCATAAACTCAACCACTATCTTGCCACACATTCAAAAATCACTTTGAACCTTTTAATATTATGTTCTCGACCAGTAACTAAAAAAAAATATTGGATTGACAAATTTAGATTATCATGCTAAATCTCCCACTTACAAAATATAGTAGTTGAGACAATAGTTGATAGGGATGTGTCTACTAATTTCTGATTTTATATTTGCCATATGTAATATCCACAACTGCAATCAGTTTCATGATTGTTTGAATAAAATACTTTGCAGTTATGAAAACACAATTCTATAAAATAAATAGTAATCGTCAGATATAAAATTGTAACGAGATGTTTCATACGCAACAGTTATGAACAACCTAATACTCATGCGATTCTCATAATTCCCTATTTTACACACTCTTGCAGTATAGGGAATATCTGTAGAATCCACCAATGGTAGAAAAGAAAAGGAGATACACTACGTCCACAATTTGTTTTTCCTACAGTTACCTAACAATGTACATGTTCTCTCACTGATTTGAGAAAGCAATGTGGCCAATTCGCTCATCAGTGAGACAATGTTAAAATTTTCTCACTCTAATTACTTTGTCTCACTCCAGATTTGCAACGTGAAGGCACGTTTCTTTACCAATTTATTTGTTTTATGGTAACTGTAGGAAAAATATAATGTGCAACTCGAGTGCAAAAAGCAATCGCCTCACTCGACAAACCATTCCTCTCAAATTAAGGATTTCTCTCAAATGAGGCAATTGCTCACTTTGCTCACTAGTTGCACAAATAACTATTTCTAGGACGCTAGGCACGAGCCAGGAGTTGTTTTCACATTACTTCAGGCTAGACCTAGAAATACGGAATTATCACTTAAATAAAATCCATTGGTGATTTGGCTGGATTAGAACCCGGGACCCCATGAACCGGAGTCCCACACTCTAACCACTAGACCCGCTCGCCCCCCAACGTACACTATAGACACATAGCACCGAAAGCCTAGACACTAATAGAAATGAAGTAACATTAAAATGTAAAATTAATTGTTTACTGTTGGAAATTAGATATAAAACTACCACTTTAAGTATATGCTCAATTAATTATATGCGTTAGCTTGTATGGTTTAATATTTCTGTAATCATTTAGAGTAAGATGGAATCAGTAAAGTGTCTCTCGGTGACATCTTTTCTCCAAGAAACAACAAATTTCACTTTGAAATTAATCACTCGTCAATGGCACTGGCAGTTTAATTAAAAATTTTTATCATCAACACTTTTTCAATTATTTGAGATTAAAATTTAGATTGATATTTAACTAAGATTACTGACCTATTCGGTAAATCATTATGCATCGTAAAATAAGTGCAGAAAAGTAAAATAGCATTATTTTGTCATTCATTAACTATATTTGTATGGCATGTACACTGTACAGCATGGACAAAAATTCCTGTTGAATATCACGACTTCCAAATGTATTATGCAAACGTCTTTAAGGTAAACATTTATCTCCCAAAATATATTTTTTCTATGTTGTTCAGATCAAACTTGGTTTGTATTAGGTTTAATAACCTGTCGTTATCTATAAAAGCAAAATCAATAAGAAAGCGACATGATACTATAACAGCAATCAGAAAATATTGTTTTATATCAAACTCGTTTAAATTTACCTAATTTTTTTATAACTTCAGATTTGGGCATACTTGTTAGAAAAGTCTTTATCTTATGTCACTGAACCAATAATAATCATCGATAACTTTTCCTTATTCGTTTTATTGTTAAATTTCAAAGTGTAAAATTCAAAGTTTCATTCATTTTGTGAAAATCAAAAAAGTATTTATCCTGGATGTACCTTAAAAACACGATTTTTATCTTTCCACCGTTTTTCCTTGAGATAATTTCACTTAAGCACGTAGAGCTATCATGGCACAGTGAGAAGGCGAAGAACAGTTTAGGTATTGCCCAGAGGAC
The DNA here is from genome assembly GCF_028750875.1 of Macrosteles quadrilineatus. Taxonomy (NCBI): domain Eukaryota; kingdom Metazoa; phylum Arthropoda; class Insecta; order Hemiptera; family Cicadellidae; genus Macrosteles; species Macrosteles quadrilineatus. The sequence goes on along the minus strand of NW_026542602.1, from coordinate 59,970,002 downwards.
CAGACTGACGTCCCATCCTGGAGTCAGAGACTTGAAGGATACTTTGACATCGTACTCTGAGGTGGTCAGGACCATCTCCTTCCCTACAGCCTCCAGAGGGTCCTGCAACTCTGGGGAGAAGTCTAGGAGTTTGGCGCCACAGTAAAAAACATCAAGGGTCCAAAGACTGGTGCCGAGGTCCATGACTTCCTTGTATAGGGACATTGGGAGATGTCCCACTTTGACCAAGTTGCGCAAGTTATGTTGCCAGTTGATCGTCTCACCACTTTCCCGCCTCGTCAGTTGTCCGACTACCCAGCCGTCCGCCTCACACACAAACTTTTTTGTCAGTTGTCTTCCTGGCAAGTGTTGTCCTCCTTCGTCAGTTGACTCCTTGCACAACTGACGCAATAGCGCCAACGCTGCAAGTCTTTTCAAAGTCGGTCTAAAGGTCAAGTGGATTTTGAACACCTCGTAGAGGTAGACGTCGTTGAATCTGTTGAATGTTGCGCTGAAAGAAAGCGAGTTTTCTAATGCGTGCTCGAAATGTGACCTTTCAAAACTGTTCATGGTATTTTTCAAATTGTATACACTGTAAAATTTATCACAAAGTAAATTCATACTATATGTTTAACTTGCACAATTTTTATCACACAAAGACAATTTCTATAAATTTCAGCTTATAATTTTGAAACCAACTTTAATTTTAATTTCAATTACTAAAAGATTTTATACTTTAGACTAAATCAATTTACCAGTCGCATAGAAACAAAGTTTCACAAATAGTTGCTTTAAACTCCATGTCAAGTATTTAATTTTAAGATTTTTCTAAAAACGACATGATGTAATAGTTTTAGTCAACAGATCTACCATTTATTGCCAAGACATAAATGGACACTAGAAATTCGAAACTAATACTTATGGGGATCTTCTTTTTTCACTGGGTTAAAATAGTTTTTGCTCCAGTTAAGTTACTACAACTATTGAAACATTAATAGATGGTTTTGTGTATGAGAATGAATCAAAGGACATTTATCGGGTCTACATTACACTTAACAATGAAAAAAGTCGACACAAAAAATAAACTAAACACTTACTTTCATCGTTTAAACCACGCTGCCCAAGTAAAAAAAGTCTCTAGGGATCTAACCTCGGCATCGATGTTTTGTAATGTTTCGTATCAAAAAAATGTTATAACTTTATAAAATAACCTTTACTCTACGCTTTTTAGTAAACTTAAAGTTCTAAGATTTGCCACTTAATCATCTAACTTAAGCTATGCTAGTAGTTGGAGTTATACGGTTATTTTTTGTTTGACATTACAGACAAAAATTCAGTTATTTATTCAAGTTGTCAGTGGTGCGCATTGCATACAAAACCACTTGCATTATGCAAATAAAATATTAGGATTACTTTTAGCAATGGTATTTGGAATGATTAACCAAAATTACCAACCGTCATAATCACGAAATAATAGTCATTATCAGATAATCACAAAAGCTTATTATACCAAGTTAAATTTACTCATGCACCTACTTTAATATTAATTAAATAAAATAGAGGATTCTATGGAAACCATTTAAGTAGGTTTACACACCAAGACGAGTGACCGTGCAGTCAGTTGGAAACGGGTTTCAATGGAATTAATTGATTCGTAAATTATTTTATATGCCGAGCCGTCCCTAAAAATAAAATTTTATATGTAACTGTCTGGTAATGAAGAATTCGAAGCATTGACAACCCATGGCAAGGATTCTTTGAATATTTTATTCAAAAATTTATAAAAGATCATTTTTAAATTCTAATATTGATGGCCTGATGAAATATACAAGTGATTGAAAGTTTATGAAGTATTATAAAGTGAGATGGCTATAACGATAATTCTTAAGCCAAGCTATAGTCACGTTAAAGTTATACTGTGCGTTTCAGTTCACCTACGTTTATTTATATTTATTAAGAAGTATTTGCCACTGCAATGTCAATCTCAACTGTTTGGATCACTATGCGATTTCATACCTAGACAGTTGAGGCACTTGTTGCAAGCTTGTTTCTACATGTCTGGATATGCGATTATAAAACAGAGCTTTAACAACTCTGGTTAAGATTTTGTTCGAAGTTTTTTGTAGGTGATAAGTTCGTGTGTTTTGTGGGTATTTAACATATCTGATTAGTAAAATACCCCCGCCGCAGCAAACCTGCAGACTAAGCGAATTTCCATTTGCCTGATTGGATTTACACTAAAATGTCTCCTTAAAAATATCACATTTATTCCCTATTTAAATCAAATCAGTTTAACACATACTTAGGTTTGCTGCAACAGGGAGGGTTAAAGCGTTTTTTTTTTTGTAAAATGTTAATAGTTAGTAAGAAATAAAAACATTTTCCAAATTTGGGCAAAATATGTAAATAAATAAGCAAACTACAACAGTTTACTTATCCTCCATAAGAATAACATGGGAATTTTAAATTTACAATTCTTTTGAATTTTCTCCGCAACCATTAGGCGCATTATAACGCTTCAATATACTAAATTATTTGTTTTTTTAAACTATAAAAAATAGTTTTGAAAGAAATTGCAAAAATTTAAGTTTTTTGGGTCAAAAATGGGAAAAACCCATTTTTACCCCATAAAAGCCCCCATAAACCCCCGTTCCCATCTTCCGATCATGCTGGTTCGCGAACTCGTTCGAATAAACGTAGGTTTACACGTTTGTACCAAATTTCATCAAAATCGGATAATTTTTGCTCGAGTTATCGCGCTAACGGACACATATATATATAAATATATATATATATATATAAATATATATATATATATATATGAATTTGAACGGATGCTATTTTTGGCCTCTAGGGACCTCAAAACGAAAAAAAAAATCGGTCCCGGGTCCAGGTCTTACCATGAGTACTACGGTAATAGCTTATTCCCTATATGGGAAATTCGCTAAAAGAAGCTTCACTGTTTGGGAGATGCTTAAAAATATTTAGTTTCTGTTATCATTAAATTGTTATACTGTTCTTTCAATGATAAGAGTAAAATCTTTATTTCAATATTTCTTTCATGTAAATTTATTGTATAGCTAAAAAAACTTAAACCATTTTTAAGCGTTTTTACAACGATTATGATAAATAAAGAATATTAGCAAAGTCAAATCTCTATAAATAAAAATAATAAACCTATTTTCTACAGAAGTTGGAAAAGAAAAACACAAAGAGAGTTTCCACTTAAACCTTAGTCCAATTGGAATTTTCCATTTAACTTAAACTTCTTCTTTCAATTTCACGCCCAGCTGGTGGGTGTGAAAATGTTCCGGTTTTAATATCTTTACTTCACTCTAAAAGTTTAAATTTGTCACTTTGTAAAGTCAAAATACTAACTCAATAAATATTGTAGTTAGAAACACTTATATTTTTGTTAAGAGTGGATAGAATTATAATTTTTGTTACGCTTAAAAATATTGCAACGTATTTTATAAGAATTTAAAGTGAACACTACAACTGAGATTTATACTTTTATGGTGGACAAAAAGATTGAACATATCAGTAAAACAATCTCACACGCGAATCGTGTACAATTGAGTATAAAGAATGTCTTATACTCTGATTGAATCCAATAACACATCGGGTTCACGTATCGTACAATCCACTTCGTTTGTTATTAGAACATTCAATGGAAAGCTCTCCATATCCACTGAGAAGTCAAAGTTTTATATTACAAATAGTTCAACCCATTAAGTTTAAATGGCTTATACAGTATTACCTATCTCTTTCAAATAATCCTGCTTTAGTAGTGGCATAGCCTTCTCTAGTACACAGGTGACCTTCTATGTATGTGTATTAGAGGTGGCTATAGTAGAGGTACCTTTAGACGAATCGACACAAGTAGACTTCTCATCCCGTTATAACATTTGAGGTTTATTTTTATGTACAGTTCATGTTGGTGATGTTAACCGCTGGTTTCACGGTTTTTCCCATCTCTAATTTTAGGGTCAATTTTATGATTTTTTGCTTTACTGTTTGGTTCTAATACCAGAGCTGTTGTTTTTAATAATTTAGAACGTTTCATTTGGTTAGGCTAGTTGCTTGTTTTTGTTTTTTTTTTAAGGAAGGTTTTCTTGTTTTCAAATGACTGAAACAAAAAAGGGTAAAAAACACGGCCCTTCAGGCTTCTTTTTAAAATATATTTACTTACGACCGTTTATCAAAGAAACCGTTTCAGTTCAGTTCTTGGAATTTAAAAGTTTCACATAACAGCATTGTTTACTTTTATAACATCATAGTTTTACTCATAACAACACAGGTAACGGACCAATGAGGTTCAAGGATTAAGAGAGAAGTAGAATTAAAATGATTTAAACTTTAACTAATCAGCTGTTCAGGTCAATTTAATTGTTGAGTGGTGCAATTAGATCATTGTCAGTGGCAATGGGAGGATATAAACGAAAAACATAACCTCTTAGGAGTTATGAGTAGTGATTTTTAGTAATTAAAACACTGTCGTAGGTTAAGTAGTGTACGCAACTAGCGTGAATAGTGTTACCGACACTATCTTTTCGCAATCGTTGCGTAAACTACTATTTATTTTTATTAAAAACATAATATGTAGATAGAACACAATACAGCGACTTGAGTCGTCAGCTGATTATGCATACTTCCTAAACATTCTTCTAACAAATACTGTAGGATGTAGATATTGTAATCCTTAGACCAGCTAAATGTTTCAAATGTAGAGCACATTTTTCTCATAAAACGCAGGTTAATGTGCAAAATTCGTTGAGATCAGTGCACTTAAGTGTTAAGTGTACCAACACGTTACACTAATCAAACAAGCTTCTAATTGGGATATGAAGTTTACTTGCACTGATTTGAGTTCATGGGAAACCCGCGTGTTTCTAATCGCTTATTTCGATAAACATATATTGGACAATTTGCTAATAAGTTACATATGAGCCGCACTATTTGGTTTTGTTACGTTGGTAAAAACATTTCGTTGAAATCAGCACACTCAGCAAACATTTATAAAATCAATCATACTTCGAAACTAATAAATATTTTCAGCCAATGGTAAAACAACTTGTTTCTAATTGCCTATTTGTAGCTTTGAACAAACATTGACTTGACAGATTGCCAGTGAATTGAAAACACAGCTTATTTAAATTATTTGTTTTGTTTCTAATTTAAATTACATGAATAAAATCTATATTATGCTGTATCTATTTATCATTGGTGCTTTCAAAATGCCCTGTTATACATTCTGTGTATTCTTTGATCAATGATTTTTGAAGTTATTTCCACTGTACTGTTTTAGGTTATATTTTGGCTTTTTAAAATCATATGTGATGATTCTTTGTTTAGGTTTACGTTGTTGTTTCGTAGCCATCATGGAAACAAATAAGTTCCAATGTTAAGAATTTCAAATTCTAAGTTGGTTTGTAGTTGTATTGGAATTTTTAGATTGAAATTTGCTGCTTACAAAACCGTCTCACTATTTGTTAAAATAAACTTGGTAATCTTGATTAAAATATGTTTAGCTGTTATTGTGTGCTCCGCTCGACTATACCTCTTAGTCTTATAGTGTTAATAGCACGAATACTAGAAAAATAACATAGTAGTATTAATAAGACCGTGTAGTAATAAGATAGTAATTGATTTTGGACATATCTGTATCAAATAATTTCAGCTCATTCCTATTTTTCATTTTTCGATCATACGAGTAACGAATAAGTATAATTTGTTGACATAGTCCCGCTAAAAGGACTCAATTATATTGTTTGTAAAATGAACTTATGATATGTTGATTACTAGTTATTTAGAACGAAAGTATCTTTGATTCTCATTACACGTATAATCTATTAACACAAAACGAAGATTATTTTACCATAAATTAAAACTTAGTAAGGATTACTATAATTTTGGTAATTATAAATAAAATGGAAGATAAATAGAGCTGTTTTCGTGGTGGTAGAAGAAAGAACTAATTAACCATTGTCTCAAAATTTGCTTGAATGTTTTTTGCTGCTGGACCACTTAATTAATTAGTTACAGCACTTTCTTTTACACTAAGAAGGATCTTAAATTACATCTATATCAAAGAAAACATGGGAGGGAGATTAGTGGGGTTGAGTCTTTTTCAGTCACTTATTTTACAAGTTAAAAGTTTTTTTGTACTTTCACATCTAATAAACCGAATTCGCCAACCTAAAGAGTATGTTCTATGTTTAAACCCCTGAGTTATCCACGGGTTCTGGGTTAGAAAACATCGACTGTTAAAAGACATGTTATGGAATCAGTTATTTGGAGGTATTTAAATAACACTAGGTGAATAAAACGTATTTGATACAGTTCACTTAAGTTTTCGAATGTTTTAAGAATGGTGTTATAACAAAGATGGCTATTCAAATAACTTAGTGTCATTGTTCAACAAACTTTGTTTTAAGTTTTATTTTCTCTACAGTCGTTGTCCAATAATTACTTCGACATCTGGCTCTGATTTCATTTGACAGACGACAAATGCTTAGAATATCAAACCTAGAGGTTTTTTAGATAGTGAGGTTGTTGGAGGTTTTTATATCAAATTGCGAAAATTATTTACAAATTTAAAACATATTTATTTTGAAGCTTGATGTTTTTCCCTTTTAAATTCCTAGGACCCTGGATTCCAGCCCGGAACCGATTAACACATCTTGGTTAAGTCTAGAAGACTGTGGTATTATCGTTTTTTTTTTACCCATAGGTGATTGAGGGGCTTTGAACTGGGGTCCTCTGAGATCGAAGTTTCGCGCTCTACCACTAGAATTCGCTCACTCCCCAGAAGCATATTGTTTTACGACAGCAATTAAATTAAATAAAACGTACGATCCGACCTTTCGTATAGTGTATGAATGTTTGGAATAATTATTCAAATTTGAAATAAAATGTAGACTGAGTAAATTTTCTAGTTTTTAATTTTTTTTTCTTTTTTCGTTTATGAATTGAATGTATTACTTCTAATCGAGGTTATATTAGTTTTCTAAGATGAAAATACATGAAATTTATTTTAAAGTAGTATATCAGTGAAGAGTGAATGGAGAATGAGTGCTATGATAACCTTTTTACCGACTACGATCAGTAGATTCTTTAGCAAAGTAAGTATAATAATCGGGGCCAGAATCCGAGCCACCTGAAATCTGAATTTTCTTAGAATACTCCTGAATCTTTCTATCTAATGAGGATTAGGGTCATTAAACAAAATATGATAACCAGTTAATTGCGTTATACTTACTATTTTAAGGGTTAAACTTGACACTACAAAAGTCATTACTCATTTGTTAAAACGAGTTTATTAGATTACGTCACCGTGAGATGTTGGCAGATAGTTGTATCAGCACATTAGGGTCTGGAGATACGCCAAGACTCAGCATTACATCAGCACCTCTGCTGAATATAAATTGTAAGTCCCATACCAACTTGGTGAACAGATATCTCACTTTTTTACCAAACGATGAGGCACAACAGTTCTGAATTGTTATTTAAGTTTGTTTCTTTAACAAACAGTTTTAGTTTTAGCTATAATTGATGTTTCGGCAGATTTTATACAAATAGCTTGCTTTTATCCGTCTCCTAGCGCTAAAACTCAGAACAAACTAATTACATCAGTTAGCTGTTACAAAGGGAACAGTTAACTGTGGAATGTTTAACAATATTGAGCTTGGCTGGAGAAATAATCAAGTAATTTAGTTCGTATTAGCTCAAAACTTCTACTACATTTTGTTACAAAAATGAAATAGGAATATACAGGTACGTGATAATATGTGGTAAAATGAACCAACAGATTAGTGTTTGAACCTGAAACTATTCAATCGATATTTATAAATATACAGTAGAACAACTAGTTTCGTCTACCCCCACCTAGTTATTTTCATGCTGTAAAACGATATAAAGAAGTAAACGGTAGGCCTACTCAACTTTATTAAAAGCAACACAGTAATAATAATACAACTTGTTCGATATGGGAGTTGATAGAGATTAGAAAAAACCCTTAGGAGATTAGGAACCCTTAGAGATTAGGAGGTTGGGACCAAGCGAGTGACTTTCGTTAGTGAGTAACTGTGGGAATAAACTTCCACCTAACAGAACATCTACACTACTAGGTAAGTGGAACGTAGGGTCAGCTAGTGTGTAGGCTTTGGCTTTGTGGAACACTTCCGGGGTCAGTTTTGCTCTGGGTAAATCCATAGAAATCCTATCTAAAATGAGGAAGGGGTGCTGAGTTACCATGGTGGGGCCTGAGAGAGTGGTTAGAGTCAAGTGTGTCAGTCCTCGGGTAGAGGTAGCCGTCTGAGCAATACCTGTTATTTGATCAGAAGAATGTGTGCGCTTGACACCCAGCAATTGAGCAGCACGCTCAGAAATAAAATTACACATACTTCCGGAGTCTAAGAGAGCCCGGAAGACGTGAGTAGTACCTTGAGGGGAGGTCAATTGTACTAACAAAGTACCTAGGAGCACAGTGGATTCAGAACTGTACTGAGATTGAGAAGTCATGGCTGTAGCTACTTTAGCGGGGGAGAGATTGTCTTTAGGTACCTTATGAGGTTTAACGTCAGCTGAGGGTTGTTGAAAGTGTGAGTGCAACAGGCTATGGTGTCTCTTATGACAAATGTAGCAAGTAGCCAGAGATTTGCATAACTTGCTATCATGGTAGCCGAGACAAGAGATGCATCTGCTCTCTTTTTTTACGATTTGATATCGTTGTTGAGGGGTTTTACCCTTAAAGGTAGGGCAAACATAAATTTTGTGGTCTGGTTTACCAAAGTCAAAACAAGAGGTAGACGATTGCGTCTTGTGAGTGGTAAGCATAGCCACAGTCTTGCTGGGACGGTCAGAGGAGAATTTGACCGACTTTGTGCCTTTGAATTTAGAGGGTTGACCACAATTAGTCTTTATAGAAGAGTGACTTAGGTGCAAACCAGCGTCTTCCACTTGATCACATTCGATATTGAGGAATTTTATTATTTCCGTCACTTCCGGCAGAGTGTGTGCTTCATGGTCTTGAGTAGACCTATAAGCTTCAAGTTTTTTGCGAATTTCCGAGTCTATTTTACGCAATATCAATGCTGACAGTAAAGGGTTAGAGTTAGATGAGACATCACAATCGAGGGCTTTAAGGGCCTCGCTATGTTCATAGAACAAGTTGATGAATCCCCTAAGTTGATGGAGAGAACCAGAGGTAATGTTAGGCAGGTCCATTATCTGGTTTAAATGCAGAGTGGTGAGCCGCCTTGTGTTGTGATAGCGATCACGAAGGAGTTGATATGCAACTAAGTAGTTCGCAGTGGTGATGTTAAGGGATTTAATTAAGCTGAGGGGTTCTCCCGACACAACGCTTAAAAGGTACTGAAATTTGGCCACATTAGACACACTCACATTTTTGTGTACACTAGAGTCAAAGAGGTTAATAAAACTAACCCATTGTAATGGATTGCCATCAAAGTGTTTTAGTTCCAGCTTCGGGAGCCTAATATTTACTGACGCATGAGTAAAAATTGAACCTGGCTCGCTGTGTGCAGAAGGGGTGCGTGGTTCGTCAATTGGATTCAAAGATTCAATAATGCTTTGAATTTTGATATAAACATCATTGATATCATCTTGATCAGTAGACAGTTGTGAGGTTGGAGCTTCTTCAGGGGCCAAACCTTCAAGAACTCTTTGAAGGTTACCTTCAAAGTCAGCACGTTTTTTAGTTATTTCTTTTGCATAACTACTTAAGGTTCTTAAGTTGACCTGGCTGAGAGGAGGGGGTAGATTAGCTACAGCTTCTACTGCAGTGAGAATTTTCTCAAACCTTGCTTTGATTAAAGCAGTGGAGCGTTCATAAGTGGAAAACTTGATTGGTCCAGGCATTGTTTAGGTTATGAATTTACCTCACAATAAGTTCAAAAATTCTACAATGATGAAACCATAAAAGAAAAAAGTTATAATAAGCATTAAACATGAATAAATGCTAAACAATGTTGTTAACAAAGAAAAGTTAGTTTCAACAATACGTTAACAATAGGGGATAAATGTATTACTTTAATGGTTTGTTTTGTATTCAACCGTATTTATACACAGTGGTTAGCCTATAAAAATGTGTTACGTTAGCTTCTTTTATGTACAATCAATGACAAATGGAAAGCATAAATTAAAAATTAACAACTATTTAAAATTGTTAAGTGGACACTATTTGTGTTCAAGAGCTGTCAAACGAATATTTAGATGAGCGAAAATAAAATATCAGAGGATTTATAGAGCTGTACGGCTTTTATATGGAATGCCGTATTTTGAGTTGGTTCCGGATGTTCCACAATGAACACCGTTTGGCTTTGTACTAACAGCTGACTGAAACAGCTGACCTAGAGAGGCTATGAACGGAAATCAGCTACGCTCACCGCGTGTTATGATCTCAGTGATCGGTAATAAATAGTGTGCTATAAATTGATAGATCATAAAATACTTAAGTTCAATTAACTAAATAAGTAATTTGACGATAGAACAATAATTAACAAAAAATAGAAATGTAAAACTAGGTCATTTACAACAGTGAAGTTAAATCAGTTGATTTCTATTAATTAACTGTTTAGCAGAACAACAAAACGCACCTAACAAGGATATACTATGATTACTCAAAAGAAGACAAAAGAATAAACAAGACAAACAAGAAACGTCAATAGTGAAAGGGCCACTAAATAATGTGTAATTAGCAGTCAAGGATTAAATGAATTACCCGAGAGAACAACTAATCTTAAACAATTGTTTAAACACAATCAGCATATATGATCACAAGAGGAGTTAGCATATTAATGTGAAATATAATTAAATGAGAAATAAAAACAAATAAAAATTTGCAAGGTCAATAACAAATTACGTTATGATCAATAAATAATGACAGTGGGCCTAGTATCAACAATAAATCAAAATTCACACATACACTTATAATTAATTAAACCATTGACAAAAGCATATGTGTTGTTGTTATTGTTGTGAGAGGAAAGAGAGGAAAGGAATAAAGTTCACATCAATTGCACAGCTGATGCGCTTTGAGTTCGGTCGATCAGCTGATCGATCAGAGGGGGGAGAACGCTCACGATCGATACGATCACCAAGCGAAGTTCGCGCAGGCGCGCATATCGTCCAATACAGTTCAAGTTGATTTGCAAAGAGGGGGAAGCGGCGTTTCCCTCGTTCATGTACAACCACCGCAACCAAGAAAAAAATGGCGATACCGCGCCAAAACGAAATAATTAATTTCAATAAGCACTTATACTACAAAATGTTCAGAGTTTATGCACAATAAAATTTGTGTTTACCGCACAGAAAATTATGAGAGAGAGTTTGAGACTTGAGTTCAGTGAAATAATAACGAAAAATAAACATGTGGCTTTTCAAAGGACGCCGAGTCAAAGTTCAAAGTTGCAAAGTGGCAAGTTTCCTAAGCGTGATTCAAAGCACATCCGGCTCGAAGGACCAAAATGTTCGATATGGGAGTTGATAGAGATTAGAAAAAACAGTGTCACATACCTTTCAATAAGAAAATCCAACATTGGAAGGTAACAGGGGGAATGGGGATTGGGTGAGCTCACCACGCTGAGGGACACACAAGAAGTTCTTGAGGTTCTGATGCACTGCACACACTCGAAAGGGAAAATTTAGTATTATTATTCACTGATAAAGAGATAGAGATTGTGGGGACACTTCCACCACGAGGTGGTCAAAAGACCGAGATTGCCCTAAAAACGGCGCGGCGCGGTACATACGTCCGCTCGAGGAAGGTTTTAGACGCTAACTGAATAAAATCATGGTGGGGAAATTCGAATTTTCCATGAGAGGGAAAGAGACAGAGAAAGATCACGCCATATGACGTAGGCATCGTATGATTTTAAGGAGAATGTGGGGGAGGGGAAATGCCGTGGTGTGTGTGTGTGAGTAGAGTAGAGTATATTTTACAGACTTAAAATAGATGACTAATATACAAATGAATATTAAAAACCATTGGACACTGTAATTAAATGTTAATAAAATTTAACCTTCAACTTGAACCTTTAATCAAATTTCCCCTACACAATTTTTTAATGTCCACTAACATACGTATTATTAATACTATTTATTTGTTTAAAAAATCTTCTATAAGTATAAAAGAGGATGTTTGTATATATATGTATATTTATCAGTGATAAACTCAGACACCGCTGAACCGATTGCCACGAAACTTGGTACATACGTGTAGAATTTCTTGGAATAGGTTTATACACCATCAATTTCGTGATCCGTCCAATCGGCTCCGCCCCAGTGGCTCTGGAGTTTCCCATGTTAACCTTATGAGAAATGGAATTAATGAATCTTAACAGCTGTTTCAATTAAACAAGTTGGTTCTGTTCTATGATGTTCAATAGCATTAAAGTTACAAGGATTACCAACAGGGTGCAGCACTATTATTTCTTTTACATTTATGACAACAGCTAATTTTCAACCAAAAGGTGAGTGAGCATAACGAACGAACTTCAACCTGGAGGCGAGTTAGCGTAGTGAACGAGCTAACCTGAAGGCAAGTGAGCGTAGCGAACGAGCTAACCTGAAGGCAAGTGAGCTCAGTGAACGAGCTCCAACCTAAAGGTGAGTGAGCGTAGCGAACGAGCTCCAACCTAAAGGTGAGTGAGCGTAGCAAACGAACTTCAACCAGGACGTGATTGAGCCATGCGAACGAGATCATCTTGAAAATTAAGAAGTTAAACGGGGCAAAGCCCGCGGGTTACAGCTAGTATATAGTAAATATAAATCTAAATATATCGGCACGAACAAAACTCTTAGACTACAACGTTTATATGTAAGGATTTTCGTGAGGAACTATAAGAAATGACAATCAAATAGCGAAATAAGAAATCCTATTTGGCTTCAAAAGTCGCAAAAAGCTTTCTACAGCATTTACGAAATTGCATTGCAATTCAGATTGTGAAACTGTTATTTTCTGTTTCTGTAGTGTTACAGTAAAAGTAGATTACTCCCGGGCACTGAATTCGATTAGTACTTTTCCAGAAAAAAACTTGAATTCAAAGGAGAGAATTGAATTCAATTAAATATTCTTACTTTCTACACTCAAATTAACTCATGTATGTTCATTACCTACGTGATTTTTTTATTTATAGTTTTATAGTTTATAAAATACATCGACTTTGTCACTATGATGATGAGTAGGGGTTGATTCATTTTCACATATTTTCGTGGTTAGGTTTTGATAGTACAAGGGTCCAATCCTGTCGAATCTAAAGTTAAAAGAAGTCTACTGTATATAAAATTAATGAAAAGTTAAATTAGATGAGATTAGAGTACGATACATTTATGTTTTCTAAAGCTTAAGTTCTTCATTCATATTTGGCTTACAATACCTACTTTGTGTGGTCGCCATTTCGATGAAAAGTATTAAAAGTATTAAGGTATGTACATATTTGTTATGAAAATATTGAACAGATCATACGTTGCCTAAAAGTTTGATATATTATGTAAATTGTTCATGGGTTCTTAAGTATTCCTAAATATTCTTAGTCAAATGGGCTACTTTTTCAAATGAGAAAACAAAAAAATATGCTACTCGCTGTTTTGTGTAATCATAGAATTTTAGCAAAATTTACATTAATTGCGTCCCATTTCATCAGTAGAAAAAGATTTGCAATAGGCCTAACTAAAAAAAAGGAATTGCAAGCAGGCGATACCATCTGAGGCTCTAATTTTATTGGAACGTGCTTCGTTTTAGCTTTCGAAGTGTAAATATCAACGTCTTATTTTGTTTTTATTTAAGAAAACATTCCAAAAACAATACCGTAATTATTTCATGAAACAATATACCCTATACAAATTACAGAACATTTCGGTAGCCTATTTGATAATCATAATGTAGGCTAAGCTATTATACAATCACATATATCTTTTCAACCACATAAAAATTACGAGTATTGCATCATTCACTTTTAATAAGCTAGAAAGTTAACTTGGCAAACAATATAATTGACAATACTAACCAGAATACTGCATGAATCGTCAGATCAAAAACACATGTCACAGGAAAATCAGTCTAAATAATTTCACTAAATAAGACACTTTTGCTACTTGCACTTTAAGTAAATGTCTACTGAAATACACTTATGAAAACCACACGATATAGTTACTCACTACGCGAACACACGGACACTGCCAACGACAATACACACGTAATAACATGAAAATACGTCATATCATCAACGACGCGAATAAGACAACAATGAACCAATAAGAAATAAGCATGTCATGCGAAGAGGACTTGCTAATCAGCTGTTTTAAGAAAAACGTTTGTGGTTATTACTAGCCAGCATTTGAATGCAATATAACATACATTATGCAATTAGTAGTTGTTTTAAATACTATATCACTAAATATATCATGGAAATAGGTTAATAACTAACCAGAAAAAAATAATTATGGAAAGAATAGAATTGCTTTCACTAATATAGTATGTCTACAATGCATTATTTTATTCAGTTACTAGTTTTAAGTTGATACTATGATTGCATTGTAGTTATTTTAGTATTGGACTCGTTGATTTGTTCAAAGGCATTTTGCCTTTAAATTGACCACGTTAGGGTTTGTTCAGTTAAGTCAGCAAATTATATTACTATTGACATTATTCAAACAACACGGGAAGCTGTTAGCTAATTTCCCAAAAAGAAAATGGCTATTACCATAGGTGGCACGGTATTACCTAGGCCCGGGACCAACTTACTTTTTTGTTTTGATGTCCCCAGAGGCCAAAACACCATCCGTTATGAAAATTCATATCCAAATATATTATATGTATGTTGTGTCCATTAAAACGATAGCTCGAACAAAAATTATCCAATTTTCATTAAATTTTTTACAAACTAGTGAACCTACATATATTCGAACGAGCTTGCGAACCAGCATGATCGGACCATAGGAACAGGGTTTTATGGGGGTATCTATGGGGTAAAAATCTGTTTTCTCATTTTTGACCCTCAAAACTAATTTTATAGTTTTCCAATTTCTCTCTAATCTATTTTAAAGAGATTAAAAACAAATAATTTATTGTATTGAAGTGATTTTGTTTATTGTTATTAGTTACGGGTAAAATTCAAAAAATTGTAAATTTAAAATTCTTATGTTAGGCTATTCTTATGGAGAAAAAGTAAACTGTTATAGTTCGCTTGTTATTTATGGATATAACTGTATATTTTGATCACACTTGGTAAGTTAATTAATATTTTACTCTGCTATTAATCTATCTATACTATTATAAAATTTAAGTGGTGTCTGTCTATCCGGCTGCCTCGACTAAAATACAATACTAAAATACTAAGCCGATACAGCCCAAATTAAGCACACAGATTGACCACATACCTAGGAATTTCATAGGACTATTCACTTTCCTGAGATCCTCTCGGGCTCCGCCCCTTGGATGTCCAAAGATTTGAGGTGAGGTTTTCAAAAGTAAATATTAATACAGTAATATTGATCTCCATGGAAGCATGAGAAAATTCACAATCTTTGATTACCTTTGCTTTGACATTGCAATGTAAACATTCAGAACTGCTAAATGCTCATTTCATAACTAGACAGCTGATCCAAACAAATTTAAAAACATAAAATCTTTACACGAATATGTGGTGGATTTATTTATGTCACTGATTATGGAAATAAAGAAAGATTCTATAACCGTAGGATATAAAAATTATGTTGGTGATATATTTTAATGTAAAAAGGAAAGACAATTACAATGTAGGTCATACTTGTTTGTAAACATTTGGTGGCATTTGTTTTATGAATTTGATCTACTTATTAAGTGTTTGTATTAGGCGGAATATTAAATAGTCCAGTTGCGAAGCACAGGTACAGCAGCTAGTATTTTATTAAAAACTAATTACCTTTAACTAATTAACTAGGCTTAATTTCCTACCCAAATTTTAGAAGTATCCTTGTATATTTTAATGGTTTCACAATTTGTTTTCTGAGTTCGATTAGCTGTAAATTATTTTTTCATACTATTATGTACTGTCATAAGTTCAACAATAGACTTTATTACTCTTATAAAATATTAAGAAGGCGTTCGTTATTACTTGGAAGTTTTAATTTCAGACAATTAAATATACAATGAAAGTGTCGAGTTTATTAATTGGCTCTGAAGAAGCGGGTCATGACTTGGAAATATCTTGCACAAAACTTTGTAAATTAAATCAAAACTTTATCAACTGTGTTAAATCTAACAGAATTTTATCCCCTTGGTCAATAACATACAGTACAATAAACAGATTCATCATTTCTGTTGTCGTTTAATTTAGTAACGTAAATATTGACGTGTAAAATAATTATAAAGTATTTTCATATTTCACATGAAGCATCATAAACTGTGCTTTCAGTAACTTAACAGTAATTAACTTAACAGTAACTTATCACAGTAATTAAAAGTAATTTTATCGCTATAAGCTGGCTTATGAAAATATCTAAATACTGTATATTATTACAGTTCTTTATAAATATCTTCTTGATAAGGATTCCATGTGCTATTAAATTTATAGAAAGTAAATAAAACACATCTAACCACACTTGAGACATATATTTACACTTAAATTGTTAATTCACAAGACGGTAAATGCCCATAAAAGGTGCTAAGTGGTGATCGATTTCGATTGGACACTCCAAGCATCATTAACCCCAATGGGCTAACTTAAGCGTATTTTCACTATCGTAAATTCAACAAATTATATGCATATTTTAATGGTTTACTCCCTGCTT
This sequence comes from Macrosteles quadrilineatus, assembly GCF_028750875.1. NCBI lineage: Eukaryota > Metazoa > Arthropoda > Insecta > Hemiptera > Cicadellidae > Macrosteles > Macrosteles quadrilineatus. The sequence continues at coordinate 59,953,229 of NW_026542602.1, read as the reverse complement.
TAAATTAGAACCTTTGGGAAATATTATACTAAACGACCATACTGTGTAGTTCTCTATGTGACATAAAACATTGTTTCACTCCACTTTTCCTCCGTAGTAACACAATATTCCCTGATGTAACTACAAAGAAAATTGTAAGGCAGTCTTTTAGAATTACTTATAACGTAAACTACTTTCATATCAGTCAAAAGGATAAAATTTACACTGTAAAATCACAAAAACCTAAAACGTTAAAAGTGTTTAAACGTTTGTAAAACTTCAAATGATTTCAGTTGGTTTAAGCACCCGTTTGTGACTGTGAGTTTTAAACAAATCCAATATGTGCTTTCAAATGGACGACTGTTTTTTCAAAGCTTTGAACTATTTTCCTATTAGGAAGGCAAATTTCGCTACATGATACTCGTGTTTATAAATGTGTCTATATTATTTTTTACGTTAATTTACACTTTTCTAAGTTTCGTAGAGTAGTTAAATACACGATTAATTTTTCACAGCACTCTTCGTTTTTCACGACAAAGTCTAAAATATTCTGCTGTAAAATTATATACAGTAATAATTTACCCTTTTGTGTTAAGTTTGTATATGACAAGAAGCCATTTTGTTGTCCTTCTTAAAAAGTATTCAATATAACCATGCATTTTTTAAACGCTTATTAATCTGGTAATATATCATAAATAAAAGAAAACTTTAAAATATTTAACCAATTTTATGTTATTAAACCATATTCGTATTGAGCTCCCATACATTAATATGGAGACAGCATTAATGTCTACTAGTCTTAGTTAATGTATTGTTTTTGTTATAATGTAGGATAAGCCTAAAGCTGTGTCTCACCACAGAATATTAACTTCATCACAAAGATAAACCTCAAACGGCCAAGTAATTCCCACCCGACCACTATAAGCTTTGTATTACATTGTTCAGTAATGCACTTATTAAAATTAAATTTTTGTCACCTTCAATAATTTTACTTTTCCATTTAGTGAATGTTTACTTTCAAGAGCTTGTGGTGTGGTTAATGCCTATTCTAGTCGATTAATGATTATTGACTTAAATGATAGGGTAGGAAAAGAACTGGTCATTAAGGGGCTTAATTCCTTGAGATGCAGAGCATTTATCAATGTGATAATGCAACAACACCTAAAGCATAAAGCTATGTGTATAACGATTTGCGGCTAGAGCTTAGCGTCTTAGGATGTGAATGTGAGGCATCAAAAATAAATACCAGGGCAGATACCTTATCTATATGACAAGACGTAACAAATTTTTCAATGGAATATAGCATAGTTTAATTAGGCTTTCTAAGAGTGAGCTACTAGGAAAATTCGAATTTTATACTGTGATAGTTGTGTGTTAAAAGATACTATACTTTACAAACAATAAACTTTGAAGTTTTTTTGCTTGGTTAAAAAGTTGGCCAAAAACAGCTAACAGCAAAGACAAGGGGACAAGTAAGTTATACCTTGTCTGTGTTATCAGTACTTTACACCAGCAGACTCTGTCGAGCAGTTAATTTTCAACTACGTTCGTTTTAGCGAATTTCCCTATAGGGAAGTATAGCTGTGGCATGGTAAGACCTAGGCCCGGGAACAATATACTTTTTCATTTTGATGTTCCCAGAGGCCAAAAACCTTATTCGTTCAAATGTTTATATATGTATATATAAAATCTATATATATGTGTGTCCGTGAACACGATAACTTGTATTTTTTGTCCGATTTTGATGAAATTTGGTTTAAAGGTGTAAGGTGAGATAAACTTGAATGAGTTCGCGAACCAGCATGATCGGACCATGGGAACGGGGTTTTACGGGGGGTTTTATGGGGTAAAAATTGGTTTTTCTTATTTTTGACCCTCAAAACTTAAGATTTTTCGATTTCTTTCGACACCTTTTTAAAGAGCTTAAAAAACAAATAATTTAGTATGCCAAAGTGTTTTTGTACGATAATTGGTAACGGATAACATTCGAAATACTGTAAATTTAAAATTCCCATGCTATTCTTATGGAGAGTATTGTAAAATGTTGTAGTTTGCTTGTAAATGGATATATTTTGATCAAACTTGGCGATTGTATTTATTTTATACTAAGCTATAAATATTTTAATAATTGATTGATTGATTTTACTACAAAACACCGTTTATTAGTTTCCTTGTAGCAGCAAACCTAGGTACTCGTTAAACCAAATGTTATTTAGATAGATTCAATAGAAAATCAATTCAGACTAATGTAAATTCGCTTAGTCGGCATGTTTGCTGCGGTGGGGGTATTTATTCTGAAATTGGCTAAAGCTCACCATGAGAATGGAAAAGTCTATACATCTATCATATGCAAAACAAATCTCTGTAGTGTGCCATTATTTCTTTGATCTCTGTCACCTTACAGCTAATACCCTGAGAAATAGTCAGTAAAGTTGTTTTTATTGTACCATAATGACTACTATAATCAATATCTGTGTGATGGGGAGGGATGTCTCTCTTTCCTGACGTAATCAAATTAAATAAAGTCACTGAAAGTGTTTTCTGAGCTGTGACTAACTCCTCCTGAATTCCATTATAAACTTGAATCCCTCGCTTCATTTCATTGTTTGGTATTGCAACTCTCTAAAAGTTGTATGGAAATGAAATGAAGTGTTTTTATCTGTGCAACGGTAATCACAATGCAGTTGTTTTCTCTTACAAATACAAAATACTTTCTATTTTTGTTACCTTTATTTTTTATGATAAATTTTAATTAAATGACTATTTAAAGGTTTAACTTGAAAAGTACTACAAGGGTGTTACATTTAATGTAGCCACTTCTTGTCTTAACAATGTGTTTATTGATCTATATTACGGTGGTGGTCATTACTTTAGATTCACTCCCAAGTTAGCTATAAAATACAATAATGGTACACTAGTATTTCTTTTCTTTAAAGGACATAATCAAAAGACAGTTCTTCTTGCTTGATTGGTAAGTGGATCTACACAACTTAGAGTAGGTTCGTAACCACTGGTTCATTTTATAATTAATAGCAGTTTTATACTTGCAATTGGTGATATTTGAACCTGGACCACACAACAGAAGACTGGTGCTGTAGCCACTACCAAACTCCGTCAATCAAATCTTGTGATAACATCTAAAATCAAATCATAACCAGTATTTCATGAATTTTCAATTTAATTAAAAATTGATCTATGCTAGTATACTACTATATTATATCATAACAAATATGGAAAATTATTAAAACTGTAACATCAATGTTGTCTCTACTACTCTAATCCTTCTTTTGAGGAACTGCCTTAGAAATCAAAGTATCAAAAACCATTAGAAAGACTTCTTCATTATTTCCATAAACAAAAATCTTCTCATTCAACTTTTTTTTACGTACATTCAAACTGAAATTCGGAAAAAATAAACATCATTATAAGTTAGTGATCGAAACAATACGTAAAGTTTGTTGTTAGAAAAGTCCTGAAAACCAACCTCGAGAGCTTTAGCAAACTTTTCCAATACAAGTTAATTGCATCGACCTTAAGAAGCTTTGAAAGAGTTTGAAGAACAATATTGTGTGATTGTCTCAGACTCAGACTATATAAGGTTCAAACTTTCACAGATATCTATTGTAGTAATTGTGTTAACACAAGAGCTGTAAGTTAATGTTCTGCTAACTTTGCCCATCACTGTTTACTTTGGAAAACTTATTTCTTAATTGATTGATTATTTAACTGTATGGCAGTATAACCTAAAACTAATTAAGGTGATCATACTCTAACTCTAGCATACCGTACCGTCAAAATAATACCGTACTGTTGTTAATACTGTAAATCCAGATAATCTGCTAATTTGTATTTTTTACATACCCGTCTTTATCTTTTGGTTTTTCCTAATCAATGTTCTTGAAACTTGGGATGTATTTGGTGGAAGCAACCAATGTTAGAAAAACAATTATTTGAAACTGGTGGCCATTTTTATTTTAATAACTAATATAATTACTAAAAACTTTAGCCAATTTTATGAAAAAACACATTAAGGACACTTTTATTTACGTTTAAAAATTCCGATAAAATGTTAAGATGTTGACGTTTTAAAATACCAAACTATAAAAAGATAAAAATTACAATTATTACTGTAGTAGTAAATTACAGGCCAGAAGAACGCCGCTCATTTAACATGTTCAGTAGCCTACATTGTCTATTAGATGTAAAACTTGGCCTAATTAACTGTGGTTTTTCAGCTATATTATGAAGATTGGTTGGCAAAATTCAAAGGTAAAAATTTTTATGTAAAAAACAAAATAGCGGATTTTTTGTTAGCAAAGCGTTGTTGGGAAGAATTGAATTCTTGATTTCCTTATTATTTGCATTAATAGGACCATTCCCCGGAGTTTGGCAAGGGGGTGACACTCTTTAGTACACCAAACTCAATGTTTTTTAATACACGCCGTCACATTTGAACAAGTTAACTTAAAACCAGTGGGAAGCGTACTGCGACTATGAAGCTGCATGGTCAAAGCACTCACAGCAGTCAGCGCCAGCGTGGAAAAGATTATACCTTGACCTTTTCGGTGACAAACCATCCATAGTACATAACCTTGTTTGTTGTTTGTTATTGTTATCTTGCTCTTAACCATAAATTCAGCAATTAATGTGTGTCTAATCCTACACTTATTTTTATTAATTCTGAAATATTATATTTAAAATATTCTTCGACAAATATTCAATAACTAACTGCTACCTAATAGGGAATGTCTGAGAATTCAACCTCATCTGAAATCAAAATACCTGTTCCATGGGGTTATGTTGCTGGTAAGACACTGATCATTTCCAATATTATGAAGTTAATTTGAATAGTCTATTATAGTATAGCCTACTCAGTTAATTAGATATGACATAGCTCAAAACCAGGCTAAATTTAGTCAACCCTAGTTGTCATTCATGTCCTATGTTTTTTTTCATATTAACTTGCCAGAGTAAGTACGAGGTTCTGAGATCATGTTTTCACATTCTGTTATATTTCTAGTATGTTATAGGCCTAAGCAAGTTATTACAGTAAGGGAATTAAACCATAACTTAGTTAGCCTACAATTTCAATTGCCAAATAACTTAGGCCCATTAAACCATAGACAAATAGAATAAATATAGACCATCAGCTGTGCTGCGGTAGCATAAGTTTTTGCGCTCACCGCTAGGTTTTCTGTGAAGTTACGGCGAACACCGCTGCAGCATCTGCTGGTCGCACATGGCTTCTGCGCTACTCGCCTGCAGCGGTGTGGGCTCCGTAACTACACGGCACTCCTAGCGGTGGGCTTTGGAACCTTCCTTTGACAGTCTATATTTATTCTATTTGTCTATGATTAAACTGACACAAATAGGGTCACAACCAACATATTAGCAGGACGTGTTTCATTTTACCCTAACCTACTTGATCCATAACTGTGTTGCCAAAACTAAGTTATGGGAACAAAATTCAGTGTCTATAATAATATGGTAAATCTCTTTCAGGAAAGTGGTGGGGTCCGAGAGACCAACCGCCAGTGATCTGTCTCCACGGTTGGCAGGACAACGCAAGCACGTTTGACACTCTTGCTCCTTTACTGCCTCCTCAACTGAGCCTCTTGGCACTTGATCTTCCTGGTCAGGGATTCTCCTCTCATTACTACCCCGTGAGTTGTGATAAGCTTAATGACTTGCCCTACAAGTTAAATTTAACCCTTGGTAGTGATGGATAGGCCTAATGGTATTGAAAATGCCGGATTACTGAAAGAAAGTCTTTTAAAAACAGCTGTCACAGCGGGGCTAATGATAAAGCAACATAAACTTACATGCAAGCACTTTTTAAAATTATTATTTATCGTGTTTAAAGCACTATTTCAATAGTGCAAAAACAGTCTGGTGATAACATAAATCATCAACTCGATTCATTTAACTAATCTTTACCTTCCTAATCTAACCTAACTCCAAAACACCTAACTTAACTTAAGTTACCTCACATGTCTAAATAAGAACTGATTAGTTGAACAACAATCAACGCTCAGTTACTGTACCGCTTTGTCCTCTTTGTATAAACTTAATGTTTGTCGTCTTCTTCTTTCCTACCCGATCCTATCAATCGTTCATATTTGTGTTAACTTAGTATTCAATTCACTTAGCAACACAGTAATGGCGACAGAGTCAAGAGACATTACAGTAATAAAATTCAAACGATCGTTCAGTTTTTGTCACAGCATAAAAATCTTTCCACCATTGATTGTTTACAAGTAAAAATCTAGTTTCTAATGATATATAAATTACTATAATAGGTTCCCATAGTCACCTTGTTCATAATTTCTAATGTCATAATATAGGCCATAAGAAATTTGTACTAAGATGATTATTTTGTAGGCCTAATGTATGATGTGTCCTATTTCTTTGTGAAATGATCAATTGAATTTAAAGTATTCCTATTCTTATATGATACATTTTAAGTGGCAGCTCCTACGACTTAGCTGCCTTGGATACATCAAAGACAATATTTGCTGAACCACCGACTTACAAAAGGAGACTGTTTGATGAACATTACTTAACACGTTGACTGCGCGCGCCGACTTTACAGGCGCTCCCCAGTGGCGGGCGAAGCCCCGGCGCGCAACCGAATCAGCGAACGCAATTGGCATTCAAATATTTCAGTCTGACGAATCACAAAAGAGCAGTGGTGACTGTGCTGCGTTACCCCGAGAGTGGATGTAGTTCACTGAAACACCCAAAGGTAGCAGCACTGCACGGATCCGTATCCAGTGTCTTTGTAATGTGGGTTGAAGAGAAAAAATCCCCGAAACCGGGACAAAAGCATTGCCAGACAGGACTTTACGGGAAATTTTAGTACCAACCTACACCAAAGTAAAGCTCGCATTCTAAGCTGGCAGGCTAGCAACAATTATAACGTCTCCGTCTGAGGCTAAGCTCACACTGACTCAATATATTTCTGTTGGTCTGGTGCCGCCTTTAGTCGGCGCGCGCCACCTGGGAGCGCTGGCGACGCCGACTAAAGTCGGCACGCGCGGTCAACGTGTTAAATGGCGAGGGGAATGCAGTAAAATCATAACATTTGATCCATAAGGCTTTTGGTACCGGTATAGTTCCTGTGTAACTAAAACATTCAGACTCAGTGAATTTTTCAATCTAAAATGTATCTAGGCATTTTCTAGTTTGTAGATAAAAACCTTTATCTTGGTTCTTGGATACCCTTAGAATCTTTATAAACCTTAGAAGATATTAAATAATCTAATACCGGTACTGCTTTAGGGCTAACTATTTTCTTTAATATTTGCCTCTTTAAATTCATTCAATCTTCTTTTGTTGTGAATAGGTTCTTACAAGATACAACTGAAGAGAATAACTGATCTGGAAAAGAATTCTCATTTTTAACGAGGGTAATTTTATTATTTGTATTTTTACCAACTCAAATTTTGTTACAGGGTCAGTACTACTTCCATTGGTGGGACAGTATTATTTTGCTTCGTCGTGTTGTCAAACATCTCAAACTAGAGAAAGTTTCCCTCATGGGTCATTCACGCGGGGGATCCGTCTGTTTCTTATATGCAGCTACTTACCCAGACGAAGTCGACAAGCTCATCTGCATTGACAGTGCCTACCCGCAGCTTCGCACTCCAGAGTTTATAGCTGATAACACGAGAGCCAACGTTGATAAGTTAGTAGATGAGGTATACACATATTATTTTGCTATTGGCATAATATTATTTGTGCAGATGAATAGGCGTGTATTTAGTATTATTTTGTAGACAAATATAAGGTACCTTTATGTCGACAGTTCAAATGTTGTTGTAGATAAACTCACAACATGTTTCGCCTATCAGGCATCGTTAGGTGATTACTGATTTCCTACCAAGAATGTTTGATCTTCATCCATGATAGAGTTGTCAAAAAAACATTCAAACAAATACACAAACATAAGGCACGAAAAACACTTAACATTTAACTCTATCGTGGAAGATCAAACATTCTTGGTAGGAAATCACCTGACGATGCCTGAATAGGATGTAAAGGTATGTACCTTATATTTGTCTAATTAAACAGTTTAGAGGCTACATCATGAATTTATTTTGTAGGATAGTAATTAAAAGAGTAAGTTAACTTATAGAAGATTTGGTTATCATTGTGCCTTTTTTATATCTGAGCTTTCTTTTAGCTAGCATTTTGTGTTGACGGATGTAGCCTTTAGGCTATTTAAATGTAGGCTACTGTATATGTAGAGTAGACCTAATTTTTAAATAATGTTTTACGTAAGTAAGTGAGATTTTACAGAAGAGTCATAGAATGTCTATACGCAAAATTTCTTATTTAATTAAGGAATTTATTGGACCATTAGATAAAAATAGAATTAATAATTATTGTAAGCTATAATAGCCTAAAATGGGGTTCTCCAACCCATGTCCCGCAAACAGATTTAACCTGACCCGCAAAGGCCTACTGAGAAATTATGATTTTGATAGACTGATGATCGTCAAAGTCGCAGCACACTCGTGAGCATATCTCATGGTCTCGACAATACCGTGATCGCCACTCATGATCACAGCAACACTCGTAAGGGTAACCGCATAGTGGGGAAATAGAGGTAGAGAGAGCTTCGTATATTAAGGAGGTTTAGACGGTTGCTTCATTAGAGATTAAGTTAAAGATAACTGATATTCATGGCTACAAAATTTTAGATTGAAATTTTCTTAATCAATTTTTTAGGTTTCTTGAATTGGATGGGGGTTCCAAGGACAAAGGTCGATGTTTTGAGAGACAAATGATGTTGGACGTGGCTTCAGATGCCTACGGATACTCTGTTACAAGGGAAGGCGTGGAGGTCCTTATGAGACGAGGAATGTCTTCATCTCCTTCCAACCCCCAATTGTTTTCCTTCACTCGAGATCCCAAAGTCAAGGTGAGACTTAGTCATATATACTGTTGTATTGAACGACTCATTTAGTTGGATAAACTCATGATGGAAATCAAATGATTCGTAGCTCAGTGTCCGAATGAGCTGACAAAATTTATAGGCCTACGAATGTGTATCGGGTGAGATGGTTGTTTGGATGGTGAGCAAATGGACTGTGAAACATAGGCACCATTCATTCTTGTACTGTACTGGCTCGCCCATTGTTTGCTGATGATACCCATGTGGAAGGACAAAAAATTCAAAATTAAAAGAATTGCAAATCATCTTTCCCTACAATAAGTTAGCCTTTTTTTATTATTAACGGAGAGGAGGGAATAGTATACGTTACTAGTCCTGAAAATAAGTGATTATCAGACAAGTGGAATTACCATACGAGTCCGGTAAACACATTTTGGTCAAAATCACAATCTCAGTTTTGCTTAGATTGTGACAATAACTGTTGTTGTTGACAATAACTTTATATTTGGCCTTTGGACATTATTAAAGTAAGGGATGTCCCAGTACACGTAATTAATAATAATAAACTAAGATAACAAATCCATGCACCTTTTCAGCTGTCAGGTCTTGGAGTAGTCACCAAAGATTTGGTTCTGGCGTACGCCAAGAAGATAAGCTGCGAATACCTGAATATACGAGCGGAACCTGGCATTAGCGCAGTCTACCCGGAACTCTATGACCAAGTCTTGGACATCATAAAACAGAGCGCCAAGCGCTTCGAATACCACAGAGTTCAGGGGAAGCATCATCTTCACCTCAACAATCCAACGAGTGTAGTCAAAATCATAGGTTCATTCCTTACATCGTAAATTGTAAACAGCATTTATTAAATACTCAAGATGTCTAGATACTTGTGGGATTTGTAAAACGATAATTTTTCTACTGGTGAGTTAAACAAATTAATTTTCTATATATTTTATTGTTTTTTTTTTTTATATGGATTAGTAGGTTAGATTATTTTAACAGAAACTGTTACTATTAGCTTTTCAAATGTGATTTTGAAATCGATATGTGATAATAAATATCTTAAAGATTTTGGTCCTTTGGTTTGTATTATTTTTTTCCCCTATTGGGTCTGATTTAAGCTGATTCTTGATTATGGTTGACCAATAATTGAATTGTTTACCGTTTCAAGTATCAGCTCAGCTGGTTTTTGTTTTTGTTTTAGTAGCAAGAACTTGATATAGTTTAGTCAGTTTTTCACAAACTAAAAATTAAAGTAATTTAGTTTCTATTTGTGAAATTGAAACCATGCAACATAAAGACTACTTTTAACACGTTGCCTGCAGCCAACCAATGGCAGCGTCGAGCGAACCCTTTCAAATATTTTGGACTGACAAATAGCAAATGACGTGCGGTGATGTGCTGCGTTTTGACTTAAGTTGATGTAGTTTGCTGAAACACTCACAGATAGCAGCACTGTCTAAAACTAACTGGTCTCATTGTATTGCCAATTGGAGGGAGAAAGACGTTACAAGTTAAGTTTGCCAGAAAGGGATTTTAAGGGGAAATTGAAAGAGGATGGGATCTTAAAAGAAACACACTACAACCAAGGCCACACTAAAAAAACAGGCCGTAATGCTCGTCAAGCATGACGTCATGATTGAAGACGGCAATGACGTAATGTTTGCCGTTTGTGATCAGCTGCTTGTTTTATTCTTTCCTTGGAAAATAAATAAATAAATACCGACGTCATTGCCGTCTTCTATCGTGAAGTCATGCTTGACGAGCATTACGGCCTGATTTTTAGTGTGGCCTTGCTACAACCCAACCAAGGCAGTCGTCACATGGCAAATGGCTGAGAGCACCGCTGGAAGGAGTGCACTGCTGGTGGAGGGACGGGGTGTGTGGGATAATCAAAATAACTTGCTCCAAGTGAAATTTACATGCAATAACCACCTAGGGTTAAAAGTTCCAGTCCCAAAATGTGTATCTTATTGTTTCATCAGCCACTAACCAAGGGCAATTTAAGTTGAGAAAAAAACATTGATCTGTACATATTTGCATTGAAATAAAATCTAATTCATTACCCCCCACAACAAATCTGTAATGCTGTTATAGTCTGAGCAGTTGTTTTTGGCCTCTGAGGACATCAAAACCAAAAAGTAAATCGGACCTGGGTCAAGATCTCACCATAAGACCTACGGTAATAGCTTATTCCCTTCATGGGAAATCTGATAAAAAGATTCCCTCTTTTCTCAAAGTTGAATTTAAAACAATGTGATTTGTCATTGAAGTCCAGCTTTGCTCATTCCATGAACCCCCCCCCCCCCTCCCATTATACCCCGAAAATGGTGTTTTTCTCACCTGTATAGAACTTAGTTTAAGAATGGAACAAAATTACACACAGTTCAACATTAACATACTTTTTATTTACAACATTAATATAAAAAAGAATCTTAACACATAAAATAATGTTTCTATATCTTAAAAACAACTGGCATATTAACACCAACGAATTATTTGTCAGAATGAATGTCACTTGCATTTGAGATTAACTTGTAAAATACCTGTCAACAGCCTCAACTTATCAGTTTGACTTTATATTATTCTCTAGATTCGTTCAGTAAATAGTTTCCATTGGTAAAACTATAGCAAAAGATAATATATTTTGATTAAAACTTCCACCAAACTCGGTGAATGCAAATAAATTGTGTGATTCTGTTTTCAGTCTTGCTTTAAGGTCAAATCTCTTAGAATGCTAGGTTTTCTGTCAATTATTTTGTTCTGTTATAGCTGCATATATATCCTTTTCAGTAACATAGCCTATGTATATATTCAAAGACAATAGTATTTCAGTAGTTAAAGTAGTTCAATTAATATTAATAATCATCAAAGCTGGCTCTTTGGGCCTGTGATTAACGGTAAATAGTCTCCTCTGGTTAAAGGGGTTCAGTTGTCGTTTCCTTCACGGACGGTTTGGTCATAACAGTCAAACAATCGACCACAATCGCCAATAACTTAGCTTAACAATTTCAAACCTATAAACTTTCCTAAAAGCACCTTCTTTTTTTATTATTTTATAGGCCAACTAACTGTAGTTACTTTAATTTATATCTGGTCTAACAGATTAGTCATTCGCAATTTCTTACCATAAGTAGGCCTACTGTTGTTAAGTGTTCAGATTTTGCCAATTCTATAACAACATTGGAATGTAATTAGACCTTTTTTACCCAGCTTTAACATAATACATTCGGTTTACTTTAATCCCATAAATTTTAAACAAACAAACAAACAATATTTGTTGTTACTATTATAGAGGCGGGGGAGCGAGCTGGTGTAGTGGTTAGAGCGCAGGACTTCAGTCCCTGAGGTCCCGGGTTCAAATCCCGCCAAGTCACCAATGGGTTTTAACCAAGTGATAATGTCGCAACCCCTAGGTCTAGCCTGAAGTAATGTGGAAAACAATGCCAGGCTCGTGCCAAGCGTTCAATGACAAAAAAAAACTATTATAAAGGCAGTGTTTGGTATAATGCTTAGTTTATATGTGCTAAGTATACATTTCCGGCATAATATACCAGTGCTAAAAGCGCGCGGTTGTCTCATAAGTATGTTTCTTTTGAACCTTGTTTCTCTGTGATTACGCAGATTTGATCACCTTTTTTCATGATTTAAGTTAATTAAATACTTGTTAATTTTTTACTAGCCCTCAATACAAATTCTTAAAGATTTGACCACACTTTACACTTCCTTAACTTGTTATAATTCACACAATAAAGCATGATTGACATATTTTTTTCTACATGTAAAAAACTTATGGAAAAGCGTTGGAAGACAAATTCTGTTATGCCCAAATAATATGTGATTTAGAAATGATTTGTTTTATTTTTGTATAATTTGTTCATTCACGCTTTTTTAGTTCGGAAAAGGTTCCGATCCCTAAAGCTGGGTTATCCTAGGCGTGGATGGTAGTCCGCTCTCCTCTTATCATAGGTAATATAATGGTAAGATTTTCGTAGAAGCAGAGCGGACTGCCACTGGACGAGCGGAAAATTACACAGGTTTTCACAAATTAAGTGTAGGAAAGGGCCATGTGGCCCTAACCACAGGAAACATACTACTATAACCCAGAATGACAAGCATAGCAAAGCTGGTGGGGCTACCTACGAATTGACAGGCAAAGCTCTCTCAAAACACTTAATGCTTTTTACCATGCGGTTGGCATTCTGAGTTATAGTAGTATGTTATCTGTGCCCTAACTTTGACTGTGTAAATAAATAATTTTTCATTTCAAAATTGCTTCTCCACACTCCGCTCTCAACCCCCAATCAGATTCTGCGCCTAGGAAAACCCAGCTTAAGTGTCCAAATTAAAGGGAATCTACATAAATAAGCTAACAAACTAACCTTAAGTTCTAGTAAATAAATTTGGAATTTATTTCAAAATTAATGATTTGTTAACACATAAGTTTCCTTCTCTAAATCGTAGGTGCTATCTGATATTCTAATTTTAGTGATTTTCAACTTTTACTAACCAACTATAGATCTAGGCTTACAATATTATCTTGCAGACTTGAGAACGTTTGTTGACTTCAAGCTTACATGGAACTCTTTTGCCCCTTGTGGGAACAATATTTTAACATACACTACAGGAAAATTAAGTTTGCTCGCAAAACTACTTTCTAATACAAAAGACATTTGAAAACAATCTATATTGGCCTAGGTATTAAAAAATGTTGGATATTCTTTTCTGAGTCAATTCAAACCTTATACCTGACCGATCTTCATAATTTTGGCCTTAAATTAAAGGTATTCACACACAGATTTGTCATCAAGCAATATCATTCCTTTATCTGCTGTATTATGGACCAAAAAACATAAATTAGATATTTTTCAATTTCTTACTTCAATTACTTATTTCACCAGTTCTTATTACTTTATGCTATATATTTTGGTCTAGGAACCTTCAGTGAACTATCAGGTTTGATTTGAGCTATATACAGCAGACCCTCTCTTAACCGACCCTAATGGGACCGGACCTAGGTCGGATAACTCCAACTTTAACCGACCAAGGTCGGTTAAAACGGGGAATCCCTAAGATCATAACATTATATAATCATTATTTTGAAGTCATACTTGCATTATTTATAAAACAAACTACTTTTATCTCCTTTCTCATATTGATAGAAAAGTCACAAATAAACACAAAACATGGTTAAGTCAAATAGGCCTACTTTCAGTGGAATATATTAAAGTACTAGGCAAGAGTCAATAAAAATTCCTATTTTAATAACTTTAGTACTGTGTATTAATTAATGCTTTCAAAATCCATCGTAATAAAGTACAAAACCTTTTGTTGAAATTCAAGATACAAGCAACCATTTTGTTAAAAGACAGGATGTTTATTTATAGCCTCTCACTGGAGGCTCAAGGCACATAAACTATCTTGACCTTGGAGTTGTTAACCCCCCTTCCCTGTCCTCCCTACAAGTTGCATTGTTTGTTTACTCCAGCAATAAGATAATCAGTTCTCAAAATCGTAACACACTTTCCGCAATTTACGATGTTATAAATTTGCCGCACTGATAACAAATAAGATCAGGATGTGCTCACGCTACAAATGATGATGACAAACTGACAATACCTATGTTATATTTTTTGTGATCAATACAAAATAACTTATTCTTAGTCATATCCTGTGGAGATAAGCGTATGGTTCAGTTTTCATCACCCCGCGTGGGAGCGGAAATGCCGGGATTCCTAGAAAGCAGCGGTTAAGCCGAACTGCTCTCAAAGCAAGGTCGGTTAAAACAAACTGTATTATTTTTACGATGTGAGGCGGATAATCCGATTATTGGTTAATACGAGGTCGGTTAAAAGGGGGTCTTCCGTATATGCTAAACTAAAGCAGTCAATGTCCACATCAAGTATCAGTAGAACAACATTTTAAAGAAACCTCTTTTGACCAATTATTCAATTTACCATCTTGAAAAAACACACTGAATAATTCATAATTCATAGCAACGTAATAAAGAAACTCATTACCTATGCTGTTATCCTTTACTGTCGAGTGTATTACTGTAGTCTACTACTACTAGTTTTGTAGAACACATTTTATGCAGTTTTGATATATTCATTCATTTTTGTTTCTGATGGTTAGGAACTTTTTTAGTCGGAAAATGGTCTAATCTTAAACAAGAGGAAGTTGGTCTACTATATAGCTGGAATGTTTGCTTCAGTATTCAAACTCAATGATATTAGAAAAACGCCTCTTGCTTATCAATATACCAATAACCTAACGTATGATTAATATTAAGTATCTTAGAGAAAATTATTTTATGAAAATTTTTCACACATAACTGTAAAAAAATAGTTTTCATAAATATTATTAGTTTAAAAAAATACAAATGTCAATCTTTATCACAGATGTAAGAATGTAGAGTGTTACCGTTGGCTTTTCATTGTATTCATGTGGGCATGTAGTCTTTTTCATGAGATTATACAATAAGGCATAACAAACATTTACTTATTTACAAATGATAGATTTTTAAAATAACATAACAATAACATACTAAGTATCATGTATACAGAAAGGACAAAAATTGTACTTCAACATAGCAACAGTTTCAAGAATGACTACTTTGCATTTTAAATCCATCTCCTTAAAATAAATTACATGTTATAAATACAGTAAAAAATTAAGTAATTTATTGAAGATGTTTATAAAATTAACATGTTGGTTTTTAACCGCCCAAATAAACAAGTAAGGTTACTAGATAATAAAATGTATAAAAAAATAATCAAATGAAATGATGATGTACAAGATAATAAATTACAATTGGATTGTATTTACATTTTCAATATTACATTTTCTTTCGTGGTGGCCTTTCCAACTATGTAATGTTTTAACATTTTAAAATTAGAGAGAAAAATAAATTTGATGGTACACAAGTGTTTTTGCAAAATGAATGCTTGTTATAGTATGTCTGATTGGTTGTTAAAAACAAAATATTCAAACTAAGAAAAACATGAAGAATAAGCATTAATTTATCTAAATATAAGTAATAGCCTATTCAATTAAAACATTTTATGGACATTTAAAGTATACAATGTAAAATATTTGTATATTAGTTATAAAAATTAAAAAAAAATCAAAGTAGAAAAGATCACAGAAGAAAAATGCAATACCTGTATCTTACAAGTTAGATGATAAAAATTAGATGTGTAATAAATATAATGAATGGTTAACATGATCATTCGGCTGGTTCATTTTTGGCAAGAATTGACCTGAAAACAGACAAAACAATTATGTTGCAGTAATGGTTAAAGATTACACAAACATAACTGTATTATCTGTAAGTAATTAGTTACCTAATTAATGTTTAACCCTCCAAGTGTCTCTAGTTTTGGTCTTAATGTTCGCCCATTTATTGCGCAATCGCAGGGTTTTATTAAAATGTATCTTAGAAACTTAAAAACAATGTAAAGTATACTGTTTTATATATCATTTTGTTTGGAAAATTATGGGCTTCAATGTAACATATAAAACATTACAAAAAAAATGTTCAACCATTTTTGTGGGGTTAACATTTCTTAAAAATTATAAAATAAATGAAAAAAATGTATGTTTGCGCTCAATAAATTGTTACAATTTATAGGTCTACAAATATTTTAAAACAGCCACTTTGTTCAGAATTTTATGAAGATTCCAAAAATATAAGGAAGTAGGTTTGCAAATAAATAAGTTATGGGCAAAAAACAGATTTCGGTACATAGCGTTTAGCTAAGAATGCATAAGCCTTACCATAGCTAGGAATCTGGCTGATAATTTACATCAATATCACTACCTACTTCTTCAGCATCATCAACCAGCCCTTCAAAATCACTTAAATCTTCTTATAATGCACCACGTATATCACTACTTTTGATTTTAACACTAAAACAATGATAAACGTAATAAAACACATCAGTCATCGGTGCGAGGTTAACCAAGCTGTTTACAAATACTCACTTTTATGACACATAACACTCGGAGGGTTAAGTTACCTGTCGTCTGTCAAAACAATCACATTGTACTATAATTATTTACAGCTTTCATGCTGTCAAAAAAGGAGCACATTTTCACGTTGTGATCCTCATGGTGGAGTTTTTCAGGGATGAATAAAACAACAATAAATAACTAGTCAACCTGAAGATGATTGGGCACGAGACGGTTGAAGAAAAGTCGCGACTATAGTCTAATTTGCCAGTTAGGCTATTCTAAAGCAGGCTACAATATTAACACGGGAATGGAAAGAATAACTCAGTTCACAAAGATTGAAATATAACCTCATCTAAATCCAATCCTTTCAATATCTGAACTGTGCCTTTACTACCCGGCCTGAATTTTCACGATTTACACACCTCGAGCTTATACAATAATGTACATCATCTCTCGCAGTCATGTAAACATCACCAGTAAAATTATCAATTTTTGATTGTGCATCTTTACAGACGACCCAAGCTTGGTCCTAAAATTATTTCTGGCCGGCAACAATCCCCCGGACTAACTTAGCCTTGACTTGAACCGAAAATATTGGACACAGACCACTCTTTTGGCTGTTACAAATCTTGTTGAGGTATTAATAACATAAAAGAACTGAAATGTTACAGAATGAAGGTGATGATACATTTTAGTTTCTTTTACATGTTAAGGTTTGTATGCTTGTGGTGACATACCTGTCATTGTGGTGGCTTGGCCTGTTTCTGGGGTGTTTCACACGCCAGCTGGTAATCACGCCATACTTCTGTGAGTGGGTCATCAGTCTCAGTCCCACCATCTAGTGTTATCTGCTCCTTTAGTTCTCCAAGTCGCAGCCTGTATCATACAACATTCCAGAATACATTTGACAACTTTTTTTTTTAATTGCACTGGGTAATAGCAGGACACAAAAAAAATCTCCTTATGTTTAAATATAAAATTTAGTTGTTTTCATTTTCAATTTGTTCACGATGATGTTACATGTATAGGCACCTCACAAACGAACACCCTTCTCCTCTTTCATGAACACATCCTGTGATTAAGGAGTCATAAAAAAATCTTTCCTACATTCATTTCATTATCAGGGCATTTGCCAGGAGTTATTAAGGAAATTGACAGGAAAGCAGGCTTACTTTTAAATAAGTCCATAGACACACTTAAAACATCACAAAAGTAAAAGTAGAAATATATGCTTGATCTTTGGGACGAGAATATATTTAATTAGGGATTTTCATGGAACAGGATTTTATCTAAAAGTCAGCAGTTTCACCACGTCTAGATTGACAATAAGGACGTTTCACGTAAGAAGTTGCTGGTATGGTGGGTGAAAATTATGATAAAATAAAATGAATAAAATGAAAAACGTTTTTTTTTATCCCATTTTACATTAGAAATGAGAAATACAACAGAGAGCAAGATATTAACAAATACAAAATTTTTTGGATTTGTGGATTTTAATTTCCATTTTCTATGCACTAATATCTCTCAATCAGTAAAAAGTTCCCTTAACACACATGTTGAAGAAAAATTCCTCAGACATTAATGTGTCTTAGTCCTGATGTAGGCTATGACAAAAGTGTGTAACCCATGCCATCTAATATAAATGTCTAGATACTCACATTGTTACAATGTTGGCATTTCCCTGTTTCACAGCTATGTCTTGAGGCTTGGATCCACTGTTATCCACCAAGTGTTGGTCTGCTTTGTGTTTCAGCAATAACAACACCTGCGCCATGTGATCTGTGAATGGAAAACCATTAGGAATGTCACATTTGAATAAATCACTTATGGAAACTGAAGAGACATCCCATTAGGTCAGCTGTAGCCATATCTTACCTAAAAAAGTAGTTCATTGAACCACTTACAGTTTCTACCACTCTATTTTCTCATTTTCGACAAAAACAAAATGATACCTCCTATTCTGGCTTGCCCAAGAATACCCATTCTATTTCCTTCCTTGGTTTGTGTGATAGTTAATAAGACTTAAAGATTTCATTGTTTAAGTTTATATTAAATTGCCTGTTCATTTTCAGTTTGGCTACAGCACTAACGTGGGAGTGGAAAGTCTAATACAATCCACAAACATTTGAACTTGGCCTCATACGAGTGAGTTGATGGTTTAAGCAGCGTGACGATGACGACCTATGAAAGCAAACTAGCGTCTTAGTGTAACAGTGTAACCATTTAAAATCATCAGTACTACATATTAATATTTGTACTGTAACAGCTCACCCCGTACTTTGCCTAATAAGTTGTACGTATGGGACTGAGTAAACAGGCAAATTCAAGGTTAAACCGTAAAAGTGGCCACCAACCAAGCACTGATGCTATCTAACAAAAGATCGAGGTTAGATGAAAACAACACATTTGGACTATTACCAAAAAAATGCCAGCAATTTAGAAAATCACAAATAAAATATATACTACCGGTTATTAGAATCATCTAAATTACATTACTTCGCCCATTTTTAAAAGGGAGATAAAGGATGTAACAAACTTCTTCTGAAACTCCACTACAAATATTCTACAACCACAAGTAATTAAACAATATTTAAGTATAAAACATTCCTTCAAGTTTACTGACCTAGTGTTGTAGCTAGATGAAGGGGGGTTTGGCCGTCTTCATCTTGGGCGTTGATTTTACATCCGTTCAGTAGCAAATACTCACAGGCCATTACAGATCCCTGCAAAAATATGACAAACTCGTTAACTCATACAGTACCAATAAAGGGGAACAGTATTTAAAATGCTGGGAGGTGCTGCAGAATTCCCATGATTTTTCATAGGCAATCAATGACACTATCAGTAACTAACGCACCAAACTGAAAATAGGGATGGGTGAGTCCTTAAATATATTCCTCATCTTCAATCGAGATTAGATTTAACCCTGGATTTTCTTGACATGTGGGAAGATGATCATGATTTTCATGGGGTGATGATGGGTCTGTGATAATGGAAGATGTTCACACATTCATCTCGATTGCAGATGTTTACAATTTTGCCTTGTTGCGGGTGGCAATACTGATGTCCCCACAGAAAATGTTCCTGATTACACCACAATTGCAAATGTTCACAATTTCGCCAGTATGGCGAGTAACAATGATGACGGCCTTGCAATCGTATGAGTTAATCACAACAGTGCCCATCTCTGATTACAGTCAAGATAAAGAAATAAAGACTGAAAATTGATTTTGTCACTCATTAATGCAATGAGCAACCATTTTTACTCGACATTTTAAAAACAAACTCAAGTTTCCTTTTTAGAGTGGGAAAATAAATCTTGTTCTTTCCTGGACTAAAAGTGCAATCTTGTTTATAAAAAATATCAACTGCTTCTCAAAGTACTTACACTGATGACTGCCTGGTGTAGGGCCGTGCGCCCCTGGTCTGCAGGATTGCTCCAAGTTTTGTCTCCACCGAGAGCAAGCGCCTGACACATAACAGGTAGATTATGAGCCGCAGACGCCTTGTATAACAGCATGTCTGCGTCTAGCGTGGACAGATCTTCCATGCTAACTGAAACAAACATTACAGTCAGTGTTGAAATGGTCCAAACAGGAAATGAAAAAAACCCATATTATATGATATGGACTATGGCTAACATGCATTGAGACTATTTCCACCCTGATTGAATCAACCAATAAAACCATTAATGACACAATGAGTTAAAAATTGACAAATAGACAAACCAATGGTAATATTAGTCATAAGACAGTGCAGGCGACCTGTGTTGAACTAGCAAATGTCCGCACTGAGCTATTGTGTACCTAATTGGAATTAAGTTCATTATGAAAGTGTCTTTTTGATTCCTGCTCATTTTCCTTGGACTTGTGTCAAATGTTACTTTCGGCCCTAAAAATTAAATATAATATTGTACATACAGACCATATGAAGGTAACAATTTATTTGTCTCACCTATATTTTCCTCTTCTCCCTCAGTAGAATCTTCATCATTGATAAGTTCCACAGTGGATGGATCTTCTGGTGGTAAATTCTCACCAATCAAGATCACTTCTTCCTCTTTGCTCTGTTCTCCATTCTCTATTGGTTGGTCCATTTTCGCTTCATTAGATCTGCAAAGATTTTAAATCTTAAAAAATATGGAAACGTATTTTCAAGAGTTTGGACGGGATAATCAATTAGGAATGTCTTCACACGCTGAGGGAAAAATCAAAGGTGAAAAATACAAAATAAATATACAACCTTGACTCGCCAGACCACGGTGGGTAGTTCATGGTAAAAATCTGTAGAGGATAAGTAATTATTGAATAGAGGAGATGATAGCTTTGTTACTGACCAAGATCAGTTGGTTCTAAAGCCAGGATTATTTAATAAAAACCCACTCAAAATTTTGATTTCATTAAAATCAAGTATAGTTGGGTCCAGTATCCATCAAAAAGTATACAGACTTTTCTCAGGAAATGGTGACTTGACAACTAGGAGAGCAATATAACCTAAACACTAATTAATTTGTGACTCATTCCTGCTTATCTCCTAACCAACTTAAATGAAAAAAATTCAAAAGACTCACCCATCTCGCTGTGCCTCGGCAGATCTTTCCCTCAACTTGGACAGACGTGAGGGCCGCTCCAGGTTGTCGCGTGAGTGAGGTCGCCGTCGCAATTTTCTTACACTCCACTTGCGTATCGCAGGAGATCGTGACAAACGCCCGGGTGACACTGCGAGAGGTCGAGCAAATCTTCTCTCAACCCACTTGGCTTTGATCCAGGCTTCTCTCACACTTCTGTGAGAATCAGGTTTATATCAACAGCAATCATGTTAAAAACATACAAAAAGGAAGTTTTAAAAGATGATCCGTGGTTAGCCTCTGGAAATGTTTACGAGTAAAAGGTTAAAATTTTTGTTGCAACTATTGAAAAATTGTGTATAATTCATCAATGGAATTGAGCCTAATTGTTCATTTTTTTAAAGAAATACCCTTCACCCTTATTCAATAAACTCGGCAATGAAGAGGAATCTATTTTTCTTGTAACTGAGGCAGTATGCTCGTAACCGCATAATCCAAAAACAGGATTACCGGTTCTCAGGTTATAGGCTGGAGTGGAATTTGTTTTAGGCAAAACGCTACAAACTCTCAGATAACTGGTGCCAAAATATTATTCTTTAAGCATTTTCAAAGAATTTTCAGTAATCTTACATGTTTGAACATTGCACCTTTAATTATTTTTGTAGCAAATTTCTTATAGCCTGCAAAAACAATGTAGCATTTTCAAGTTGTGTATAGCAAAATGTTAAAAATGCTACCGCAGCTGAACCCCTTCCGGTACTCGACAGTTACAACTTGTATTATTTACCTTTTTTAATAAAATCTATTTTTTTAACGGTAGGCCTACTTGTGAAACTGGTTTTGCAACTAATGTAGTACTCCGTCAAATAGTACCACGATTATTGAATATATGTTGAATCAGCTTGCATGTTTCTTTGGGGGAAAAAGTTACAGAGCTTGCAACTTTGTAGACATATAACTTTATTAAAGAGACGTTCTTTGACATTTTTAAGAAATAGTAGCCTACAATCTTTCATCAGTTTAATGAGCTTATATGATTTATTGGGAAAGTAAGCTAATTAAAAAAAAATCTACACCATTTAATAAAATACCCACGCCGCAGCAAACCTGCAGACTAGGCAAATTTCCAATTGCCTGAATTTATTTTAAATTTCCAATTGCGCTTTGATATTTCTTGTTTTTCAGTAAGATGGACCACCAGCTCAAGGCTCTAAAGCACAAGATCACAAAAAAATAGAATCCATTGGTGATTAATAGGAATAGAGCCTCTAAAACATAAATCCTGCATACCATCTACTAGGCCACACGAGCCAACCAGCTTACCCTTCACAATCAGGAGTCGCCCTCACAGCTTGCTCGTCTACGTTGGCCTCGTAAATGTTGTTGACAACTGCATTGCCTAGTTCTGCCATAACTTTGAGTATTTCAGGCTCCCAGGCGTCCAGTGTCAATGATCTCACTTTGCTGTGGTGTACACCAAGGCTGCGGTGCACTCCCGAACATGCTGGAACATGTTGTAACACTTTAAGACCTTTTATTAAGGAGTAAAGTAGATATCCCATTCTCATCCATATTTTACATCTGTTGCTAGTTTTAGGATGAAATTTAATATAGTGGAATTCAGCCACTGACAAAGTCAATGATGTAAGTCGCTTATTTTTGTTGAATACACCAACTATTTTTAACAATTCAAACTGAAATTATACTCAAAGTTCAATTTAGTAAATTATAGCATATTTTACAACCAACTGTAACAGGAAAACTACAGTAAAAATTGAACTTCAGACTGCAACACTCTTTGTGAGTTAGACGTCCCATCTATATGGACCAGCTGTAGCCAATTCTTTGTTAAAAAAGAACGTAGTTGTGTGAGCCAGTCACAGAATGCGCTAGTGACTAAAGCTCTATTTTCTACCTTATTTTTTTGTTGCCGGCCAAGTTGATGGGTCATAACAGTTGCTATAGCTCACAGTAAGTCATTCCATTAGTTTTGAGTTGGTAAAAAAGATTGTGTATTCGACAGAAATCAGTAATTTAGATCAGCACATTCTGTCGGTGGCTCACATCAACTACGACGATTTTGGTTAAAAAAATTGCTACAAGTTTAACATGGGGATGGAATGTCTAGTTGTATTAATAGTAGGCTCTGTAGTCAAAGGTTATATTTTAATAACAATGATTGGCTACAGGTGGTCCATATAGAGAGGATTTCTATGTCAGCACCCAAGTCAATTTGTATGCTCTCATAAATAATTGTTAAAGGTTCAATTGTGTTATTGTCTTACCCTCCAATGTATTTCCCTTTTGGGCTAGATGAAGGATGTTTTCACATACTCCTGGTGATGTGTTATAGGAACAGAAATAACAGTAATATAAAATTGTTAACATCTTATTCACACTACTCACCTATACACAGTGTGATTCCCAGGTTTATACTGGCCCAGCTAGGTTTGTCTGCACCACAGTCGCAACATCGTTCGTTACCTGCGATCTTCAACATTTGTTCACAGATCCTATTACATCACAACATACAGTTATAGGGCATTCACAGGTATAATTCTGCAAACAGACAAAGGATGATTTTAAACTGAAAGCACACTGAATGAAGAACAGTATGTAATGGACAAATACATTGCAGGATCACATGATCCAATTATACAAAGTGATTCTATAAGTGTTGGCTCTAGCATCAATGCATTTAACAAGAGTTAAACTCGAACCACTACTATTACAAAGGTAACTCTGCTAATATTTTTCCCCAACACGTTCCGAAAATGTAGAACCAGCATTGACTGAGCAGGTACAGATTAAAAGTGTTTTAAGATTAACTGATTGTATTTAGATTAAACTTTAAAAGACAAATTTTTTGTTATAAAGAAAATATATTAGATATGTGGTACATGCATGTGACCTTTTTTAAAAATTTTCAAAATATCCCAATATCTTTACAAGCGAGGGCAATACAAAAACACCCTACCTAGGTTTCCTGGGCTCCCCCTGTTTTTCCGTTGATGAATTTCGTTGCTGCAGTGCTGTGTCAATGGCTTGCTGCAGAGCAGATATCCACGCATTATACATGTCTTCAGAGTCTGCTTGAAGAATGTGACTCCTGAAAAATATCTCCTTGAAGAACAATATTCAGGCCAACTTTGTACAATGCTTTGTGACTTTACTGCATGTGCAGCTAATCAATATAAATTGGTAATCCAAACAGGGTCTGGATTAGTTTACATTAGCGAATTCAGGTGTATTTATGTTGTCTTTATAAACATGTCGACTGGTTTTAAGTTTTAATAATTAACAAACCATTAACTTTAGGTACATACTAGTGGCTTGTAGGGACAATAGCCCCTATCTATATGTTCTATAGTCCTCGCCACCCTAGTTGAGGCAGCCCAAGGCAGCACGGCGTATATCTAGTGCGGCCTATGGCTGCCTCAACTTAGGGTGGCGAGGACTATAGTAATTATTTTGTACAAATTATTAGTCTCATAGGTTACCCTACCTTGATTATCGTTTAAAAGTTTTGTATATTATAATATGTATACCTGTTAGTTATTACTTACTTGCATAATGCATTTTGATGTCTGCTCTGTTAAAAATAAATATTACAAAGGACTTTTCATGCGGTATGTTTATAATATAAACTTTCTAATCATAATACAACTAAGGAAAACTTTCAATAATAATCTTCATGCCTATTAATTAAAAATATAAAAATGTCTTTGAATATAGACATATTCACTTAGATAAAACACGTGGAGATAAATTTTTCAAATAAATGCCAATTTTAGTGAAAATTTTCCTTGTAAACTTAAACGGCATATTAGGATCTGTAGATATCAGTTTTATTTTTGGCATTAAAAATATGTTCCCTTTGCCTACTCCAGTAATTACTACTAACCTTACCCTTTTTTCAGACATACCTAACACAACCAATTGTACTCCATTACTAATCCAGACCCTAGATTCATATTTCTAATGAGCATCAGTATTGAACCAACTTTTAAAACTAATTTGTGTGGTGACATTCCAGATCGTGCAATTGAATTTATATAGTCAATTGTATGTTCAACTTTTCTTCAGGGTACCATATGCTTTAAATAAAGTTAAACCACATGTTTTAAAGTAAACAAAGCAGACATGACCTAGATTCCCATGTTATTTAAATGTGAATTATTTTATTCCAAAACAACCTTTTGGTGCATAATTAAGAAAAATGAATAATTTTCCCCAAAATTTCAAGCCCAGACCTTTAAAATGAGACCTCTCCCAGCTTTCTACGGCCTCCCGTTCGCTCACAATTTCATTGTAAAATTTTGGGCTTACGGAATTAGATATATAGATTTCTGTATCTTTCATCAAGTTTAGTTTTATCAACTTGTTATCAGACTTCTCAATAAATCTAACAGCCATTTTTTTTTTTAGTTTGAAATTGTACCCAGCTTTTTTGAGTTACTTTATTGTGTCTCATACCATTAATAGTCAAAGCTCATACCCAATATGAGACGGGGGAGTGTTTGTTAACGATAAAGACAAGTTTTTTTACAAAAAAAAGACATTTATGTTGGAGGTTATTTAATGTAATAGGATAAATAATACTATTACAGAAGTGTCACCTTGGTATTAGATTACTGAGAATAATATTTTATTTTGTAACGTCCACTGTACTGTTAGAACGTGTGAGTGAAATAACACTGATCATGTCCTCCTATTGACAACGAGCATCTTTAAATAATAAAGTACCTTGGTGCCTTGGCATACTGAGAATACCATATTATTTTTGCAACATCATCTAAACTGTTACATTGAGTGAGAGAAATAACGTTGATCGTATTATCCTATTTTAGGGATAGGCCGAAACGTACTGGATGAGCAAATAGTAGGTGACAAAAATAATAATAAAACCGTTACCAAAAAGCTAAGGAACGTTCCTGTTCATTATTGCTATCGGTATTTCCAGTGTCAAATTAAGTTAAGGTAAAGAGTACAAATCTTACTTGGAAGGAGAGACAACTTCAAAGCAGAACCTTCTCTCGGAGTCTGTTACTGGTTTGACAGAACACAACTTCAGGTCTTCCTCCATCACTGTGGCTGAATCTTCCCCTGGTAGACAACCAAAACTATAGTCACACAATTACAAACATAGGTCTACTTCCTTGTGAGTTTGGCTAAAGTTTTAACGCTGTGATATGGGCCTTTATCAATATCCCTTCTCAAGTTTGTTATGTCGATTTCATACAAATTTGAATTTTACAGAATTAGTTATGGTACAAAGATATAACTCACCTTGATGAGTCATTTGCCTAATGTCACTTCCTCATGGGAGTCCACATCTGGACTTTTGATCACCCAAATGGGGTAAGATCCCTATTGATTTAGATAGCTGAAGTTCTACTATTTACTTAGAAGCCACGGATCATAGAGTATTCATTTACCTACTGGACCGCCATCTAACTTATGTCACATTTCTTAACTCACCGGTCCTCTTCCTGTACATAAGCTGGTTGCCGTCCAGGTAGAACCATCGTCTGTTCCAGGTCTTGAATGTGTTACTGGTTCTCTTGTAGAGGTAGCCCTCCATGTGAGGCTGAGAGTGTTCCACCACATCCTGGCTGTTGACCAGAGTACGACGTTGGCTGAGTGTCTTCTGCAGCTGGCCTACCTCCGCTCTCTGGGACTCTAGCTACAGAATACAAACTCACAGAGTGGTGCCATGCAATGAGCGACATGGTCAAATACATGTAAGGCTGAGAGTGTTCTACTACATCCTGACTGTTGACCAGAGTACGACGTTGGCTGAGTGTTTTCTGCAGCTGGCCTACCTCCGCTCTCTGGGACTCTAGCTACAGAATACAAACTCACAGAGTGATGCCATGCAATGAGCAACATGGTCAAATACATGTAAGGCTGAGAGTGTTTTACCACATCCTGACTGTTGACCAGAGTACGACGTTGGCTGAGTGTTTTCTGCAGCTGGCCTACCTCCGCTCTCTGGGACTCTAGCTACAGAATACAAACTCACAGAGTGATGCCATGCAATGAGCAACATGGTCAAATACATGTAAGGCTGAGAGTGTTTTACCACATCCTGACTGTTGACCAGAGTACGACGTTGGCTGAGTGTCTTCTGCAGCTGGCCTACCTCCGCTCTCTGGGACTCTAGCTACAGAATACAAACTCACAGAGTGGTGCCATGCAATGAGCGACATGGTCAAATACATGTAAGGCTGAGAGTGTTCTACCACATCCTGACTGTTGACCAGAGTACGACGTTGGCTGAGTGTCTTCTGCAGCTGGCCTACCTCCGCTCTCTGGGACTCTAGCTACAGAATACAAACTCACAGAGTGGTGCCATGCAATGAGCGACATGGTCAAATACATGTGAGGCTGAGAGTGTTCTACCAGATCCTGACTGTTGACCAGAGTACGACGTTGGCTGAGTGTCTTCTGCAGCTGGCCTACCTCCGCTCTCTGGGACTCTAGCTACAGAATACAAACTCACAGAGTGGTGCCATGCAATGAGCGACATGGTCAAATACATGTGAGGCTGAGAGTGTTCTACCAGATCCTGACTGTTGTTTAGAGTACGACGTTGGCTGAGGGACTCTAGCTACATACAAACTCACAGAGTGATGCCATGCAATGAGCGACATGGTCAAATACATGTGAGGCTGAGAGTGTTCTACCACATCCTGACTGTTGACCAGAGTACGACGTTGGCTGAGTGTCTTCTGCAGCTGGCCTACCTCCGCTCTCTGGGACTCTAGCTACAGAATACAAACTCACAGAGTGGTGCCATGCAATGAGCGACATGGTCAAATACATGTAAGGCTGAGAGTGTTCTACCAGATCCTGACTGTTGACCAGAGTACGACGTTGGCTGAGTGTCTTCTGCAGCTGGCCTACCTCCGCTCTCTGGGACTCTAGCTACAGAATACAAACTCACAGAGTGATGCCATGCAATGAGCGACATGGTCAAATACATGTGAGGCTGAGAGTGTTCTACCACATCCTGACTGTTGACCAGAGTACGACGTTGGCTGAGTGTCTTCTGCAGCTGGCCTACCTCCGCTCTCTGGGACTCTAGCTACAGAATACAAACTCACAGAGTGGTGCCATGCAATGAGCGACATGGTCAAATACATGTGAGGCTGAGAGTGTTCTACTACATCCTGACTGTTGACCAGAGTACGACGTTGGCTGAGTGTCTTCTGCAGCTGGCCTACCTCCGCTCTCTGGGACTCTAGCTACAGAATACAAACTCACAGAGTGATGCCGTGCAATGAGCGACATGGTCAAATACATGTGAGGCTGAGAGTGTTCTACCAGATCCTGACTGTTGACCAGAGTACGACGTTGGCTGAGTGTCTTCTGCAGCTGGCCTACCTCCGCTCTCTGGGACTCTAGCTACAGAATACAAACTCACAGAGTGATGCCGTGCAATGAGCGACATGGTCAAATACATGTAAGGCTGAGAGTGTTCTACCAGATCCTGACTGTTGACCAGAGTACGACGTTGGCTGAGTGTCTTCTGCAGCTGGCCTACCTCCGCTCTCTGGGACTCTAGCTACAGAATACAAACTCACAGAGTGGTGCCATGCAATGAGCGACATGGTCAAATACATGTGAGGCTGAGAGTGTTCTACCAGATCCTGACTGTTGACCAGAGTACGACGTTGGCTGAGTGTCTTCTGCAGCTGGCCTACCTCCGCTCTCTGGGACTCTAGCTACAGAATACAAACTCACAGAGTGGTGCCATGCAATGAGCAACATGGTCAAATACATGTGAGGCTGAGAGTGTTCTACCAGATCCTGACTGTTGACCAGAGTACGACGTTGGCTGAGTGTCTTCTGCAGCTGGCCTACCTCCGCTCTCTGGGACTCTAGCTACAGAATACAAACTCACAGAGTGGTGCCATGCAATGAGCGACATGGTCAAATACATGTGAGGCTGAGAGTGTTCTACCAGATCCTGACTGTTGACCAGAGTACGACGTTGGCTGAGTGTCTTCTGCAGCTGGCCTACCTCCGCTCTCTGGGACTCTAGCTACAGAATACAAACTCACAGAGTGATGCCGTGCAATGAGCGACATGGTCAAATACATGTGAGGCTGAGAGTGTTCTACCAGATCCTGACTGTTGACCAGAGTACGACGTTGGCTGAGTGTCTTCTGCAGCTGGCCTACCTCCGCTCTCTGGGACTCTAGCTACAGAATACAAACTCACAGAGTGATGCCGTGCAATGAGCGACATGGTCAAATACATGTAAGGCTGAGAGTGTTCTACCAGATCCTGACTGTTGACCAGAGTACGACGTTGGCTGAGTGTCTTCTGCAGCTGGCCTACCTCCGCTCTCTGGGACTCTAGCTACAGAATACAAACTCACAGAGTGGTGCCATGCAATGAGCGACATGGTCAAATACATGTAAGGCTGAGAGTGTTCTACTACATCCTGACTGTTGACCAGAGTACGACGTTGGCTGAGTGTCTTCTGCAGCTGGCCTACCTCCGCTCTCTGGACTCTAGCTACAGAATACAAACTCACAGAGTGGTGCCATGCAATGAGCAACATGGTCAAATACATGTGAGGCTGAGAGTGTTCTACCAGATCCTGACTGTTGACCAGAGTACGACGTTGGCTGAGTGTCTTCTGCAGCTGGCCTACCTCCGCTCTCTGGGACTCTAGCTACAGAATACAAACTCACAGAGTGATGCCGTGCAATGAGCGACATGGTCAAATACATGTGAGGCTGAGAGTGTTCTACCAGATCCTGACTGTTGACCAGAGTACAACGTTGGCTGAGTGTCTTCTGCAGCTGGCCTACCTCCGCTCTCTGGGACTCTAGCTACAGAATACAAACTCACAGAGTGATGCCGTGCAATGAGCGACATGGTCAAATACATGTGAGGCTGAGAGTGTTCTACCAGATCCTGACTGTTGACCAGAGTACGACGTTGGCTGAGTGTCTTCTGCAGCTGGCCCTACCTCCGCTCTCTGGGACTCTAGCTACAGAATACAAACTCACAGAGTGATGCCGTGCAATGAGCGACATGGTCAAATACATGTGAGGCTGAGAGTGTTCTACCAGATCCTGACTGTTGACCAGAGTACGACGTTGGCTGAGTGTCTTCTGCAGCTGGCCTACCTCCGCTCTCTGGGACTCTAGCTACAGAATACAAACTCACAGAGTGGTGCCATGCAATGAGCGACATGGTCAAATACATGTGAGGCTGAGAGTGTTCTACCAGATCCTGACTGTTTACCAGAGTACGACGTTGGCTGAGGGACTCTAGCTACATACAAACTCACAGAGTGATGCGATGTGACCGGAAAGCTCAGGGATACGTGTTTTTATTACAAGAAACATATCCGATTCCGACATTCATTGAAAGATGACTGAAGATTATGACCCTGATGCAAAGATAGCGTGGAAAGTGTAGAAATAGGCTGGGGAGTTTAAAAATGGTCGTAAAAATGCTCATTTCGGAAAAAAATTGCGTTTTTGTTGGGTACCCAGACTTCTCAAAGAAGACCACTACGAAAAAAAGGATTTCACTGCCATCTTTACACTTCATAACCCATTTCCGCACTTTACCCTCACTCATTGAATTCGGGACATCACCTCGAGTCATATAGCTATGAATGTTAGTATCGGATATGTTTCTTGTTATCAAAAAACGTATTACTGACTTAACCTTAAATGCGGCAGGAGACTTGATCGTAAAAAAAATTTTTTAAACACACTGTCAAGCGTACATGACAGCTACAGAGCAGAAATGTGTGTCATTTTGTTCACAAATGATGTCAGTAAATGGTGATGAGCCTCGTTGTGGTGTACAAGCGAGCTACAGATTTATACGTGAACCCGGCCTTTACTTAAAAACCCGCCCTCGTAAAAGTGAATTATTCTTTATAATATTTTTGTGCAAAAAAGAGTTAAAGAAAGTTATTAAGTTTAGTTAGTTATTAAGTTAAAAGAAATTATTCTTCCATATTGCATTGTATGTTTATCTTACTCCCTCTATCCATTATTTTCACCTTAGATAATAAGTATCATTAATCAATTGTCTACTAACAATTAGCTAATGATGTATCTAAACAAAATTAAATTGACTTATACCAACCAAGTAAAAAAATTTCTTCCACTAATAAAAAAAGATTAAACTTTTCCAAATACTAGTAGGCCTACCTTTAAATAAAAATAACATAACATCATGATCACTTGTGTAACAAACTTCAAAGCAAACAAACAACTGAAAATTACAATATTTCTAACACTACAAGAACTACACCAGTCTGAAAAGAGCTCCTCACTGACTGGACAAGTATTGAGAATGACTCATCATTGAGTATGACCTAAGTGTTTGTATAGTAATGTATTAGTTTGATTAAATGTCTCAGGCAAACAATGTTTTGATAGTCTGAAACTCAAAGTTCATTTTGCTTACAAGTCAAACTAATTGTACTTAACAGTGTACTTTTAAGATGCTCAAGGACTTGGTGAAACTCTATACTAGCTAAAATCACCAAAATTGGAAAAAATTATTTGAATATATGTTACTATGTTGAAACCATGAACAAATTGTAGGCCTACTTTAGGATCTGTTTTACCAACTCACACCTTCCTAGGTTGAAAATTCTATTAGGGACAGTGAAATACCTGAGTACTTTTTGTGTACTGTGTGAAGTGTTTGTGTCTTGTGAAAACTATGGAATATTTTCCCACTCAGGTAAGCCAGCTATCCTATCAAACTGTTTTATTTTATTCTATCACAACATTTATGTCAAATTTTACTTTTTAGAGTACAGTACTAACTGTTTGTCCCGCTCTTTGTCTCCCTCGGAAACATTTTTGTAAAATAAATACATCACATTTGGAGCACTTTAAAAATTGAGACGAGGCCAATTGAATGGTATACTTATAAGAATATTTGTATAGGGCAAATATATAGTTTTTGTCTTTATTTATAATGAACTCTTTCTCGTGCCTATCATGTCAAAAGTCCTTAAGAGGTTGCTGATCAATAAGTTCGGGCCAATTGGCCTATTTTGGAAAAATGGAACAGTTAGGCCTATAATTTCAGAGTATTTTATGTAAAGTTATATGTAGGCTAATGTTTCTTTTTCTGAATAAATTAAATTGAATTTTAAGAATACAGTAGGGCATAGACAGTTTATAAGTGACACCATTTTTTTTAATAAACTTAGTGAATATACCAAACTGGAATAGTCAACAATGCACACATTATAAAGGCAGTCTTATTTTGTAAATGTATTTAATTATATCCTCTAAACAAGCCATAAGAGTTCTGGCTATTCATTTTCAGTAAGGAAAGACCAAAATTGTTCTGTTTTGTTTATTGTAAACTAGGGTAATGCAAATGAAAAAATAATTTAAAAATACATAAAACTTGCCTCATCCCCAAGTGATTTAAAAAATGGCTGTAGCTCCTCACAAAGATCGTAGCCTTGGTGGAAATACGTCGTACAGGCGTGCATGTATGACAACAACTGCAAAAATGAAGAATGTGTTAAGTTAGGTTAGTAGGGAGAAACACAATATGAATCAAAAAGCAAAACAACAAGACCAGGGTTTGCAAAGTTTTTTACAAAATCATTAACAGTTCATATGGTGTATATAAACGTAAAACACAACATAAAAAATCTTTTAAAATGGCAAATGATCCTTCTAAGGTTAGAAAGGTTGTGAATTGTACATCCGCAACTCACCGTTGATATAACCTCATGAGGTTTCCTTGCCTGAAGCATGGTAACCAGGTGGACGTGGTTGAGTGCCGTGCGCCTAAAGCACTCTCGTGCCGCGGCCAGCTGTCTCTGACTTTCCTCAGTTTCTAGAATGCGGGACTTTGGTGCTTGACTGTTGCGCTGCAGGGCCATGTCTAGCTCTCCCGAGGCTTTCTCGAAGTTCTGGTGTGAATCTCGAATCTTCTTTATATCCCTGAGACCAAATATTTATTTGGTAAGCGGATATTATAGCAATTTTAGGTGTTATAAAAGTGTGATTTTTTGTGATCACATTTTTAGTATAAGGAGTACAGTAACTTGTTACTTGTTTATGAAGGGCAGAAACCTTAAGGCCTGATGTATAATTCAATTTTCTGTTGATTTTGCCCTGGCCTTGCCGAGACCACCTTAGGTAGGTTTTCCTGTCAAGCTGATAGAGGTGAGACGAGATGAGACAAATAGTTGCGTTTAAGATGGCTGCTAACCACATAGATAGACATAGATTACACTTGCATTTTGATGAACAAAGTGAGGTTGTTAATCAATCAATCAATCCATCAATTAATTAGTTAAGATGGGGACGCCACTATGTGCGTATTTTAACCCAAATATGAGTGAAGGATGAGTGTAGGATGAGTGGCGCGATCTTGTAGTCTTGTTAGTGACTAAGGCCGACATATTCCTTAGACACAGCTGTTAATTAATAGCCCATACAGCTAATGGCAACTAAGGGACCTACAGTTTATAGTGGAATCCGAACCACATTTTTAACCAGTTAAGCAAGATTAAGGAGGCCTGATAACAACAAGAATGACAATGATACATAAAGGTTTAGTGAAGTGGTCAGTGGTCACGTTAAATTCAAGAAGCCTTAGGATCGTGTATTCTAGAGGTTATTTGCTTTTTGGCAAACGTAGTGAGATTGTTCAGTAGGCTACAGGAAGCCTTACAACCAAGTTACATAGAGGTAACTAACGTTTTGACAAATGTAATGGGGTTCTTAATC